>NC_138776.1:70209185-70376685 GCF_965119305.1 Pelophylax lessonae
TAAAGAACATGAGAAACTAAAACAAGAGAAGCAAATGTGCTGTCATTCCAGACCCCATTTTTGGGTAGTAGCTGCCTGGCTGTCATGCTGAACCTTGAGTTTTGGCAGTTAGAGCCCTTTCACACTGAGGCTTTTTTCTATGCGCTTTGGCACAAAAAAAAAGCACCTGAAAAGCTCACACAAACCTATTCCTATTGAAATGAATGAATGCTTTCACACTGGGACGGTGCGCTGGCAGGATGGTGAGAAAAATCGTGCAAGCTGCATCTTTGGAGAATGTTTGGAGCGCTAAAACAAGTGCCTCAAAAAAGCCCCTCTCCATTGAAATGAATGGAAAGCGCCTCAAAAGCACCTTAAAAGCGCCCAAAAAGCTCTTCAAAAGCACTTGCCGACCGTTCACATGGAGCGTACTGCGGCAAAGTGGCTCGATTCCGTCCAGCGACGTAGACCTACGTTGCTGGACTTCTCCCCTTGTGGGCGGCGTGCTCGCGCCGCTGGAGGCTCGCTCCTGCTGTATTCAGACACAGCGGGAGTCGGGCCAGGGGAGGAGAGGCGGTGATCACTGCCGCTCTTCCCCAATCGTCGGGGATCGAGTGAGGAAATCCGCCCACTTGTGTAAATAAAGCAGGCGGATCTCCTATGTGACAGGCAGGGACAGATTACAGGATTCAGCATAGCTGAACCTGCGATCTGTGCCTGTGTCACTCAATCCCCTCCCCCCACACACGTCAGTAAGCACCAGGCATACAGTTAACCCCTTGATCACAAATAAAGTTAACCCCTTCCCTGCCAGTGTCAATATTACAGTAACAGTGCATATTTATAGCACTGATTACTGTAGTAATGTCACTGGTACCCCCAAAAGTGTCAAAAATGTCAGTTAGGGGTCCGATCTGTCCGCCGCAATGTCGCTGTCCTGCAAAAAAAATTGCAGATCTCCGCCAGATCGCCGCCATTATTAGTTTAAAAAAAAACAATAAAAATGACATACATTTCCCGTAGTTAGCAGCTGCAATAACTTTTGCGCAAACCAATCAAAATACGCTTGCAATTTTTTTTACGTAGCAGAAAACAAATTGGCCTAAAATGTTAAAAAATTTTGATTTTTACATTTTTTTGGGGGGAATTTCATATAAAAAAAAGTGAAAAATATTGTTATTTTTTCAAAATTGTCGCTATTTTTGTTTATAGCACAAAAATTAAAAATCGCACAGGTGATCAAATACCACCAAAAGAAAGCTCTATTTGTGGGGAAAAAAAGTGCATACATTTAATTTGGGTACAGTGTTGCACGACCGTGCAATTGTCCGTTAAAATAACGCAGTGCCGAATCGCAAAATATGGCCTGGTCAGGAATGGAGTAAAATCTTACGGTCTTAAAGCGGTTAAAAATACACTCATTGAGAATTTTTTGTCAAAGACATGTAGCTAAATACATTTTGGCCTAAATATATGACAAAAATTGAATATATTGGATATTTTTTATCTGTCAAAGTAGAAAAATATTGTTATTTTTTCAAAATTGTCGCTCTTTTTTTATTAATATTGCAAAAAATGAAAAGCGCAGAGGTGATCAAATACCACCAAAAGAAAGTTCTGTTTGTGGGGAAAAAAAGGACATAAATTTCATTTGGGCACAGCGTTGCATGACCGCGCAATTGTCAGTTAAAGTCACACAGTGTCAAGTTGCAAAAAGTGGCCTGGACGTAAAGCAGGAAACTCCTCCGGTGGTAAAGTGGTTAAAATAGTTCTTGAAGCAGTTTTTGAGTCACGTGTCTATAAAAAAAAAGCGCACCGCTAATGCCTCAAAAGTGCTTGAAAAGCACCGCAAAAGCGCTCAGAGTTTTATGGACGGTTTTCAAGCGCCTCAGTGTGAAAGGGTTTTACTAATTTTCTGACTGGAACAAGTATGTAGCCACAAGCCATTTGACCACCTGTGATGGGTCCACAGTTATGCAAGATATACAGATTTGCATTGATTATCGGTATGTATCAACCAGTGCAAAGTACATCATTTATTGCTGAAAAATTGAAGCAGAAAGATTCTATTAGAGATTTATCCATGGACTTGCACTGATTTATATGGAGCAGTAAAGTATAGTCAGTGCGCACTGCTACAGGACAAGCAAGCTGCACCTTTAATATACACTATATTGTCAAAAGTATTGGGACACCTGCCTTTACACGCACATGAACTTTAATGGCATCCCAGTCTTAGTCTCTAGGGTTCAGTAATGTGTTGGCCCATCCTTTGCAGCTATAACAGCTTCAACTCTTCTGGGAAGGCTGTCCACAAGGTTTAGGAGTGTGTCTTTTGGAATGTTTGACCATTCTTCCAGAAGCGCTTTTGTGAGGTCAGGCACTGATGTTGGACGAGAAGGTCTGGCTCACAGTCCCGGTTCTTATTCATCCGCAGTCATGTTGGAACAGGAAGGGGCCATCCCTAAACTGTTCCCACAAAGATGGGAGCATGAAATCGTCCAAAATGTCTTGGCATGCTGATGCCTTAAGAGTTTCCTTCACTGGAACTAAGGGGCCCCACACCATAATCCCCCCTCCACCTAATGTTTTGGACCAGTGCACAAAGCAAGGTCCATAAAGACATATATGAGTGAGTTTGGGGTGGAGGAACTTGATTGGCCACAGAGTCCTGACCTCAACCAAATAGAACACCTTTGGGATGAATTATAGCGGAGACTGTGAGCCAGGCCTTCTCATCCAGCATCAGTGCCTGACCTCACAAATACGCTTCTGGAAGAACAGTCAAACATTCCCATAGACACACTCCTAAACCTTGTGGACAGCCTTCCCAGAAGAGTTGAAGCTGTTATAGCTGCAAAGGGTGGGTCAACTCAATATTGAACCCTATGGACTAAGACTGGGATGCCATTAAAGTTTATTTGCCTGTAAAGGCTGGCATCCCAATACTTTTGCTAATATAGTGTAGGTAGTGAGAAAAATGTACTTCTTAATTACAAAACAGAAACAAAAAATAAAAAATAACACAAAAAGAGAAGTCAAAATCATGTAAAAGTGCCTTTAGATATTAGATAAGGGAAGGTGAGGTGATTGGCGCTGCCACAGGTAAATAATATGTCTTAAAAAAATAATTGATGGGTAATATACGAAAATTGATAGATAGTAATGACACAATACAGTATAGGGTGGCGCAACAACAAATGTGACAAAAAATGTGCAAATGAGCACTAAATAATATAAAGCAGATAGGAATCAAATAAATAGAAATAAATAGACAATAGAAAAATGTACAATATAAAATGGAACAACAATAGATATGATCACAAATATATGCAAAGGTGCAAAAGAATAGATGCAAAGTGCAAAGTGAACGCTAAAATAATATTTTAGCAGATAAGGGTCAATGAATAAACTGACTGACATAAATGAAAGGAGAATAAATTAGTGCGTAATAAATATATGAATTGATACACAGATGAAATTGACCATAAAGGTACAACTAATAAAGTGCAAAGTGAACACCAATTAAAATGGTTGGCTAGATGATGCCAGTAAGTGGATGAATATAATAAATATAGACACTATAAAGTAGTGGCTGTGATAATAGTATATAAAATCAATGATGAATATAAATTACCAGTGATCAGTACAATAAATAGACCCAGGTGATCGTCTATGAGCAATGTATAAATAAGGTGAACCAAACGTTTAAAATTATTAATAACAGCGCGGAGACAGAGCTGCCATCCACCTGCTCAGCGGGGGATCGGCAGATGGATCCCCCACTGAGAAAAATGGAGTCCGTTGACGGACTCCCCTGTGTGAAAGTGGCCTTACTGTTATCTCACATATATATTCTTATTTTTATAGCCAAATTTACCACCCTAACTCCTCCCACAGTTTTTATACTACATAGACAGTAATATACCAAAACATGCGGATTGTTCTCGATTGGTGTGCTATTACTTTGTGAAACATTTCGCCAAATGGTTCACGAAATATTGGCGTTTTTGTGGCAAAATTGGTCCCATAGGAATGAATGGCGGAATGTTATAAACTAGAGTGGGAGCTGAAAAATCAGGATATGATTTCTAAACTGCCACCACTCCCTCATTTTCAAGCCCACCTACACAAATCTTATATCAAAACATTCAGCTATCCCTGCTGCCACTAAAAATGTCCACGGCTAAGCCATAGTCCTTATCGTTTTCACAATATGACCATTTGTTTGCAACTCATGCCGCCCATTGACATTCATTGAAACTCCACTCTAGCCACCTCAAATTTGCAAGGCAATTTCTAAACTGCGACTGTGCCTTTATTTTTAATATTTCAGAGACATACTATGCCTCAAACTGTAGGTCTGGGTCTTGTGATTCTTACAATATAAAGTTCTTTGCTGTAGGATTTATTATTTTTAAACTAAAACCGTTTGAAGATGGCGACCACCAGTGAAGTGAGCAAGTTGGATCAGTTTGTTTTTAACCGCTCTTCTCTGCCCTTGCTGTAGATTTGCCATAGGAACCCAGGTGTGTGAGCAGCCAGCAGAGTGACAAAAGCTAGAGTGGGAGCTGAAAAATCAGGACATGATTTCTAAACTGCCACCACTCCTTCATTTTCATCCCACCTACACAAATCTGATATCAAAACGTTCAGCTATCCCTGCTGCCACTAAAACTGTTTATGGCTATGCCATAGTCCTGATAATTTTCACAATGTGACTGGTGGAGGCAAGAACACTTCACACAATTTCCCCAGAAATTGTAACTTTTCTAGTTCTGTGTACTGTCTACCAACTTGACCATTTATACCAGTCCTCAGTAAGGGTCCCAAAATTGTGCAGAAGGAGGTTTGCTTTGCTTCTAGTTTGGACTGTTTTCTGCAAGTTGTAATTTACACCAGAATGTTTTTTTTTTGTTTTTTGTTTTTATTAAATATGTCATTTTTCATGGCTACATAATACATGCATAAAATTTAAATTGGACTGCTTCTCTTTCCAACACATTTTGGGGGAATCGAGGGTGGCACTGTATTCAGTACAACCTCCCTATTCTCTCCACAGAAGATGAGGCTCATCGGACCTTACATTCATCACAAATACCACAGCACTGTAAAGTTTTCAAGGTATGGATTTCCCATTTACTAAAACTGGATTGATGCTTAAGGTGGCTGTTATATTGTAATGTATCAAACCTAACAGTTTGAACTTATTGTTTTTGTATATTGTCCAGAGGGTACAAAATCACCCTTAATACCAAATATGACCTGTACAAGATATTGGATCCTAAAAAAACAATTACACATCGTCAACTTTCTCTTGAATTCAAAAGGGTCAATATCAGATTTGAAAGGTTTTAAGCCTGGTCATTTGGAAAAAGGACAATCCCTTGTTTAAAATATTGGATTCATCAGTAGATAAAGTCCATAATGATAAAATAACTATAGAGGTTCTTGGAATGCCTCTCTCTGAATGAATTGATTCTGAATGAATCTGGGCATTTTTTTCTTTTACTATCTCTCCAAGGTGGTTTGTATCCCCTGCCACATGAAATAACTACCTAAAAGTCCTAGATAACTCAAAAATAAACTCAAGATGTACACTAGACCAGTAATTAATGAGTAGAATGCAGTGAGATTGTTGCAAATATTACATGAAATGAGTTGAATTTGATTGGCTTACACACTGGCCTGTTAAAAATGTTGAAATTTGACTTATTTTCGATAATGTTGGCAATGATCTCAGTGCATTTTACATATTGATGATGGAGTTTTTTTAGATATTTATTCTTTTGGGGATTGATGTTTGTTGAGGATAATTTTTTTTCCTCTCTCTATGGGTGTTTATCAATTAGGCATGAAGTTTTGGTTTGTTGGTTTGGTTATTTAAAGTAGTTGTAAATTCAGAAGGTTTTTTTTATCTTAATGCATTCTATGCATTAAGATAAAAAGCCTTCTGTGTGCAGCAGCCCCCCTAATACTTACCTGAGCCCATCTCCATCCAGTGATGTTGCAGGAGTGTCTCAGCTGCCTGGGACTCTCCCTCCTCATTGGCTGAGACAGCAGCGATTGGCTCCCGCTGCTGTCATTTAAAGTCAGTGAGCCAATGAGGAGAGAGGGAGCAGGACTAGGCCGCAGCTCTGTGTCTGAATGGACACAGGGAGCCGCGGCTGGGCTCGGGTGCCCCCATAGCAATCTGCTTGCTGTGGGGGCACTCAACGGGAGGGGAGACTAGGAACGTCGAAGAGGGACCTGAAAAAAAGAGGATCCGGGCTGCTCTGTGCAAAACCACTGCACAGAGCAGGTAAGTATGACATGTTTGTTGTTTTTAACAAAAAAAAAAACTAGACTTTAATATGACTTTAAACCCTGGGTCTGTGTTAAATGACTGAGAACGTGATTCTCGTGGCCATGAAACATCCCATTTTGGTTAATTAATTCCCCTTTTTTGTACTTTGCACATATACAACAAAGAAAAAACAGAGATGGCTGACTGGGCTGGCAGTTACTCTGTCTTTGGCCGCAATGTGATTAATCTCCCACACACAATGGAGTGCAGTGATTAGCTGAGATTTGGATTCACATTTAATAACTCTAATATTGCATGCGTGGGAAAGTGAATTCAGTAAGCTGCCAAATAGAATCTTATACAGTATATAACCTTAGAGTATGTCTTTGAAAAGCAGACAATATTTTTATGAACCGATCTGTCAAGAATGTTAAAGGACCAATAAACTTAAAACACTGGTAAACATACAGTATGTTGAAGAAGAGGGCTGCCAGGGTCTATTCACAGTGCGGTTTTGTGCTGGTTGAAAGTCCACTTGTTTCAGTAGATCCTGTGCATGTCAAAGCACTATGCATTTAGAAAATACCGCAAAGGTATATTTGTTTTGCGTTAAACAAGAATGTTCAAATGATTGGCATTGTGCAAAAATGTTCAATCTTGAAAGCTCTTCCCTCTCTTTGTTAAACCAATAAAAGCTCTTTGTAAAAGCAATAAAAGTACCAAAAAAAAAAAAAGTACAGTTGTGTTCAAAATTATTCAACCCCCCAATGCTGTAAAGGGTTTAGGGAATTTAGTGTACATTTGTAATTGTATTCAGAATGAAATCCTATAAGGACTTCTTAAAGAACCATATGCAACTAAAATTACATCAATTGGTTTTGTAATACAGTAGTAAATGTTTCTTTTGTGAATTCTTCATTGACACAATTATTCAACAGAGGTTCATTGAAGTGTTTTCAATCAGCGTCGCTGCTGATGACGTACAAGCTACGAAACGCGTACAGCGTGTCAAGTCATTTCCGGTAAACCTACATGGGAACGAGGCTTGGATCGCAAGCGCTCGGACAATACAGTCACGCTCGTTTTTTTCCTGTTTAATGTGAGTACCTTTTCAAATTTCTGCTCAATAAAGCATATCGCGGAATTACACTATGTCCACCATTTATTTTCTGGTTTAAATATCGGGAGTGGAGCTGAGTGGATCCCTCGGAATATACCTAGGCAGGAAGGCACACAGGGGACCATCCTAGGGTACATCCATACCAGGACCAGCCTGATCCTCGGCACACGCCCTCCACCCAGGGATAGGAGGATACCGCTAGGTTGCCAGACCCATAAATACACCCGCTCTATACCCCTGTGTGGGGTGGGTGTCTCTGGTAAGTGTGCAATTTTATCAAAGGAATCCCAGCACCTTACCACCCACCACGGGGTCACCTTTCCACCTGAGTGTCGGTTTGTTCCGAGTGTTGTCACTTTTATTGCTTTTGAAGTCACCGCACATGAAATAGACTTTTCTACTGGATCTTTCTTATTGGACATTGCAAGCTGTATTTTTTAAAATAATAACTTTTTTCTATTGTTTGCTCTGTTGGCACTTTTTTATTCCCCATACCAACACGTGGTATTAGTGGAACAGCTCACTTTATATAGTATTATATTTTTTAGCACATTAATATTGCATGTTAAATATTATTTATTGCTCATACATCATTGCACTAGTCACTTTCTAATCTTTCTGCAGGCACTTTTTATACCTTGCACTTGCACTTAATTGAAGTTTTTATGAAATATATTATTGTTTGAATATTACACATCATTGCTTTTAGCCTAAGGCACTTTGCATCACAGCTTTTTAGTATATCTAAATTATATAGGCAGCGCCATCACCCCTATTCCTTTTATAAGATGCTGACTTAGACTGCTGTGCGCTACCTGAAGCGTAGAGTGGAGAAAAGTCCCTGTGTGACTGCTGAGGAACTGAGAAAAGATTTGTCAGATGTGGGTACTGAAGTTTCTGCTCAGACAATACGGCGCACACTGCGTAATGAAGGCCTCCATGCCAGAACTCCCAGGCGCACCCCCTTGCTGTCTCCAAAGAATAAGAAGAGTCGACTGCAGTATGCCAAAAGTCATGTGGACAAACCACAGAAGTTTTGGGATAGTGTTCTGTGGACTGATGAAACAAAATTAGAACTGTTTGAGCCCATGGATCAACGCTATGTTTGGAGGAGGAAGAACAAGGCCTATGAAGAAAAGAACACCTTGCCTACTGTGAAGCAGCAGGCGATTCTCTCCAATGTAAAAGTGAATCAAGTGGCTATACAGCCACTGGATCACTTTTACAAGCAGCGGAAGGGGCCCCCCCTCCCACTGCCGGCGCCATTACTGGGCTCTCGCATCCGATCAGGGAGCCCGGTAAAGATGCAACTGGTGGCACTGCCTAGCCCAGATACAGTGGGAAGAGCTAATGTCGTTCCTTCCACTGTTTGAAAATGGTGAGGCAAGGGCTAAGCAATTGGGAGGAAGTCCTCTATACAGTATACTATAAATACAGGGAACGGTAGGATAAATGAAAACCACTACATTTCCTGTGAAGTTGATGTTGAAGTATAGCCTTTTCTTTTATAATAAATGAATGAGTCCAGCAGTGAAAATTGTTCTTAATTTGCTGATAGCAGTTGTTCATGAAGGAGGGGAGTCTCATTGTGTGAAATTCAGGTAAGCAACTAAAAGCACCAGCTACAGATTTGTGTATGCACTGCAATCAACAAGCAATATGCCACAGATAGCAGGAAAAAATTAAAAAGATTCCAAATGTACTTTTTCTCAAAAATTCCAATAACAAAGTGAGCATGCAATTTTATAGTTGAAATATTGCGATGTTCAGGAAACATTTACTTAACATCTTTGATCTGTGTGTCTCTTCACTTAGCATGGCAAAGCGATCTGATTGTGTATGATGTACAAAATGAAGATTAAACAGACTACATTGAAATTGCTCTGAGCTCATTCTGCATCATTAAGACGGCAGTTCATATAATGTAACACAATAATGAGGGTAACTATGCACTCAGACGCATCTTCGGGTTCTTTATTGTGTCAAGCAGACATTTGCAGACATTATTTGCTCTCCCCAATAATTAAATCTGCAGACCTCAATCCCTCACTCAAAAACAACAGCAGCAAGAACTTATCTGCAGGGATTTAGCTGCCGCGCTATGCTTTGCTAATTTACTTTTATTAAGAAAGAATTATCGAGGGGCAGAAACACATAAAAGTTAAATAATATTATTTTTTAGGAGTCAGCATTTCTAAAATAACAGTTGTAGACTACAAAGGTAAATTCTGTAAGATTGATATGGTATAAGTGTGGTTATGATGGCTTACACACTTGGCAGAAGAGGATTCTTGCATTGTTTATAAACTTAAAATGGTGACTCATGAAGGTAATACGCTAGAAAGCACATAAAAACATGTGGGTGTTTAATATGCATTATATAGAACAAGGATATCAATACAATATACTGTAAATTAAAAATAACAACATTACATTTTTATTGGGAAATGTGAAATGCACCTGCTTCTCAGTTTAAAAATGTAAACTGAAGGTGAGCCCAAAGTTTTCTGTAGGTCATTTGAGATTTCCTAAAGTAGACCTAAATCCAAAATGAATGACCTTTAGTTTGCAAAAGCACTGTGTATCATAAACAATTGCCCCTTTTTTTTAAAAAAAATTCTGTTTAAAAAAATTCTAAAATAGTATTGTTAATTTTAGTCAGCCCCTGGCTTCTTGTATGTCTTGGACATTTCAATAATGAGATCTCCCTGCCATAATTTACAACTCTATTTCTGCACACTTGGGAGCTTTGGGTGTCCAGCTTCTCCAGATGCATTTCCCAATAATGTAAAATAAACAATCCAAGGGAGCCTGAAAGACTCTCATATAGGCCATGCAAGTATGCAGTCCCAGGAATTCTGAGAGATAACTACAGTATAAGTGGTTTAACTCCAGCAACAAAAAAGGAAATGTTCATTTTGGGCAGACCCATTTTGCTGTGGGTTAGTTTATAAAATGTTTTTGATCCAGTTGCTATATTGTAATTCACAAAATATATACATTTATTTAAATGTTTTTATTACATGGTTATATTAACCCTCTAGCAGTTTTTTTTTTTTTTGTCCGCAGGACCTAATACAGTCAGTTATACAGTATAGTTATCTTGCTCCCTTCAGGCAGAATGTAAGCCATGGGTAATGGGGTCAGGGAGAGCGCCAAACAAAAAATCTTTCAAATCCAAAATCTTTATTGTTTTATCTAGTTACAAAAAGCAGGGCAAAAAACAGTCTACGTGTTTCGGGGGCCCCACAACAAGTGGCGCCTCTACTGTGAAGACCAGCATGTCTTGTTTATAATATCCTCTGCAGAACACTCTGCTTCTTTTAAGTA
Organism: Pelophylax lessonae; assembly: GCF_965119305.1. NCBI lineage: Eukaryota > Metazoa > Chordata > Amphibia > Anura > Ranidae > Pelophylax > Pelophylax lessonae. The sequence continues at coordinate 70,219,901 of NC_138776.1, forward strand.
TTTTCCATTACATTTAACATTCTGCCATTTCACCCAGCCCCGATAAAGGGGGATTTGTGGCCTCCAAAACACACTGATTGTCTTTTGCCCTACTTGTTGTAACTAACTGAACAATAAAGACTTTGGACTCTGAAAGGCTAAGTTCAACTTTTCCAGAAAATAGCCTATGCAGTCAAGGAGCCCCAGTAGATATTACAAATCTGAATGAAATACACTCTCCTGCACTCAAATGTGGTGCTGAGAGGCTGACAGGCTTCTCAATCATCTGGCTTATGGATATGGTGCTAGCACACCTTATGTAACAATCCTACAGGCTCACCTGAGTCAGAGGTGGAGCCCAGTGGCAAGAACCGCAGGCCGGTAGTAGGTGCAGGAAGTCTGGCAGAGGCGTGGTCAGACAATCCGGGTTGGCTACGGTGGTAGCAGTGCTGGATACCGGATGGACACCAGGTAGTACACTGATGAGGACACGGGTTCACCTGAGGTGTGGAAACTAAGTGCTAGCTGGTTTTCACCAGAGCCCCTGATGGTGGGGATAGACTGCGCTGCAAGCTGACACCAGGTCGCGGTCCCCAGGATCACCCAGCCAGGCAGAGTGCAGGTTCGGTCCGGAGGTGGAGAAGCAGACAAGAGACAACCAGTGAGAAGTCAGACGAGCCAAAGGTCGGGGCGGGCAGCAGTAAGCGTGGTCAGACAATCCGGATCGGCAACGGAGGTAGCAGTTCAGTAGGTAGGGACAAAGCAGAAGAGTAGTCGGTAGTCAATTCCTGGTCAGCATGGGATTTGTGGTAGTAGATAAGAGCAGCAGGTGAGGAGAAGCTTGATCAAGGCTCACGAGCTCAATAATCAGCAAGCTTGAGTGCAAGGGGCTGGACTTAAATAGGGAAGTACCAGGTGTGGGGAATCAAGGGTGATGAGCAAGGCTTGGCAAGACTAAGGTTGAAATAATAGGCTTCAGGGAAGAATGTCCAGAGAGGACGGTAGCCTAGTAAGCAGGGCTACCGCCTGGGATGTGGCTGGTCACGGGTTCGAATCCCGACACCTTACTGACCTTAAGGAGGGCTCTGAAGAAGAGAGGTTGCCCCTCAATGAGAGGAAGCTCTCATTGACCATTACCCCTGGATTTCTCAACATTTGTGAACGTCTTTTGTTGGGGCTGTCCTAATCTTTGTGGTGAGCTGCCAAGCACAAGCCAATGGGCTCAAATAGGGATATGTCTACATTTTGATAACATGTGAAAATCTGTGTTCAGCGCCCCTCCACCACTACCTGCCCAGGTGCTGGAAGTATGCTTATTTTCTAATGGAGAGAGAGACAAGTTAGTTTACAATGTTGAAACTGGGCGGCCAAATAGAGAAGCCAGTAGACATTATTTAGGTGAAAGAGGGATGTCCCATTTCCATTCAACATTAGAAAAAAAAAAAAGTCAGTGCTACCTGCATATCTTTAGCTGCATTGGACATCTAGGATTTGATTTACTAAAGGCAAAGAGGCTGTTCACTTTGCAAAGGAAAAAAACATATACATTTGTCAGCAGGGGCTGGATATGGGTACCCAGGGAGGAGAGAAGGCACATGGAGCCCACGAAATGCAGTAACAAGAATTTAACAGAACATTTTCAACAAGGTGGTAACGGAATTACTATAACACTGCCAGACTGGCACACAAAGAGTTGCAGAGGATTACCAGTAGCAATTATAACGCTGACAGCATCTGACGGAAGAGATGGCTGGAAGGCGATATGGCAACATGGCGCCTAAATGTTAGCATCTGAGTCAGAAAACTCGCATTATCAAAAAGAGGGCCGGAAGTGGTAGCCTCCATGGTCTTTTCATGGCAGATTTATTATATAGCACACCAGTCAGCATGGCTGCTTTAATCATAAAGGCAAAAGTGCCAGCTGCTCTTAGACCCCTAGCCAAAAAATGGGTCTCTAGATCCAGGTCAAGAAGAGCATTTTCATCCCTTGGCCTATACATTATATACCTAGCTATTAAAAAGAAAAACATAAAAAATAACTTGAATGCACCATCACACCAGGGCACCTCTTCCGGCAGCAGGGATTGGTGGCATTAAATATCTATAAGTAGATTAAGTACAGGGGTTGAGAAGGAGTTTTTTTTTCCATCAGCAAACCAGTCTAGTGCCTTCACTCAGAATGAGTGGTGACATTATCTCAACAATCTGACAGGGGTTGTAGGAGCTCATGCGCAGACGTGCTGCAGCTTTACATGGACGTCCCTTTACCAGGTTTCTGAGATCTGAGGTCTGGTAACATTGGCGATTATTACCCACACATAAAATAACCACTGGATCACCAACCTGTTAAATTAATTGATGCTTTTCCTAACCCCCCACCAGCATATGGTAGACTAGAGAGAGAGATAAATCTATGTAGAACTACATGTCCCAAGACGCATGCTGGGACTTGGAACTTCACAAAGCAAATAACTATTTCTCTATCTTTGCTTGGCATTAGTATGCTTTTTAAGCATTAAGTTAGGGGAATGCATTTAGATGTTTGGCTGGATTTTCACCTCAAGATTGTTGCAGAATAAATTCAAATTTCACAGAAAATATAACTTGCTGCAGATTAAAATGTGAGATTTTATTTTACAATTTCACAAATAATTGCTCATGTAGCACATGTAGCAGAAACACATTATACTTTAAGTAGTAAATTAGTAAAATAATATTCAACACGACTGTCACAAAATGATATTAAATTATAGTGAATTTTGTCTGTCATTTTTTTTGTCACTACTAAAAAAAAAAAAATCAAATAAAAGTGGAAATTAGTATATTAATTCCAATTCATTAAAAGTGTCACAATTTTTATAATAGAGTGAATAGCGATCAAGTACTTAAGAATTAAATGTTGTGATCTTGGCAGTACAGTATAGTGAAAAATCTCTGTCTGTCTATCTGTCCGTCTAGTTTATGTGATTTGTTGCTTTTAATGGAATTTGTAGCGAATGCCCTATTATGTATTAAATGGATACATTGTAACCTTCAAGTACTATGGTCACAGCACTGAGAGATTTTACAAGGTCCACAGTTCGTGTTTTTGTGACCAATGAAATAATTGAGGGTAAAACAAAACAAGAAATGCCAGCAAGCCTAATCCAAGCCAATATTACTTGTGTTCTCAATTTATTAAAAAACAACATCTGGCGTCCAGCTCCGGCGGCCCTAAATGAAACACACACTTTATTTCCCCTATCCGACTTATTTTTACGGCACGCTGTAAACTTTTTTTCTTTTTTCCTCCCTCCGTGTCTTTGCAACAGGTGGGCCTAAAACAATGTGGCGCGTCTGTTCCTCCGCTAACCGCAAGTCGTGTTCAGCAGCTTCCAGATACACGAATGCCATTTCCTATTGCCGATCTCCATATGCTGAGTCTTATTTTCCTGGGTAATGTGTACTGTCATCGCTACAAGAAAATCATGTTTCTAATCACAGCAACATATGAACAATTTATTACCATGATTACCATGCTTAAGTCATCTCTACATCTGTGATATATATATATATATATATATATATATATATATATATATGTGTGTGTGTGTATATATATATATATATATATATATATATATATACATGTGTGTATGTATGTATATATATATATATATATATATATATATATATATATGTGTATTTTTTTTTCCAGTTTAAGGGGAGACTCCATAAAATAAAAATCAATTAGTGGAAAGCTAATCCTATTTAGAAAACATTGATAACTTTATTACACCTTAAGTAGCTTTTAGATATGCTTGATGACCTTTCTCTTGGAGTTCTACCTCCGCACTACCCCATCGCACACTCACCAATAGGAACACCAGTAGGAGTGTTCTCATTGGTTCAAAGCAAGTGGTAGGATCATAGGCTTTAAACCCCCTTAAATTGGAACTAACTCCTGGTTGTATGTCTCTTTAAATACCGTATTTATCGGCGTATAACACGCACTTTTTCCTGCTAAAAATGGAGGAAAAAGCAGCAGTGCGTGTTATACGCCGATATTAAAAAAAAGAAAGTCCAGGAAGCATTGCCGAGAGCAGAAGGGGCGGCCGGGCCGAGGAGAAGGAAGGACGAGCTGTCATAAGAGCAGAAGGGGGCGGGCCGGGCCGAGGAGAAGAGAGAACTAGCGAGCGCAGTCATCGGAAGTCCCGCTTATGACAGACGTCACACGTCTCGGCAGAGAAGGCGGGACTTCCGATGACTGCGCTCGCTAGTTCTCTCTTCTTCTCGGCCCGGCCCACCCCCTTCTGCTCTTATGACAGCTCGTCCTTCCTTCTCCTCAGCCCGGCCCGCCCCTTCTGCTCTCGGCGCTGCTTCCCGCTCTTTTTTAAAACAGATTCGGAGTCGGACAGTTCCAATGGCGCTTGCGAGGCTGCATATATGGACACTGCTGGTAAAGGCTGCATATATGGACACTGCTGGTAAAGGCTGCATATATGGACACTGCTGGTAAAGGCTGCATATATGGACACTGCTGGTGGGCTGCATATATGGACACTGCTGGTGGGCTGCATTTATGGACACTGCTGATGAGGATGCATTGCTGGACACTGCTGGTAAAGGCTGTATATATGGACACTGCTGGTAAAGGCTGCATATGTGGACACTGCTGGTAAAGGCTGCATATATGGACACTGCTGGTGGGCTGCATATATGGACACTGCTGGTGGGCTGCATTTATGGACACTGCTGATGAGGATGCATTGCTGGACACTGCTGATGAGGCTGCATTCATGGGCACTGGTGAGATGTCATTTGATGTAAAAAAAAAATGTTCTGAGTTCAAAGCTGTTTATTTTAAATGTAAGCTTTTTTCCTGAAATTTCTCTCCAAATATTGAGGTGAGTGTTATACGCCGGCGCGTGTTATACGCCGATAAATACGGTAGTTTGTTTGGGTCAAGCTGATAATACAGCACTCCCAGCAAGCACACTTGTGAGAGCAGTAAACAGTTTCCTTGGGCCAGCTTTGCCCAAACAAACTGTTTAAAGGGACATTCAATGGGAGGTTAGGCTTTAAGGCTTCTCCCTGGGGCTCTCTGCATTTAAAAGAAAGGTTTATTGCCTATACTTTACTTTTAAAGTGATTTTTCATGTTTGTTTCAGTTGCACATATTCCTAAGAGGCCCCAGCCCCCCAATCTTATACTCACCTGTCTGTGATCCAGCAAGATATTGGTTGTGTAATGCCTCTTTTCAAAATTCTGCTGGGTGGACCCACACACATGTTCCACACTCTATAGTTGGTCACGTAGAGAATTGCACACGGCTGAAGCATGGTGTACAGCTCTCTAGTTGGTCACCCAGAGAGTTGTACGCGGCTGAAGCATGGTGTACAAACTCTCCATAGGATTTAATAGAGAGAGTGCAGTGCACGTGTGGGCCAGCCCAGCAGGGTATTTTAACAGATAGCTGTGCAGGGTCCACAGCCAATATGTGGGATTGGAGACAGGTAAATGTAGGACTTGGGGGGGCCTAATATGTACAACTGGGACAAAGGTCCATTCCGGCATGACCCATTGCTTCTCACAAAGAAAATGTGGCCTTCTGTTTCATTTAATAAGGAGCATGTTTTGCATTGTAGGATGCAGGATGCCATAACATTTGACTTGGACTCCAAGTTTGATATTCACATAGAGCACTTGCCTGGTCTTCCAAAAGGTGAAATGTTGGTATCTTGTGCTGACTGCATCTTAGGGACTGTGGAAATATGAACACCTTTTCATACTGACTGGTTTACTTTAATCAAATATATATGTAATTGTTTGCAGCTTCCCTCTCTACTTGTCATTTATTCACATGCACATTCACAGACTGGGGAGGCGGTGGTCACAGAACATCAGATTACTGGCATCTCAGTGATTTTAACCCCTTTATGATGAGGGTAAAACAAATCTTAAAGCCTGAAAAAAAGTTTTGCAATTGTCCTTTTACTTGCAGTAAAACTTTATATACAATCACAGCTAATTAGTGTATGTGGATGGATTGTACCTTGTTTTTCTCAGGGAAAATTGGACTTTCATTTAAATGATAAGGAATATCTCCTGTTTTATTTATTTTTTTATTTAAAAAACTGGCACAAAATAGTAAATTTTTTATTTTGCTGTATATTTCTTTCTGTTACCATAACCTACCACCAAAGAACAACCCAAAATAAATTCTCCTGCTCCTGACAATCACAATATTACATGTGTATGTTATTTGTTGTTTGTACTCACAGTAGGGCCCAAAACAACAGTGTGCCTTTTATTTTTTTTTTAATCCTAAAACACACTGACACTGATACTATTTAAAAATTTTGTTTTTTTTTTTTTGTTTTTTTTATCCTACCTAAAATACATAGACCCTGACCCTTGAACTTAACCCATACACTAGCCGAGATTAAACCCTTATATTTCCATCTCCCTCTTTCCTCTCCTCTCCCCTCTTCTCTCCTCTCCCCTCTTCTCTCCTCTCTCCTCTCCTCTCCTCTAGTAAGAGGATTCAATCAACAGGAGAAAAAAGTGCGAGAGCGGTTTTAGTACACCAGGGTAACTAGGCAAGAACTTTGACCTAGATTAAACCCTTATCTTTCCCTCTCCTCTCCTCTCCTCCCCTACCCTTTCCTCTTTCAGGAGGAATTATTCAACAGGAGAAAAAAAACCCAGGGTTGGGCTGCACAGTGACTGCATACCTCCCAATTGTCTCGGATTCTGCGGGACTGTTCCGAGATCGCAAGTAAGTGCCGGGGTCCCGCAGAGCTCTGTCAAAGTCCCAGAAAAGGTTCTGACACTATGCTGCAGTCCATGAAAGTTTTCATAATGGGTGCAATGTGTGATCTTACACACTGCACCCAGTGATGATTCCTGTCACCAGCGGTTGTCTGCTTCTGTCAACATTCCTCAATCTTATTTGCGCCCTTCAGTTGCTAGGACCACTGGCCTCCTAGCAACTGATGACGTTGTTCTGGCACACACAACTCCACCTTTAAGCACCGCCGCTAGTTCCGGCTCAAACTCCCTAGCTAGCAGCAGCTCCTGCACGGTAAGGTTGTCACTCACAGGGCTGGGACAAGGCCGGAGGGGTGCAGGAGAGAAAAAGTATTGTTATAGGGGGAGCGTTGTCTGCCTTAGGTAGCCACACTGCCAGGCTGATATCTCTGCTTTCTGCCTGGCTCCTGTTACAGGATCTGAGATACAGTCCAGGAGGTGCAGCCATCTAATGTTCTATGTTGTCTGTGTCTTCTAATGTGCCATACTGTCTGTGCTTCTAATGTGCCATGCTGTCTGTGCCATGATGTCTGTGCCTTCTAATGTGCCATGCTGTCTGTGCCACCTAATGTGCCATCCAATGTGCCATGCTGTCAGGGCCTTCTAATGTGCCATGTTGTCTGTGCCTTCTAATGTGCAATGCTGTCTGTGCAGAGTTGTATAAAGTACTCGATCAAAAAGTGACTTGAGTAGAAGTGGAAGTGCTCGATCAAAAAGTGACTTGAGTAGAAGTACTAAAGTATTCAACATTTTTTGTACTTAAGTATTGCAAGTAGTTTTTTTAAAAAATGTTGCTACTCAAGTACTGAAAGTAAAAGTACCAGTAGTTTTGAAAAAAAAATGCTACTCAAGTACTGAAAGTAAAAGTACAAGTACTGTGTTATGTAGTTATTAAAGAAAGAAGTCAAAAGTTTGAACATCATATTGTTTTTTATTATTTCAAATTTAGCTTTTATTTATACATACAGTAGCTTTTATTTATACATACAGTAGCTTTTATTTTCGTATGCGCTGATAATACACATGTTTTAAGCTTCATGAAACCTGCCATCTACTGTTCTGGCAGTGGTAACTTTTATAATTGTAACAAGTAACTATGCAGCACAAAAAAAAAAATATTGGAGTAGAAGTATTGAAATCATTGAAAAAATGTAGTGAAGTAAAAGTGGAAGTAGGAGAAAAAAATTCTACTCTAGGAAAGTACAGATACCACATTTCGGTACTTAAGTACAGTAGTGAAGTAGTTCTACTTAGTTACTATACATCTCTGTGTCTGTGCCACAGAATGTGCCATGTTGTCTGTGCCATCTAATGTGCCATGCTGTCTGTCCCTTCTAATGTGCCATGCTGTCTGTGCCATCTAATGTGCCATGCTGTCTGTGCCATCTAATGTGCCATGCTGTCTGTGCCATCTAATGTGCCTTGTTGTCTGTGCCTTCCAATGTGCCATGCTGTCTGTTTGACAATTGCGTGGTCGTGCGACGCTGTATCCAAATAAAATTGATGTCCTTTTTTTCCTACAAATAGAGCTTTCTTTGATCACCTGTGTGATCTTTACTTTTTGTGCTATAAACAAAACAGAATTTTGAAATTTCTGAAAAAACAACAGTATTTTTAACTTTCTGCTATAAAACATTCCCAATAAAAAAAAAAAAAATCTAATGTTTTCATAATTTCAGGCCAATATGTATTCTGCTACATATTTTTGGTAAAAAAAAATCCCAATAAGTGTATATTGATTGGTTTGCGCAAAAGTTATGTCATCTACAAACTTGGGGAAAGATTTATGTAATTTTTATTTATTTATTTTTTTTACTAGTAATGGCAGCGATCAGCAATTTTTAGCGGGACTGCGACATTGGGGCGGACAGATCAGAGACCAACTGGCATTTTTGACACTTTTGGGGGGGACCAGTGACACTAATACAGTAATCAGTGCTAAATAATATGCACTGTTACTGTACTAATGACACTGGCAGGGAAGGGATTAACACCAGGGGCGATCAATGTGTGCCTAGTTCTAACTGTGTGGGGGATGGGCTCACTGGATGAACACAGAGACCTGTGTTCCTAAATAGGAGGAACACAGGATCCCTGTGTTCATCACTGACAGAACAGCGGTCTGCCATGTTTACATTGCGACCAGCGGCTGGTCTGCAAGTGGTTAACTAGCAATTGGGCAATCATGCAACATGCAACACTTTACGCAAATATTATTTTTATTTTTATAATTTTTTTTTACACAAATAGAGTGGGTATTTGATCACCACTGAGTTTTTTTTTTTATTTTTTGTGATAAAAGCAAAAAAAGACAAAAAAATTTGGAAAAAAACACTATATTTTTTATTATGAAACGTATCTAATAAAGACATTTTTAAAAAATCTAATTTTCTCATACATTTAGGTGAAAAAGCATTCTGCTGCATGTCTTTGGTAAAAAAAAAAAAAATCACAATAAGTGTATATTTATTGGTTTGTGTGAAAGTTTTTTTTTCAAATATAAATTTTATTCAGGAAGTTCAGCTTAAATACATTTACAATTCAACAAATAATGGTTTGTGTGAAAGTTATAGCATCTAAAACTCTGGTAAATATACTAAAATTTACACAGCTATGATGCTCTACTGTAATGGCAGCGATGAGCAACTTATGGTGTGATAGTGATAAGGTGGCGGGCAATTTGGCACTAACAGACACTATCTGGGAAAGTCATTAACTGACACTGACATCGCTAGTAACACCAATACAGTGATCAGTGATAATATTGTATGCTGACACTGTACTAATGGCAGGGAAGGGATCAACATCTAGGGGTTAAATATGTGCCAAACAATGAGTGCTGCTGTTACTGTTCCATCTGGCTGCTTTTTCTCCCTGCTTTGCAGGAAAAAGAAACAGGAAGATTGTTGGTCAGTGTACCGAGCCCTGTGTGTATGTAAATACAGAGTTCTGTGCTGTGATTGGACACAGCCGATCAGCAGGTCTCAGTCATGAATCATTGGCTGGGACCTGCTGATAAAATTGTGCTGTGTCCAACCACAGCGCAGTCAGCAGCGGGCTTGCTGCATTTCCGCAAACCTGGAAGTCCCCGCCGTATCCCCATTATTGAGCTTCGGGGGCAGTGAAAAAATGCGTTGGAGTCGTGGCCCAAGCTGATGCTGCCACTCTTCCTCTTACACGGATCTGCTCAGTGATGTGCGGCTCACTGACACATTTTCTGCCATGTTCGAAGTCCCCACTAACGTAGATGTATGTAGGTGGGTGGCAAGAAGTTAAAGCGGAGTTCCACCCAAAAGTGGAACTTCTGCTTTAGGTATTCTAACCCCCTGACATGCCACATTTGGCATGTCATTTTTTTGGGGGGGGAGCGGGTACCTAGTTTTGACAGGTACCCGCTCCCACTTCCGCTTGGAGCGCCGCGGCGCCCTGAACGGAAGTTCTCCTCTCCCCCTCCCTCCCTGCAATCTTCTGGGATATGTCAGAGGTCCCAGAAGATTGCCGGCCAATCAAGACGCGCAGCGCGACTCGCGCATGCGCAGTGGGTACCCGGCTGTGAAGCCGCAAACTGTGACAGCCGGGTGCCCACAGCAGTGATGCCGGCGCCGAGGGAGAGGATCGAGGCTTCGGGCGGCCGCATCGCTGGACCGTTGGACAGGTGAGTGAAATGGCTGGAACTCCGCTTTAAGCAGTGGGTGGTATTGTGCCTAACAAGCACGTCTGGTTATGTAGGATGTATTCCCTGTATGCATTTTAAACCTTCATTTTGGCTGAACTGTATTTTCTAACTGTTTGGTAAATGTTTTATAAATTTGCACTGCTTAGAAATGTTAAGTACTGTATAGTCACTAGAATTAGTGACTAAGCCAAGTATGAGTAGGTGTAATTGCTAGACACTAATGAGGCTGAATATCATGAGCTATGCACGCAGAAAACAAATAAAATTTCTGTAATTATAACAATTACAAATTTTGATTTTAAAGAACAGGCTGATCGCTTTAGTCACTGATGGCAAAAAATATTGTAGACAAGTTTGTCATTTCAAATAATTCTGTATGGGTTGCAATAAGAATGGTTATGGCATAGAATATTGTCAAACAAAAGTGGGGATGTGTTTAGCAGGAAAATAAAAAAAAGAAATGATAGGTTTTATTGGTCAGACAGGTTGCCTTCCTTTGGATCCAATGTGGGTTTAGAGCTTTATGTGAGCAAGTTTTTAATTTTATTTCCAATTAGTTGAACTAGATGGTCATGTGTCCCTTTTCCACCTGACTAATTATGTAACTACACACTGTATAAAAATACTGCATCCTTATGAGACTGAACATATATCTCTTAGATGTTTGCTTTCCCAACACTATCTATGGCTACAACACTTTACTTCCAATAACTGCATCTAAAAACTAAACCAGTTGATACTTTAATGTTGTATAATACATTAAAGCAAGGGTCTTCAAACTATGGCCCTCCAGCTGTTCAGGAACTACATCTCCCATCATGCCTAGTCATGTCTCTGAATGCCAAAGTTTTGCAGTGCCTCATGGGATGTGAAGTTCCACAACAGCTGGAGGGCCATAGTTTGAGGATCCCTGCATTAAAGCATTAAAGGAGTCATAAAGTCAGAAGGTTTTTTTATTTTAATACATTCTATGAATAAGGATAAAAAGCCTTCTGTGTGCAGCACCCACCCCCAGCACCCCCTAATACTTACCTGAGCCCCATCTCAATCCAGCGATGTCCACGAGTCCCTCTGCCTTCCGGGACACTCCCTCCTGATTGGCTGAAACACCGCAGCGGGGCCATTGGCTCCCGCTGCTGTCAATCAAAGTCAGTTAGTCAATCCAGAGAGAGGGGGAGGGGCCGAATGGCAGCTCCATGTCTGAATGGACACACAGAGCTTCAGCTTGGATCAGATGCCCCCATAGCAAGCTGCTTGCTGTTGGGGCACTCGACAGGAGGGAGGGACCAGGAGCAGTGAGGAGGGACCAGAGAAGAGGAGGATCCAGGCTGCTATGTGCAAAACCAATTGCACAGAGGAGGAGGGTATAACATGTTTGATATGTAAAAAAAAAAACATGAGACTTTACAATCACTTTAACTTTTATACAATAGAAGATTAAATGCTCTTTTCTGTGCCGCTGATGAAGACCTTGGTGGTGAAACAGGTATGGCTATGGTTCTATGCTACTCTAGTCTCTAGGGAGGGTCAATGGTATTTTTTTTTATAGTGGGAAATTGCTGTTATATTTAATGTGTGCAGATAATACTGTGTAGACATTCAAAACAATTTTTTTTTTTTTTTACTTTTTTCCTGATTCCTAATAAAATAATATTATATAATGGAGTGTATCTTTTTGTGTTTGAGCTGCCCCTCATATCCACATTAAAATTCTGGTGTCATGGATCAGTATGTGATGTCTAGGAGGTTATTTCTGTCTGTTGAGTTCCTCCATTATTGATGGTGGGTACATAAAGCAAAGCTGATCTACTTGTTCCAGTGGAGGTGTTTGAGTTTTAACACAAGCAGTATACTTTTTGCACATGCAGCCAGGTGCTGAACTACAGAAACATGAAGGAGATATTTCCCTTTTACAGTCAAATTACTTTCATTTTCTACTAAGATACTGATGTTATGCTGCACAATTCTCTTCTGGCCAGCGGGGGGGGGGGGGGGGGGTGAGGTAAAACCATGCAAGCCCATAGACTTCTATGCAGAGCGCTAAGAATCCTGGGAGTAGTAGTTTGGGATGGCAGCCATATAATGGGACCTATACACTCTTTGGACTACAGATCCCAATAGACACTGTGCAGTAGAAGTAAGGACAGGATTTTTATTAAACTGCCAGGAAAAGTTCCCTCTCTTGGTGCCAAGGAGAAACAAAAAGAGAACACCTCCGAGTGCACAGTCCCAGTATACACCTGCCAGCGGCTATGCAAACCTGAGAGTGAGAACACCCGTCGCACCGCAGCACTGCCCACATCACAGGTCCTGTACCATTGCCACTGAGAGGCTGGAGCATCCACTCATCCTCTACTTCCCACAGCTAATCACCATTTTCAGGCTTTCAGGGAGAGACTGAGGGAACCCCCTTCTACAACGAGCATCCACAGGAGCATCCTGGGAACTGGTAGGAGGACTATCTGCCCATTATTGACAGTGCTAACAGAGACTGAGCCACTGAGAGCAGGACAGCAAGTGCATCCAACCCATACTGCAAATATACCAGCCCTATACAGCACTTCTTCAAATCCTATACTGCACCCATATGAACCCTATATTGCAGTTATACTGAACTGTCACTGCATTAGACCTGCATCTATACTGCACCACACCTATACCACACATTGACTTAAACTTTACCACATTTTTTACTGCAACTATACTACATGCTGGTTTACTAAAATGGTTTGTGAGTGTACCACCGATTCTTAAAGGGCCCCAGCGATAGCCAGCAGAAGAACAATGTAAAGGACTGCCCCTCCAGAAAATCCATCTGTCCCTCTTGATCCCTTCTCCCCTTTTGTCATTTTTATAGACAGTGCACATCCAGTCGGCCTAGGTCTAGCATAGTTGCCATTATTTGCCTGTATTTGGTAAACCAAGCTTAATTACTATCAAATGCTGCAGTTTAGGTGACCTTGCTACTGTTTATGCTGATCTGGACGCCAAGTGTCATCTTTTGCCTGGCCCTTATTAATAACTACTCTGTAGGCTAAATGGTGTTGTTGCCTTTGTTAATCCATTTTCATGCTTGCCTCTTTACCTACCATATCAGTGACAATATATTAAGTTTGCCCTTACTAACTGGTTCAATGTTTGTTTCTTGGACATGGTAAAATGACGAGTTACAGATATTATTTTCAGTGGTTTCTGAGGTATACTATGGCATGCTTGGTAGACTCACAGGGGCTAAACTTCTTATTGAGGTTGAGGCAAAAAGCTTAACCAGTAGCTCCTATGGGTGGGTAGTGCTACACACATACTAAATATATTATATTTTTTAGTCTGTTAATTCACTGATTAGTTTTACTTTAAAAAACATTATCTGAATTATCAAAATATTTTTTTTTGGCGCTTTAGTTAAGTATTCAAAAGGAAGATTTGGTTCTTCAAAAACATATTCATGTCTCAGTCTGTCAAAATGTCAGGGATCAGGATGAGGTGTGCAATTAGGTGGATTACAAGCAGCATATGTTTTTGGGTTGGACTTTCCCTGAACTACTTCTAGCATTGGGCTGTTCAGTAATATATAGTTCTGCCGACTGTCCTCTCTCCTATAAAGCACTGAATGTTGACTGTGCGCTTGACTCTATCTTCAGATAAAGTATTAAAAGAGTAACTCCAGAAATTAAATTTAATGTGCATCAGGTCTCTGGGGGAGGTTTGTGTTGTACGTCAAGCTTCACTTATTTAGGTTTTTGATACAGGAAAAACAAAGAGATGATGGAAGGCCAGATGTATCTGGCAGATACCCAGTCACTCCATCTACTAACAGCCACAAAAATGGGTTTAGCAAATGTTTTCTACGTATAGGAAAGCACATAGCCAACAAACTAAAACGTGTGAATGCCTCACCCTTGGTTTGACATTAGAAAACTGGAGCTTCCAAGTTTTCATTGGATAGAGTACAAATATTAGTTAGTCCCTGCTGGATAGTGTCAGAGAAGCCCCTAGCCCAGAAGTTTAAAGAGATCCAGTAAGGGATTCTTTCATTGGAAAACTTACATTATAAAAATGTTAACACCTTTTTTAAATACTATTTTGTTACCTGTAATGTAAATTGCTGTGTATTTTCGCCTTTCCCTTTGTTCCTGTTCATGCTGTTCATTTGCCATATTGTTTTTTTGCCCCATCCTGTGTTTTTGAACCAATTATACACCATGGATTCTTCTTACATCTACAGCAATAGATGCAGCAGAGTATGCTAGTCATCTTCATTGCGGGTCACAGTATATCGGGAAGGCTGCGTTTGTGTAGTCGTAAGCCTTACACTGTTTGCACAATTATTAGTCAAGTTGCATTTTTGAGGATTAATTTAATTATTGGACAACTGCAGTGCTCTTGGTCAAACCAAAATGGTAATAAACCTCAAACCTGGATATTTAGGAAAGTAAAAGTGAGGTTTCAGATTTCTTAGGAGAATATCTATGTGTGCACAATTATTGGGCAACTATTAAGGCCCTTTCACACTCATACATTTTGCCTGTGTTTTTACCTTGCAAGACAAATGCAAGAAAAATGTTTCCCTTTAATCCCATGGGACTCCTCACACCACTGTGTTACAGGTGCAGTGTGTTATGAAAAGTCCTGCATCTTTGGTGCGGTTTTTAAATTAATGGAAATTGCGGTAAAATTGCAGTCAAAACACACAGCGATTTGCGTTTTTGGTACGTTTTTGAGTCACAGGTCCATTTTTCTCAGGTGCAGGCAACCCAAAAATGCACCAGAAACACACAGGAAACACATCTGAAACAGCAAAATCACGGTAAAAATGCTTGTGCATTTTTACCACAATTTTGCTACAGAGCAGTGTGAAAGGGCCCTCAGTGTGCAGAATTATTATGCAACTAAATGAAAAACTAACATTTTTCCATCTCACTTGTTTGTTTTTATCTGTTAGGCCCTTTCACATGAGGCGGATCCGTTTGGAATGGACAGCATCTCCATAGAGGAGAATAAGTGACCCGATCAGGTCCGCCTGAAAAATGCACAGGCGGACCTGATCTGTCCGGTCGTGGAGAAAGGGGCCTTAAAGTGAGAATAATAAACAAACAACTCAAAATTTACAATTAAACATTTCTGACATTTAAAAAAAAAATTGTGACCAATATTGCTACCCTTCTTTTCAATAACAGTCATAAGCCTTCCATTCATGGAGTCTGTCAGTTTCTTGATCTGTTGGCAATCAACTTTTTGTCCAGCAGCAACCACAGCCTCCCAGACACTGTTCAGAGAGGTGCACTATTTTCCATTACCGTAAATCTCCCATTTAAGAAGGGCCCACAAGTTCTTAATAGGGTTTAGGACAGGTGATCAAGGGGGGCAAGTCATTATTCTTTCATCTTTAAGTCCTTTACTGACTAGCCATGCAGTGGAGTACTTAGATGCATGTGATGGTGCACTGTCCTGCATGCATATCATGGTCTTCTTGAAAGATGTAGACTTTTTCCTGTACGTCTGCTTGAAGGAAGTGTCTTCTAAAACTGGGAAGATAAAAACACAAAAGTGGCACCAATCTAAGTGCAGCATATTAGAAGGAATATGCGTTTAATGTACATACACTCACACTGTTGTAAAGGAGAAAAGGCATATCGATATATAGAGCCACGTGGTGCCAGAGTCCGGGTGAGCAGCTGTCATCTGTGGGGTCCCGTGTTGCCGGCCGTGCCGGTGGTGTCAGGGTCAGTGGGCGGAGATGCAGTCAGCCTGGTATCACCTGGATGATTGGGAGGCAGTGCTAGGAGGGATCAAGATGGCGCACGTTCGGAGCATGCGTGCTCCTTCTTCAGGCCTCCCGTGCGGCCATCTTCACTGGGGTTAAGTAGGGGCAGCGGAGTCGGCAGATCACAAGGATCAGCACGCCGACTCGGCCTACCATTCACACACACAGTGGATGGCCACAGGGGTGATCATAGGTGCTGTGATCATGCGATATATCCGCTCATGGATAAGGAGTAATATAGAGTACAATGAAAGAAGCTCTATTACAAGAGGTTTGGAAGTAATTTTCCTGGAACATAAATACATAAAAATGGAAATAAACATTCTATCATGACAAGAATAAAAATGGAAATAGTTTTGAAAAATTAAATGATAAAAAATAATAAAAAATCCCATTATAACATTAAAATAATGACAAAAAACATAATGGCATTAAAAGTAAGGTGTGCTGGTTAGGGTGATTCCGTGGTGGGCGGCCAAGAAGAAAAGATAATATGTGGAGGGGGGGGGGGGTCAATGTGCCCATAAGACTAATTACAATAATAATAATAATAATAATAATAAGACTAATAATAAGCAATTAAGTAATAAGTAAATAATTGAGATACTATGGTATGTAGGGGTATAATACAATATATACAATATTGTAATATATATAGACACCTAAACAAATTCCATCCACAATCCGCTGAAGCACTTCGGGTCTGGATCATGATGTCCGTGCCCAAAGATCTCCCTCTAACGGGAGACTTTTTGGATATATACTCAGGGTCTGGGTCTGGGTCTGGGGCTGCATGAGTGCTGCCGGCACTGGGGAGCTACAGTTCATTTAGGGAACCATGAATGCAAACATGTACTGTGACATACTGAAGCAGAGCATTATCCCCTCCCTTCAGAGACTGGGCCGCAGGGCAGTTTTCCCACATGATAACGACCCCAAACACACCCCCAAGACAACCACCGCCTTGCTAAAGAAGCTGAGGGTAAAGGTGATCGACTGGCCAAGCATGTCTCCAGACCTAAACCCTATTGAGCATCTGTGGGGCATCCTCAAACGGAATGAGGAGTAGCGCAAGGTCTCTAACATTCACCAAATGTCGTCATGGAGGAGTGGAAAAGGACTCAGGTGGCAACCTGTGAAGCTCTGGTGAACTCCATGCCCAATAGTGTCAAGACAGAGAATAATGGTGGCCACACAAAATATTGACACTTTGGGCCCAATTTGAACATTTTAACTTAGCGGTGTACTCACTTTTGTTGCCAGCGGTTTAGACATTATTGGCTGTGTGTTGAGTTATTTTGAGGGGACAGCAAATTTACACTGTTATACAAGCTGTATAGCTCACTACTTTACATTGTAGCAAAGTGTCATTTCTTCAGTGTTGTCACATGAAAAGATATAATATTTACAAAAATGTGAGGGGTGTACTCACTTTTGTGAGATACTGTATATTTACAGTATCTCACAAAATCATAGGGTATGTACTATTAGCGTACTTATAAACTGTATAAGGTGTGTAGGATACAAGAGTTAGGAACTAGAGTTTTAAGATGGATTGGATTTCCAGGTCCCCATTGAAGCCTCCTGGCAACATACTATCAAGAGTATATAATCAAAAAGTTTCCCTCTCACATAGAGGTTTGAAATGTTCGGTTCAAGGGAGATCATTGGCCACAGACTTCATGATCCAGACCTGGAGTGCTGCAGCGGATTGTGGATGGAATTTGTTTTGATTCTCTAACCATATATTCATAATGTCTTACTTTTGCAACTCTATCTCATTCTGCCCCATCTATATCATTACCTCTCTCTATTATTGTCTTTTCCTGTAATAACTCTACCCAACATCTGTAATAACCATTAGTTATATTATATTATATTACATTCTTATACATGATTCTTCCATCCCACAGGACTTTTAAGGTCACCGACTAAAGAGATTACTCAGTAGACCCTTAAGGTCACCCACAAAAGAGGACCTTCAGTAGTTAGTATCCATAAACCACATAAGAAACATATATATAGATATATATATATATATAGATATATATTTATATATATTACAATATTGTCTATACTGTATTATACTCCTACATACCATAGTATCTCGATTAATCACTATTAGTCTTATGAGCATGTTGCCCCCTCCCCTCAACCTAACATCTTTTCTTTTCAGTTGCCCTCTATGGAATCACCACCCTACCCCCTGTAATTCCCCCCCCCCCCCAACATTGTCACCTGCCCTATAACCAGCACACCTTACTTTTAATGCCATTATATGTTCTCATGGGATTTTTAATTATTTTTTATCATTTAATTTTCTAATCATTGAATTTTTCAAAACTATTTCCATTTTTATTCTTGTCATGATAATGTTTATAATGTTTATTTCCATTGCATTTTTATGTATTTACCGGTAAAATTACTTCCAAACCTCTTGTAATAGAGCTTCTTAATTCTTTCATTGTATTCTATATTACTCCTTATACATAAGCCGATATACCGCATGATCACAGCACCTATTATCACCCCTGTGGCCGTCCACTGTGTGGTATGGATTGGGAGGTAGGTGGAGTCGACGTGCTGAGCCTTGTGATCCGCCGACTCTGCCACCCCTACTTAACCCCAGTGAAGATGGCCACACAGGAGGCCTGAAGAAGGAGCACGCATGCTTCGAACGTGCACCATCTTGATCCTGCCTACCACTGCCTCTCGATCATCCAGGTGATACCACGCTGACTGCATCTCCGCCCACTGCCCCGGAGCCACGGACACCACTGGTGGACCTGGCAATGCGAGAACCCGCAGATGACAGCTCCTCACCCGGACTCTGGCACCACGCGGCTCTATATATCTATACGCCTTTTCTCCTTAACAATGTGAGTGGATCTACATTAAACGTGTATTCCTTCTAATATGCTGCATTTGTGTGTTTTTATCGTCCCATTTCTACAGAGCTGCTTCTAACTCTGATAGCTGGCTGCCCCTCTACCACATCTTATTCAAACTTTTGATTACTTGTATGAACTAAGTACCATTATACCAATTTGCTCTATTTATGCCACCATCCTATGGTCCTTCTCCTCTAAAGCGCTCAACATTCATTACTTCTTCTAAAACTGGCAGTAGGTTTGGGAGTTGATTTTAAGGCCATCTTCAACCCAAAAAGGTCCAACTAGCTCATCTTTAATAATACCAGCCCATACCAGTACTCCACCTTCATCTTTCTGTCATCTGAATCGAAGTGGAGCTCTGTGCCTTTTACTGATTCAGCCACAGGCCTATCCATCTGGTCCGTAAAGAATCACTCTCATCTCATCAGTCCAAAAAAACCTTAAAAAATCATTTTTCAGATATTTCTTGGTCCTGTCTTGATGTTTCACTTTACTGTATGTGTCTTGTTCAGTGGTGGTTGGGTTTCAGCCTCCCTTACCTTGGCTCTGAACACCTTGTACTTTTGGGTACTCCAGGTAGGTTGCAATTATGGAATATGACAGCACTTGAGGATAATGGTTTCCTGGTAGCTTCATGTTTGATTCCCTTCAAATCTTTGGCAGTTAATTTTCACACCTTGATATAGGGTGTTGATCTCCTTAGGCCACACCCAACTCATTACACAGATACACATCACCCTATATGCCTAAATACAAGAAGCCTTCAAGTTTATACAGCGTGGAGTTGGACAATATGCATTAAAATGATCATTCAGTAAAAATACTCACTTGCCTAATAATTGTGTACACTGTGTACATGCAAAGAATCAGAAAAAAATAGAAACTGGGTAATACAAGTTTAAAGTCTGAATTTAGTAAAACAAGCAAAAATAAAACAGCTCAAAGGACATTACTTGTTATCAGTGTGATGTGTTCCCTATGTATATATATATATATATATATATATATATATATATACATTATATATATATATATATATATATATATATATATATATATATATATATATATATATATATATATATATATATATTACTACAAAATTCTAGAACTTATGTAGTGCCATACTTAGGTGCTTTGAGAATAGATTAGTACAGTACAACATTTTTATAACACCAACATCTTCTGTTTCCCTGTGCAAGTTAAGAATTACAAGGCCTAGTAGGAGTCACATTAAACATAGTCCAAAATCAGGAAACACTTGGAATGAGAACCCTGCCCAAATATTAAAAACAAAAAAAAAGTGATGTTTGATTATATTGTTTCCAAAGGTGTGTTGTAAACAATGCTTATACCACACATGATGGTCTAACATCACAGAAAAATCTAAACTTGACTCTGAAAATGATAATTAGACTTGACACTGAAATCTACTTTCTTAACAAAGACCCAAAGAAATCACAATAAAAAATGTAATCTTTCCCAGAAAAGCTTTCCAAATACAAAAAAAGCTAGAATCTAATAACAGAACAATTGGCTTGGTCGGAGCTAAAGTGAGTACATTTAGAAATGTGATGGAATGTAGTTTCTCTAGAGGGATTTATGGGTCTTCTACATCCTTGCGGTTCCACTTTAGTTTTTTTGCACATCTGCCATGTTTTTAAAATAATGTTTGCAGCCTAAATATTTTAATAGCCCCCTAATAAGGATTAAGTGCCAGGGTATTTTAAAATGTAACATGACTTCTATAGCTGATCTGTAGCCTTTAACAAAACATTTCCATAATGCTGCAGCAGTGGTTTATGATATAATGTGCCCTACATGTACCTTTTAGCAGCTCATATCCCTCAACCCTTAAATATATTCTGTGGGGTGAGAAAGCTTACTTGAATTGTAGTGTGGAAAGTAAGCTGGAGGTGGGTCAGTTCCCATGTTGCTGTCTGTCAAAAGCACATTTGCACTCAGCAGCTATAGATATTTCCTTGCTTGCCATACATAGGCTGCAAATTGGAGAAACGAATAGCAAACTTGCTTTATAAACTAGAATAATTACAAATACATGCAAATCTTTACACTACTGTGATTTGCATTGGGAAAATAAATTATAAAAATAATGAAATACCTGCAGACCAGCTGTAGTAACATTAATTGACAACCAAGCAAAACCAGCAATGAAGATTAGAGGACATTGAGATATGTGGACACAATGTAACTAGCAACTAGTCTTTCTAGAAAAAAGATCTTGTTGTTAAGGCACAGAGAATATCTATGCATGTGTGATTATATGATAGTAGAAGAAAAGAGAAGAACAGGGTAGCATCCCTTAGTATGCCATGTGAAAACAATGACAATTGATTAAAGGGAAGTCTGAAGAGATCTACTGACCAAAATCATTCTGAATGGATTACAATCATCTCATATGTATGCAGACATAACATATTATTGTAACAAAGATGTCTGATGAAGTGCTGTGCTTATGGGAAGAGATATTTACCTATTTAACTTTTAAATATTCCCACTCAGAGCCACAAGTAGTGATGACTTCATTGGTTCATCTGAGCCAGGAATCACAACAGAGGGGGCTTATCCAAGAAATGTGGCTGTTCATCCACAAGTCTGCTAGTCAGCAGGTAAACCAGTTCACTCTTAATAAAAAAAAAAAAAAAAAAAAAAGTTCAGATGATCATCATTTAAACACAACTCACTTCCAATCTAAGTAGGATCTAATAAGCACAGTATTGCCATTTAGGCTTTGTGACATCACAGGGGAAAGACAATCACATTATATGATCCTCCTCCTTAATTCACAATATTTGATCAATAGAAAGTAGTCAGCCTGTTCTTAGCCTGAAAAGGCATTCTCTATTGCTCCATGTTGTGTATTTTATGCAGCCAAGTTTTTAGCCCCAAAGGCCCATTCATTTACCTATGAACACTGTTTGCTATATGGAACATTCTGTAGGTCGCAGAAGATAGGAATACCCTGCATTCTTTCACTAAGAACACCTTCCTTTCAGTTTGTGTCTTTTTTCAGTTCCCATTTATGGCAGTAAATTGCATAATGACAAGTGACCAAAAAAAATCAATTTGTAATCTGATTTGCCGTTTTTGATTTCCGAGGACAAGTTTAAATTTCATTAAAAGCCACCTTATTCAAACATAAAAGAAATCCTTCAAGGGTAGAACAGGGGATTGTCTCTGAGAGTAAAGAGAGACAAACTCCATTGTGCTGTTTAGTCACTGCATTAATTGTGAGGTTTTTCTTTTTTTTAGGCCCGTGGTGTTGGTTGGCTGATGTATTGTTATCAAGACCTGGAATCAGCGAGAGGAGGTAAGAGAGCACAAAGCTCACATTCAAAAATGGCTCTTTGGCATATTGACATGCTGGTTATCAGCAAGCCTTATTATCTGCTTACCAAGGGCCTCTCATCTTGCTGGTGACATAATAAGCAACAAATCACCAATGCAGCCATTCTGCATCCTGTTAATTGTATGTATTCGCAAGTCTGAAAAAAAAATGATCATCAAGGTTCCTTGTCTTGATGAGAAATTGACATTTTCTTGCTGATTATTTGGCAGGTCTATGGGAGGTAGATAAGAGTCAAAGTTGTTTTAGAACGGAGCCGGTTCTCTTTCACAGGCCTCTTTATTGCACTAGTTGACCCACTTGATGAGTATGGATTTCATGAGGTCTTTTTCAGCATTTGAACTATAAAAGGTTCACAATGACAACACCCCTTATAGACAAAAGATAACCTTGCCCTTTGAATATATTGATTCTTTATTAACTAGGCTGTTTAATGCAATGAAATGAGGCATTAGATTGAAGCCCATTTCAAGTGCTTTGAATAATCTTTAAAAGATTGCCAGAGTTTAAAACGCTGCTGTACAATAATTGGCGTGCTTTTTAGAGCCCTCCATAAGCTGATCAGGGAAAGGAAAAAAAAAAAAACTCTTAAAGCGTCTTAAAGCAGATAATACTTTATCAGGCCAGTTGTTAAAGGATGACATGTAAATATGACTAAAGTGAATGTTGAAAGAAAAGTGTGAAAGAAGTGTAGTGGATAACAAGCAAAATTAAGAAGCATTTAGTCTTTGTTTTGTGACAAATAAAGAAAGTATTTAAAGGGATTGTCCAATAAAAAAATATTAGCTATGCCTCTATTAGCTATCAGTTTAAATGAAATCAGTGTAGAAAAAAAATATGTTAATGTTTTAAAAACGTTGCTTATTTTTTGTACGAATTGTAATATACAGTCTATACGTATATAGATGGATGGCAGCCATATTTGCTCATTACACAGGCTATGTTCCTGCTCTGCAGTGCTTGCTAAACAATGGTTGTGTTTTACTGCTCTTTCTTGGAATGCAAGTTTACAAGTCAGCCCAGCCCAGTAGTTTCCCTTAAAATTGACTCTAGTTTACAGTTTATTGTCAAAATGTTCCAGTTTAAATTCTGACATTTGGGTGGTGCGCCTGGTTTGATAATTTCTTTGGCTGCCCATATCCCTATATTCTGAATAGCCCTTAGTGAATTGGCCAACAGATAATTTCTTCTTGAGTATGGGGCTAGGACTGTCTAGTAAAATGGTCATGTAGCTCGATGATTAGTACAAAATTCATATTGATTATGAATAGCCAGGTTGTTTTAATGGAAGAGGCTTCCCCTTTCTTCATTTCCCGAGGATACGCTAACACCTCAGCTCTATTTAGCCCTGAAATAGAGCTAATAATGAAAATTGTCCAGTTTTAATCACAGTTTCATACATTTAAGCCCTGAAGAAGGGGGACGATTTTCCTTGTAAACCCACTGGCCATCTGTCAAGGTCTGAGGTCAGGCTCAAAGACCACTGGCTGTAGTAGTAGAGATATTCACAGGTAGTCAGCTACAAATATACAAGCAAATCCCCCTAGTAGGTGATGCGGGCTCACCTGAGGTGCGGGGTCTAAGCACTAACTGATATTCACCACAGCTCCTGATGGTGGAGATGAGTTTTGCTTCATATTATCACCAGATCACAGTCCTCACCAGGAAATAGGCAAGCCGGGGTCTGGTAGCAGATATAGCAGGTAGGGATAAAGCAGAAGCATAGTCAGGAAACAAGCCAAACATCAGTAACATGTAGTAGCTGGATAGGATCAGACCAAAGTGTAATTAATGAACAAGCCAAGGATCAGTAACATGTAGTAGCTGGATGGGATCAAACAAAAACATAGTTGAACAAGTCAAGGATCAGTAACGAGTGGTAGAGAAGATAAGGACAGCAGCATGTGTGCAAGTGAGCAAGATATTGGCTGGATAAAGCACAATAATCTGGCAAACAAGAAGTGCAGAGACATGTTTTAACCACTTGCCGACCGCCGCTCAACTATATACTGCGGCAGTCAGCTCCCTACAGGCAAAGTGACGTATGGGTACCTCGCTCGCCCACGAGCCTGTAGGGGGCGAGCGCGCCTTCGCCTCTGCTCATTCCCTGCCTAGCCCGCGTGTGTGACTGGCGGCTCCGATGTCGGCCACTCACGATCTCCCTCAGGAGAGGGAGAAAGACAGACGGCTGATGTAAACACAGCCGTCTGTCATTCTCCCTTAGATCATCACAGAGGCTATGCGATCCTGCTATGTAGGATCGTATGTCTCTGTGATGATCTAACAAGCCACGCCCCCTGACAGTTAAAATCACACCCCTAGGGACACTTGATCACCAATAAAGTTAACCCCTTCCCTGCCAGTGTCATTTTTACAGTAACAGTGCATATTTATAGCACTGATTACTGTAGTAATGTCACTGGTACCCCCAAAAGTGTCAAAAATGTCAGTCAGGAGTCCGATCTGTCCGCCGCAATGTCGCAGTCCCGCAAAGAAAATCGCAGATCGCCGCCATTACTAGTTAAAAAAAAAACAATAAAAATGACATAAATCTTTCCCGTAGTTAGTAAACGCAATAACTTTTGCGCAAACCAATCAAAATACGCTTATTGCGATTTTTTTTACCAAAAATATGTAGCAAAATTGGCCTAAAATTTTAAAATATTTAGATTTTTACATTTTTTTGAGAATTTCATATAAAAAAATGTGAAAAATATTGTTATTTTTTCAAAATTCTCGCTCTTTTTTTGTTTATAGCGCAAAAAATAAAAATCACACAGGTGATCAAATACCACCAAAAGAGAGCTATGTTTGTGGGAAAAAAAGGACGTCAATTATAATTTGGGTACAACGTCGCACGACTGCGCAATTGTCCGTTAAAGTCACGCAGTGTCGAATCGCAAAATAGGGCCTGGTCATTGAGCAGCCAAATCCTACGGGGCTTAAGTGGTTAAATCAGGATATTCATGGGAGGTGCAAAGGGTTCAAGGTTCAAGATAAACAAGACTCAAGGCAAGGTTGTCTAAGGAATCAGGCAGGGAGCTGCCCAGCATCCCTGGTGGCACAGTGAGAACAGCTACAGCTAGACACCGCAGAGGTTGCAGGCTTAGACCCAGGGCCTGACACCATTCTTACTCTGTGTG
This sequence comes from Pelophylax lessonae, assembly GCF_965119305.1. Lineage (NCBI taxonomy): Eukaryota > Metazoa > Chordata > Amphibia > Anura > Ranidae > Pelophylax > Pelophylax lessonae. Next base: position 70,245,516 of record NC_138776.1, read on the forward strand.
TGGAAGCAATAGTCTTTCTTCAGAGGCCCAATGCATGCCCCGCTGAGTCAGAACTGAAACTCTCCTGTCAGCAGGGAGCATGGGTTTTGCATATTGCAAAGCTATAGGTCTTACTCAGCAGGGGGATGTCAAACCTATGCAAAGAGACTACTGCTTCCAATCATAGAGCAAGGTCCTTCTTTACAGCATGCTGGTAGGGAACAGACTTTTCTATTCAGGCTGTGGCTGCTTTCTAAATGAAAGGAAATGTAATATTCTGCACACATTTGATGCATGTAGAATGTATCTAGTTGATTTAAACTGAGAGTTGGACATTAATGGCTACACTAAGAACCCCAAAGCCTTTGTGCTTCCATGACATAAAACTTGCCAATTTTTTTCCTCAGTGGTTGAAATGCAGCATTCATTTTTCCGGTAATTAGGATATGATGTTTTTTTGTTTAAAAGTTAGAAAGTAGCTCAGGCTCCTAAGTTATTGCTGTTAGATATGACCTTTGGTTGAGGTTTATCAATGCCTTTCTCTCACACTCATTATATTTACAATTAATCGCAGGCATGGTATCGAAACTCATACCTATGACTTTGTAAATGTTTAAGATGACATCATTTTATTAGGAACCAGCCTGTATTTAGTGTATATACAGAATATATTGTATACATCCAGTGTATTTGCAACTAGCAGATCTAGGTTATTATACACAGATGCCATAATATATTATGACGTGTGATGTGATATGTTATGTCATACAAAGCAAAAACACACAAGTAACAGCTGTACAGAGCTCTCAGCACATTACTTTTCTACTAACTCTCATTTGTTATTGACAGCTATATTTTCATTCTCTCATAGCTATTAGGAATTTGTATACATTGTTTTAACCTTAGCTCAGCACTATAACCTTGTATGCCGAGATGGGATATATAAGGTTGTATCTTTGCCTGCTCTGACACCATTTGTGTACGTCTGGGTAGTGGAATTGCTGAGAACAATATAAAGTATGGATAGGAATTTTGAAAGCAGGATGAATCATTTTTCTTGTAAGTGATTTACTTTTTGGGTAAAATGGGAAGCAGCTGACATGAAAAGTGAGATTTGTGAACTACTGAAATCCATAAAACGAGTCCATTCTGATGATGATGGCTCATAAAGCCCAACTCCAATCAAAACTTTATCTGCTACTGTTTTGTCCAGTAAACAATGACAAAATATATGATGTTCATTCTCTCTATAATATGAATATGCACCGTATATAGTATATACAGGGTTGTTTTTAATGTGAACATGTGTAGGAACATACTGGTACATAAAAATGTAGGATTAACAATGGATCACAAAATAGTAGGTAAGAGACCTTTCTGAATGCACATGACCTGACATTTTTTTAAAGTAGTTGTAAACCCCTGGAATGAAAAGTGAACAAAGCCTATTCCTTTATAGAGTGCACTTGCCTTGATCCAAAGCACCTACTGTGATTTCTATCTGTTCTGTCATTCTTCTGCATGAGTCACTTCTGACTGTGGCAACACCAGACGATTCCAGGAGGTGGCACTGCCCCCTCAGCACCCAGCAGGTGATTGACAGCCTCATATGTGCATGTTTCCCTATGAGACTATGTAGAGTAGGGCGTGTCCATTCTATCCACTCCTCGGGTCTCAGATTACAGTCAACTCCCTGCTCTATGCTGTGCAATGTGTGACATTAGATCCCCACCCCCTGCCTTCTGGAGTTCAGAAATGCTCTGTAAAATGTGTACTTTAGGAAGCCTTAGAGAAGACAGGACTGCAGATAAACAGATACAACTTACAGAGGAGGATTTCTTTAATCTGTGCATCACCTGAGGCTAGTCACTAAAGTGGGTATACAGTATGTAAGAGTTTACATCCAAGTAAATAATGACAAATATGAAGTAATAATAAAAAAGTAGATCTGATCTTGATGAAATGTTCACATGTGTCTAATTCATATTTACCACTTGCCGACTGCCGCAAGTAGATATACTGCGGTGGTCAGCCCCTCACAGGCAAAGTGACGTATATAAACGTCACTAGCCTGTGAGGCTCTGGGGAGCGAGCGCGCTGCCGGAGGCGTGGTCCCGCTCCCGCGTGGTCATGGACCCCCCCCCCCCGCGCGTGTGACCGGCAGACCCCGATGTCCGCCGGTCACTCTGCGATCGTCGGGGGAGAGGGAGAAAGTCAGGCGGCTAATGTAAACAAGCCGCCTGTCATTCTCCCCTGCGTAGAAACACTGATCATACGGTTCTACTATGTAGGACCGTTGATCATTGTTCCTACAGCTCAAGCCACAGCCAATCACAGTTAGAATCACGCCCCTAGGGACACACACCACCCCTCCCTCTCAAATAAAGTTAACCCCTTCACTGCCAGTGTAATTTTACAGTAACAGTGCATATTTATAGCACTGATTACTGTAGTAATGTCACTGGTAACCCCAAAAGTGTCAAAAATGTCAGTCAAGGGTCCGATCTGTCTGCCGCAATGTCACAGTACCGCAAAAAAAAACGCAGATCGCCGCCATTACGCGTTAAAAAAAAAAAACAACAAAAATGACAAAAATCTTTCCCTTTGTTAGTAAACGCGATAACTTTTGCGCAAACCAATCAAAATACGCTTTTTGTGATTTCTTTTACCAAACATATGTAGCATAAAACAAATTGGCCGAAGATGTTAAAAAATTTTGATTTTTACATTTTTTTGGGGGGAATTTCATATAAAAAAAATGTGAAAAATATTGTTATTTTTGCAAAATTGACGCTCTTTTTTTTGTTTATAGCGCATGATCAAAAAATCGCACAGGTGATCAAATACCACCAAAAGAAAGCTCTGTTTGTGGGAAAAAAAGGACATCAAATTCGTTTAGGTACAGCGTCACACGACCGCGCAATTGTCCCTTAAAGTCACGCAGTGCCAAATCGCAAAATACCCCCTGGTCAGGAAGGGGGTAAAATCTTCCGGGGCTTAAGTGGTTAAAGAGAGAGAGACAGCATCTTCTGGGTATTTTCTGGTGTGAGTGTAAGTTACTGGAGCACAACAATCGATAACAGCACAAAGCAAAGGAGACACCTCACGTCTGTGTGGAAATCAGCTGCTGAAAATATTTTCCACATTTTAATCTTCCTAATCTTCTATTTGATATGTAAACACCAAGCAAACTCAACCTGTGGTGATGCTAGACCTTCTACAGATATGCTATTCTCTATGGTTCAGTCTTAGGATTTTAAATGGTGAAAAAAACAAATGTTATCATTTGGCCCACACATTTATGTTTTTGACTTTGTCTTCAATTAATGCGTACAGAAAAGCTACAGAGTCCCATGATAATCTGCAACATTTATCTGGATGTATAGCTGTACCTTTTATATTACATGGAATTTTACAAGCTTTAGCTATCCATGACACATACTTCTTCATATGGAGAGACAAATATGTGTTAGTTCCATGCAGAACAAGATGCACACCCTCATACAGCTAAATATCATTTTTGATGAATGTTGACCATCACGGGCTATTGATACAGCATTGTTAACATGAAATATAATCAATGGGGTTTACTAATTAGAAACCAATACATACTTGTGGCTATTCTATATGCCAATATTCAAACAGCCTACAACTTATATAGAGATCTTTTATTACATTCTCAGGGTATTCAAATATATAGGTTTAAAGGAGTGTAGATGATGCAAGGGGTGGTGGAGTATCTTATAGTAACATAGCAAACCTGTGCTAAGAGAAATGCAGAGGCCATCAACCCTAGCCTCCTTCTGAAAATGCTACTTTCTCTTCCTAGCATATTCATTACATAACTCACAGATTCCAAGCAAGCATGCAGCCTTTGAAATCTGAATTCTTTATCTCCATATTTGTTCTTAGTCAGTGAGTATTTTGGCCAATACATTAACATGATAACCAGACAAGTAGCATTTTTAGAAGAGGTCAACACAAGTTTCCTCAAGGGATTAAGGACCTAGAAAGCACTTTTGAATTTTCTCCATAATTAGCTTGCCTGTCTTGTTTAGGGAAATAACTCTAAATTGGCAGTTTTGGCCAAAGAGTGAAACTTCAATTTCAGGGGGAGTCTAGTGAACCGAGTGACCCTAGCTTACATAACTGGGGAACTGCAGAAGTGAGATCTTTCTGCTATATTTCTTAGCCCTGTCCTAACCTTCCCTAATGTATGTGGTGTTACCCACCTAAGAGTATTTTCTGAATGTCCTTTTTGTCCTTTTGGTACTCGATATTACACAAATATTAAAGCCTTACAGATATACTGTAGGAGTAGCAAATACGAGTCCCTAAAAGAAACAAGAATCTGTTTGGTATTTACCTTTCCAGCATCTACTGAGCACTGAGATATTCGTTTAGACGGTTTAAAGAATAGGACCTGTCCATGGGTACCTTAGAGCTATGAGGGGAATGGTCTGTCACTATTGCTGAGGTGAAGACAGCATACATGGTATCTGGTCACTTTCAGGATGCTTTCTTTAACTAATAAGCATGCGTGTTTGGTAAGTAAAATTATACAAGTTAATTTGCAGTTAATTTGGTAAAAAAATATCAAAAGTCTCTGGGTAGCTTAAAGAAAACTTGTCAATATTAATTTATGGTGTGTGCAGTACCCACAGTGGGGCGCGTTGATAGATGGTAACGTTTTTGAAGGCTCTGTGCAGATGTCACTGATTTTTTATCAAGAGTCACTTTTTGGATTTAGAGCAGTGGAGCTGAATACATTGTACACCACTTGCACTGTTGTGACTACTCTGCGACCAGCATGCAGTCAAATCTTGTTGAGCTCCTCTGTACATAGAGCCAGCTAGGGCTTTACCGTTACCCCAAACTGCCCCTTAGTACACAGCATACTATTGACTGTGCATCCCACATGTCTGTTTGTTAGTCAACACACTCTCTTTAATACTGTAACATACTATAGCATTGAAATTGATAACAATATAAAATATTAAATAAAATGCAGCGCTGAACTATACAAATGTTCATGTTGTACAAATTATTAGCATAAAAGTTTCTAGTGATCTAAGTAGTGAGACAGAGAATTGCATGTCTACTGTGATAAAACTTTGGTTAAAATCAAAGATAGGGAGATTAGGAGGAGCTATGTTGTCTCCACTTTGATGAGGAGTTGTAGGCACGTAGTTGCTCCATTTCTCCCAGAACCTTTGTAAAATGTAAACTCAGTCATTCATGGCACAATAACTACAAGGATTCATTGATTCCTAATTAGCAAAGCTCATTGATTATGCTTCATGTAAAGATTGCTCCGTCCACACACACACAGCACAGGAAGAAAAGCTCACTCAACAATATGATGGAGACATCAGATACAGCAACCATTCCTATGTGTTTCCCTACTTGTTTTTAAGTCACAATTCCAAGCAACATGTGAAAGTTTGTTCGCTGTAATCTATGTTTGTGTAGTTTGTTGCACCCATCTGTAATGTAGCTCTTTTTCATGTGAATCTCTGTTGTGCTTCTTCCCTTTCTAACTGTGACAGACGGTAATAGGTCTATGTGGGTGGGAATGAACATACCTAGCCTGTCTTCTCCCATGACTTTGCAGCTGCTGTTCCCATTAATACCAGATTACTAGCTACAGAACAGAACAAGCATGAGATCCACCAGGAAATCCCCAGAAGTTGAGCTTTTTAGTCCGGTATGGTTCTTATTGGTCTCCTTTTTAGAGATGACTGAAGCATGCCTTTAAAGGAGTGTTATACAACTATTTTAGTATTATACCAGTCAGAATGCCTTTGTGACAAATCCATAATCGAAGGTCTCCTTAGGTAATGAAAGTATTTCACCACTCGTTTTCCCTTTTCTAAGATTATTAAAGCATTGCTGTGAAGATGGCTCGTGGTGATACTTTGACTAAAGGTCTGCTCTAAATTACATCTGTCATTAGAAAAATATGTGGGCCTCCACTGGTGAGCTCTTGTTTAGTACACTACCTGTTATGGCTCTAATGATAATGGTTTGGCTCTATCCAAAACTAAAGAAAAAGTTTATGGCTAGACATACTGTACACCAGGGGTGCTCAACCTGTGACCTCCTTTGTGGCCCGCAACCTCAAATCAGGGAAGCACATGCCCATGCTCTGGGATGGCGGGTCGGCAACCCCTGATCACAATTAACAGGTTGCTGACCCACCATCCCTTAGCATTAGAGTGCATGGAGCCAGCGCCGTCAGCAGAGGAAGCTGATGCTTTCTCTGTATTGCCGGCACCTGTCCCAGGAGGAGTGATACCAACCGCACTTCGTCTGGCACTTTTATAGCAGTCTGGAGACTGATACTAGCAAAAGCTGGAAGAGGAAAGGTCAGTGTATTAAATATCACACTGCAATTTTGCAATGGGCATATTAGAACTTATAAAAAAAGGTAATTAGACTGCTTTTACACTGATCTGCGGGTGCAATGCAGTGCACCTTTGGCTTTCCTGTTGGTTGGCTGCACTGAGCCATAGACTTCTATTATATTCTGCAGCTTTGGTGTGCTTTTTGAAAGTGCACCACACCCTCAAGATGTAGTACAAGTCTATGGTTCAGTTCACTGCCGATTTTTGGATTCTTGGTATGGTGCTTTTGACAGCCGACTCCGACTTTTCGGCTGACAAAATCCTGATGTGCAGGCTATATAATTTTTGTCGTCCGTAATACAATGTCCGATTTTCGTCTCATTAGTACAGATTTCGACGGAAAAAAATCTTAAGAGCAAGACTAGGCATGCTCAGAGACGAAAGAACACATACAAAACAATCCAGCACATGACATCACTTCTGAAGTAGAATTCTGTCGTACGGGAAAATTCGTATGAAAATAACCTCTTCACTTTCCACATCAGACTAGCATGCCACAAAAAACGGACGACAGATCATTTGATAATCTGATCGTGTGTACGGGGCTTAACTATTAGACATTTTCAATAAGAACATATTTTGAATTTTTATTGCTGCAACTGTTAATTAGCCACTGCAGTTATGATGTGTCACAGCTTAAGCCCCGTACACACGTACCGATCGTCGGCCGAACGATCTGCCGTCTTTTGTCCGAGGGCTGTCTTGTCTGTTGAAAAGTGCAAAACACTGCACACGAATTTTGTCGGCCAACAACAGCCGACTGCAGAAGTGATGTCATGTGATGGTTAACTTTCCTTGTCTTTTTTCTTTTCTGAGCATGTCCAGTCTTGCAAATCTGCTGTCTGTCGGCCGAAATCTGTACTGACTGGCGAACAATCGGCCATTCTGGTGTTGGCCAACAAAAATTTTAATGCTTGCACGACAGATTCTGTTCGTCCGAAAATGCGCTGTCGGCTGTCGGAAGCATCATACTAACAAGCCTACAATCGGCCGATCGGTCGCCGGCCGAATCTTTACGGCCGACAATCAGTACGTGTGTACGGGCCTTTACGCTGCATTGTGTCACTGTAATCTTTCTCCATGCTAAATAAAAATAAAAAATAAAAAATGGTTGGGTTTTTTCAGGGTTGTATTTTTACCCATCCTCAAGGGATAATGCACACTTATGCACATGTTAACAACACCCATTTACTTTAAAGAGGCCCTCAATGAGCCTAATAGTGCCTCAGTGCATGAAATAATGCACCTGCACCACAATGCAGTGTATTAACATTTTTTTACTAATGCCTTGTTCACAGGTGGCAAATACATCAATGCCTCAGGTCATGTTTTAACAGCACAACAATGTTCCATGCCTGCATAGGGATGCAAGAAAACACCCATGCGTCCCCATATGGGGAAACACGGCTCTGCACGGAACACAGATGTACTCACGCTGAGTAAACGAGGACTAACACATGTACCCTTAGTTGATGTGCTCTGTGGAAAAAAGTGGATTTTAACGTGCATTACCGCTTGCATGGATCTGAATCTCAATAACACCTAAAAACTAACAATTTAAATTAAGTTAAAAAAGTAATCCTAACCCTTAGAACTAACTCTTAAACCTAAAACTGAAAATTATCCCTGAGCAGTTAACCTAATTTTTTACTTAATCCTACATGACCCCCAAACTTCACCCTAATCTAAATATTTTTCTGTAACTTTAACCCCTTTACTGAACCCTTAAACTTGATTCACTAAAATCTGACTGTAATTAAAGTGGTTGTTAAGCCACTTGCAGGAATTTGTATAATCATGTTTGTCTCCTAAGCCTGTGTGACTTTGTCTCTGTGTTTTAAAAAAAAAAAAATGTTGTATATACCTGATTTCAGTGTGCTGCTCTGCGATCACATGACTGGCTGGTTCTCTCCCCTCCCTGTCTGACAGCTGCAGCTGGGCTGAGATTCCCCTGCTAACGTCACTGGGAGGAGAGGAGGAGAGAGAGAGAGCCAGCCGGTCACGTGATCACTGAGCTGCACACTGAAATCAAGTATATACAGCATTTTTTTTATAAAAAACAGAGACAGTGACAAACAGGATTATATAACTTATTACCAGTTATTTGAGCTGCAGGAGGGGTGGGCAGACTGTGACACAGAGCTGACAGGCAAGGAGGGGAGGGGGAGGAGGACAGAGGAGAACACAGGAGAGTAGAGAGCAGGGCTGCGGATGACAGAGACACGTACAATGTTAATGGTGTCAGGGCTCAGCAGCCATGATAACTGATTTTTTTTAGGGTAACAAACACTTTAACCACTTGCCGACTGCTCACTAGAGCAGTACTGCGGCAAAGTGGCTCGATAACGTCTGGCAACGTAGTACTACATCACCAGACATTCCACTTTCTCAGCGGCGCACGCGGGCCGCCGGAGGCTCGCGCGCACCGCTGGAGGCTCACTCCCGCTGTGTTCAGTCACAGCGGGAGTCGGGCCAGGGGAGGAGCATCGGCAATTGCTGCTGCTCTTCCCCGATCGTCGGGGAATCGAGTGTGGAGATCCGCCCGCTTGTGTAAACACAAGCGGGTGGATCTCCTAAGTGACAGGCAGGGTCAGATTGCAGGATTCAGCATAGCTGAGCCCTCGATCTGTCCTTGTGTCACACAGTCACCTCCCCCCACACATGTTAGTAAGCACCAGGCATACATTAACCCCTCCCTCTCCAATAAAATTAACCCCTTCCCTGCCAGTGTCATTTTTACAGTAACAGTGCATATATATAGCACTGATTACTGCAGTAATGTCACTGGTACCCCCAAAAGTGTCAAAAATGTCAGTCAAGGGTCCGATCTGTCCGCCGCAATGTCGCAGTCCCGCAAAAAAAATCGCAGATCGCCGCCATTACTCGTTAAAAAAAAACACCAAAAATGACAGAAATCTTTCCCTTAGTTAGTAAACGCAATAACGTTTGCGCAAACCAATCAAAATACGTTTATTGTGATTTTTTTTTACCAAACATAGGTAGAAGAAAACAAATTGGCCAAAAATTTAAAAAAAATTTGATTTTTACATTTTTTGGGGGGGAATTTCATATAAAAAAATTTGAAAAATATTGTTATTTTTTCAAAATGTATGCTCTTTTTTTGTTTATAGCGCAAAAAGTAAAAATTGCACAGGTCATCAAATACCACCAAAAGAAAGCTCTGTTTGTGGGTAAAAAAGGACATAACTTTCGTTTGGGTACGGCATCGCATGACCGCGCAATTGTCAGTTAAATTCGCACAGTGCCGAATCGCAAAAAGTGGCTCAGACGTAAGACAGCAAAATCCTCCGGTGGTAAAGTGGTTAAAAACCTGACTCAAGCTATTTTTTGCTTTTTCATTTTGGATAGAATGGGGAAGGTTTTTGAACCTCTGTCAGGCTTTAAATCCTGTCTTTGTCTTGTTGTTGGGGATATCTTTCCAATGTCCTCAGCATAATTTTCAGTTATCTGTTATGGGACTTTAGGTGTTGTTAACGGGAGGTTGTGTTAATGGCACATTTTAGAGGTTAGGTGAAGTTTTGGAGGAATTAAGATTAGGGGACTTGCTGTAGGAGGTTGTTATACAGGAGGTAAAATGTTAAGGGCCCGTTTTAGAAGATGATAAAGTGCTAGAGGAGCGCTTTAGTGTAAGATAAAATGTAGACCATTTATAATATTTATGTTTGTTCCTATGTTAGCCGCCTTGTGCCAAAAAAAAAAAACACCAGTGCCAGGCTCCCAGCACAAAAGAAGGTAATTTTTGTTTTGTCACATCCAATAGACATGAAATAGGGAATCATTTCCCAAATGTACACAACGAGCAATAAAAAATTGGCAGGCGTTCTATTATACAATAGGGTTTTTAGTACTGGATTATGACCACCTTTTAACTTTACATTAAACTTCAAGATAACACAATAACATGTATTAAATCAGAAAACATTGACACAATTCTATCCTTTCCCTTCTTTATCCAAAACCTCTGTCTTTTTTTTTTTTTTTGCTGGTGTGTTCCCAGCCGCAGAGACTCACCCACTTTATTTGTCCCGAAGATCATTGTCACTGAGAAATAAAATGAAGAAAAATCTAAAATGTAAGAATAATAACCCTGGGCAAGAAGTGGGGAAAAATCCTCCAATGGAGACACATGTTCCTATGACAACTTTCACTCACTTAGAACTCCATTCACTTAGGGAATGAGATTTCCTCTCATTCTTCTGGTATCTCCAAGACAGGAAGTGAAGGGAAAGCTCAGTGGGACACAGGCAGCAAATAGAATCTTACATTTTAAAACCTTCCCTACTTCCCTTAAAAAAAGTTTTAGCTTTTCATGCACGTTAAACACATGACTAAAGGCTAACTTTTCCAAGAAACTTATTACAAATATTGTCTAGGTACATCCCTTGTTTTGAAAACATGAGCACCCCAAGTTAGTTCTCACTCAGTTATGAAAACCTGAGACCAAACAGCGATGTTGGAACTAAGGGTTTGACATAGCCAGATATATTCATTTTTACTGGATATTACATTTTTAAGGAACCAGGTAGAGTGGAAAATCACATTTGTGATTAAAATTAAGCTTGATTCCTTAGGACCCTTTTCATGGGCTTCTCTATGGAGCAGCAGATGTCAGTGGTGACATCTCCGCTGACACCTGCTGCTATCCGATCCAATGTGGTCGGTGAAATCCAGACCGATGGAAACCCTATTTTCCATCCCTCTGGAGGACCGGATTGGATAAAAACGGACAGGCGGTCTGTTTTCATCCAATCTCTCATAGAGGAGAGCCGGGATCTGACAGCTCCATCTCTGCAAAGTAAGCGGAGACGGACCTGTCATCCGCCTGCTAAGCGGGGATTGGCGGATCGATCAAGCAAGATAAAGTCTGCCGGGAAGCCCGTGTGAAAGGCCCCAACTAAAAAAAAAAAAAAACATTTATCCTTTTAGACAAAATATGTAATTAGGCTGATTTAACCACTTAAGCCCCGGAAGATTTTACCCCCTTCCTAACCAGGGCCTATTTTGCGATTTGGCACTGCGAGACTTTAACGGACAATTGTGTGGTCGTGCGACGCTGTACCTAAACCAATTTGATGTCCTTTTTTTCCCACAAACAGAGCTTTCTTTTGGTGGTATTTGATCACCTGTGACATTTTTTGATCATGCGCTATAAACGAAAAAAAAATAGCGTAAATTTTGCAAAAATAACAATATTTTTCACATTTTTTTATATGAACTTCCCAAAAAAAATGTAAAAATCAAAATTTTTTAACATTTTAGGCCAATTTGTTTTATGCTACATATTTTTGGTAAAATAAAAATCGCAAAAAGCGTATTTTGATTGGTTTGCGCAAAAGTTATTGCGTTTACTAACTAAGGAAAAGATTTTTGTAATTTTTGATGTTTTTTTTTAACGCGTAATGGCGGCGATCTGTGTTTTTTTTTGCGGGACTGCGACATTGCGGCGGACAGATCAGACCCTTGACTGAAATTTTTTACACTTTTGGGGGTACCAGTGACATTACTACAGTAATCAGTGCTATACATATGCACTGTTACTGTAAAATGACACTGGCAGTGAAGGGGTTAACTTTTTTTTGAGAGGGAGGGGTTGTGTGTGTCCCTAGGGGCATGTTTCTAACTGTGATTGGCTGTGGCTTGAGGTGTAGGAACAGTGATCAACGGTCCTACATAGTAGAACCGTATAATCACTATTCTTACACAGGGGAGAATGACAGGCGGCTTGTTTACATCAGCCGCCTGCCTTTCTTCCGCTCTAACGGACAATCGCGAGTGCCCGGCGGACATCGGGTCCGCCAGGCACACGCGCGGGGGGGGGGGGGTCCGTGACTGAGCGGGAGCGCACCTCCGGCGGCGCGCGCTCACTCCCCAGAGCCTCACAGGCTAGTGACGTACCCATACATCACTTTGCCTGTGAGGGGCTGACCGCCGCAGTATATGTACTTGCGGCGGTCGGCAAGTGGTTAAATAAAACGTATTTTTAGTGTAAGTTAGAGAACAAAATCCAACATTTGTCTCAGCTTTTAAAAGTAATTCCATACAGTACACAAAAAAAAAACCTAAAATTTGATTAGTTACCATGGAAAACAACACCCCTTTTTTCCTCAGATGGGCTTGATAATTCTTAAGAAAAACCACCAATGCAATAAGCGCACCTTTCTAACTTATAGCTTTTCCTTTAAGCAAGACAGAGAGCTACAAGTTTTATAAATGAAACCCCATTGTTCCATTTTTTTTTTGTGTTTTGCAAGTTTTGTTTTAATAATCAAACTTGAGATAAAATTACTAAAAGTGAAATTCACAGACAAGAAATACTTTAATTAAATATTGTGTAAAATGAACATTTTATACAGTTAAATATCTGAAAAAATGTACAGATAAAACAATCTTATTGTAGGGTTTTTAACAGTAAAATCTACCATTTAGTGAAGCGTTCAGTCGGGAGACAATGTAGCAATGTGAGCATTAACTAACTAATCTAGAACACAAACAGATTCCATTTATGAAATAACTTGCAAATGGTTTTAACATGTACACATGACCTCTTTTTTTTTCTTTATATGAACCTTTCCTATACAAAATAAAAATGAGGCTTTTCATGTTTTAAAAGTGTCTAGGTGTTCCCACTTAGTGAAGCCTTTTCAGCTTTCACAACATAAATGTGCAAGGCATTTAAAATGTTGTTATAACATAGCTTTCACTATTTTAAAACACATTTAATATGCATTTCACCTAAAAGGAACCGAAATGTCTCTCCTTTTTGTTTATAAATGTAATTCTGCTGCAGTTTGCAAAAGTGTACTGCAAAGCTGTTCAGCAATGCATTTAGTGCAAAGAAAAAAAATAACCATTCCGTCACCTCTAGAAACTATGATTTTGGCACTAATAAGTAACATTTACCAAGGAGGTCATCCCAATTTAAAAAGACTTTGCTACTGGGTCTCACTACAAAATATTTCTCTTTAAAATATATAAAAAGTTGTGTATTATTATGAATTTGTATGAAACCTATTAAACAGTGCATGGTATAGGAAACTGCAGAGTGCAGCAGAAGATAGATGCAAAAAAGAGTGACATAGTTGTATACCAGGATTGTGCTTTTTTAAAATTTATTTATAGTTTTACACCACAAATCATCCTAATGACCATGATGATTAGAAAACTGTGGTGTAATCCTGTGATACAATAGCACAAAATATTTGTTTTAAATAAAATAATTTTAAGGCATCAGAGAAAATAATGTGGCAATTTTTTAATTAAAATATCAGATGAGAAATTAAATTCAAAATTTAGGCCTCTGTAATTTGTCCAGTAAGCACAGTTTATCTATGTGGCAAGCCATATGAGTGGCAGCAAAAATGACTTTTACATTCTATAAAAAAATAAAAAAAAGAAATAAAATAAACATACAGCCACAAACTCAGTTGTATTTGCGGCTGGATATCATGCACATTTTCTACTAATATTAATTACAGCCATGTGGCACAATTTTGTTTTTGACTATACAACAAACAACTTTTATTCAAAAATCATTTGTTCAGATAACTTAAAAATAATATAAAAATAAAGAATGAATTTGACTTTTCCTTCAAAATAAAAAAAAAGGACGGAAAGTCTAAACAATAGCACATTTTTGAAGTACAAATGAAATGTATAGACACCATAATTCATTAAAAAAAAAATAAAAACAAAAAACACATACAGTATGAAGGCAACCTTTCTTGGCGTAATGCTGATTTTTCAGCATCTCGACACCCGCCCAAAACAAAAATACATACATACATACATACATACATGGACAAAAAAAAAAAAAAAAACAATGGAAAGCAATATACAAAATTTCAAAGATAAATACAATATTTATAATTGATATGTTACAAAATAAATTCCCTTAGTGACTGCAAGTGTTCATGTGAAAGAAAGTGTCTGAGATATAAGTAGACCATTTTATTCCTTATCAAACTGAATAAGGAATAAAATATGCTTTCTAATATTTTAAGTGGATTGAAAAAAAAAAAAAATTCAAGACAAGTGTATAAATATTTAGCTACAACTTTGGCAAAATCACAAAAGTCTACAATTTTATAACCACATACAAAACACATTAGGGAATAAGGATCTAGAAGTCAAAAGGACAATTTTCTGGTACAAGAAACATAGACTTCACAGTAGCCTAAGAATGCAATAGTATACAGTGCGAGCAAGAAGTTGAAAAAAATGTTGCAGGTCACACTTGCTTTACAGGAAGCTCTAGCAGTGGAAGTATATTTGAACCAACAGACAGTAGCATTTTTCCTCTGTCAGTGTGCTTGTTGAAGGCAAAGAGATTTCAATATCAAAGTTACAGTTCCTAACTACAATAAGTTACAAAGTTCCATTTCATTAAGATGAAGTTAAGCAATGATAAACCCTCTTCCCGCCCAGGTTCCCCCAATTTAAATGATTCATATATTTATTTTTTTTCCAGTTTGATGGCTCAAACCTCCTTGGCCCCCTTTTTCACCACAAAAAAATATTTCACATTATAGAGATACACAACCATTGTGAGTCTAGTAATGAGTAAGGAAAAATGTTCTGAGGCATTTTTCATCAGTGTTTCATGATAAATCAGAACGGTGCATCCACAACGCTTTGTCCCAACACATAGCAAGTACTAGACATAGCCAAGACGTAATCAGAAACTTTGTACAAAATAGGCGTCGATTTTCCCCATCTTCTTCAGGAGTGAGAAACTTGAAAAATATGAGAAAATGTTCAGTCGACAAAATGGAATTGTTCATGGAGAAGTCGCTCATTTGCATGTCGATTTCTTACTAGTCCAAATAAAATCTTTGAAAAGAAAAGAGTTTGTAGCATTTTGCTTCTTGATGATTTTGTTCTGAAGAGACTGGTTTCCGTCAGTACTCCTTAATACACTAAATGTGTCCCCTGAAGCTTTCTTCTGAAGCTTGATGCTACAAGCAAGTAGACAAAAGTGACTTTTTACATTGGTGGAACTACAAGACCGGACATAGCTAGAAAAAAAGAAATAAGATTACATTAGCTTTAAAACCTACATGTTCTCCTTTTTCACTGACTGACCTAAAGAATTTTTTGTTGTTTCATGAACATTAAATTTGTGGGAGGGTTACTGTAAACTTTTTATTTCCTCTATCATTATAGAAAACATTTTTTAGGTAAGCTTTTTTTTTTCCATACAATGCTATTTTGGTCCTTTAATTTTAATGTGTTGCTGGAATATCTGCTAATCCCCCAGCCACTTCCTAGTTTTAAGGTAGAGAAACATGTTAACATGTCAGAATTCTAAAATAAATAATAGAAATTTTTAGCATTTTGCTAATATATTTTAAAAAACTACTTTCGAGATGCTTTTGAATAAATTCATTTTTCTAAATAGATAGGGGAAGCTGAATAAAAAAAGTAACAAAAGAGAGGACATTTAAGCAAGGAGAGGGTTTCTGACATTTTGGTGCAAAATATCCTGCCTCCCACATATGATATTTCTCTTAGAGTTTTGCTAATAGCAAACAGTGGTCCAGACTCCCTAGAGACTGGCCATGTTGACAGCTGAAAAACAACATGGTCACTTCTGGTAATGTCAGATGAAGCCAACTCACTCACCAGCTCAGTACCAGACATTTTTCTAGTTCTAAATTAAAATCTTATGAGCCAGGGTTTGTCTTTATTTTTTACTGCTTTGGCCTATTGGGAACCTGAATTGTGATTTTATATATATATATATATATATATATATATATATATATATATATATATATATATATATATATATATATACATATACATATACATATATATATATATATATATATATATATATATATATATATATATATATATATATATATATATATATATATAGTATTATTTTTTTAACATGCAGAAATATTTTAATAGATGGGTCAGATCAAACACTGGAGTAGAAAAAGTACTTTACAATTTAAAAAAATAAAGAAAATGAAATTTGATTTTGTGCCATTTCTTTCATTAAATTGTGTTTTTTCTCCTCACTAATTTATGTGTAACACTAATAAATTTTCTTATGTAGTGATCTAAGCTTCAATTTCTCAGTTCATTAATCCCAACAATATTAATTTGTTTTAGGCGCAGTGTTACAAGTTTATGACTGTGAAGACTTATGTCTTGTGAGTATATTGTACAGATCTACTGTAACATTGAAGAGGAAAATAATTATGATTTTGTGTATTATGGTTTTGCACGCATCTCGATTATTATTAAAAAACGTTCGACTTATATAAACTTCAAGACTGCTTAAAGTGTTTATTAATACGAACAGCTTATGCAGTGATTAGACAATGCTGAGAGATTCATTGACATCTCAACATTTCAACCAGG
Source organism: Pelophylax lessonae (assembly GCF_965119305.1). Taxonomy (NCBI): domain Eukaryota; kingdom Metazoa; phylum Chordata; class Amphibia; order Anura; family Ranidae; genus Pelophylax; species Pelophylax lessonae. The sequence continues at coordinate 70,262,297 of NC_138776.1, forward strand.
AGGTCAGGGCTTGAAAGTAAGATTTTAGAGGAGAACATGTTCTAGTTAAGCCTTCAAGGTGTAACCAACTATACAGTTCATTAGCAATTTATGCAATTCAAACTCTAAAGTATATATCAGTTTCTACATAGTTACCCATCTGTCCTATAAAATATGTTTTTAAGACTTATCCCATGTTTTGTTATTTAAAAAGAAAAAAAAAGTATAACCCAAGCTAATGGTGTATAAACGTATGTCATTGTACAAGCAGCAATTTTATACATTTCTACAGTTTAGGGTAGGATCTCTCATAGTTTGCAATAGGTTACTGAACATCATCATCCAATTTGCAGTTCTCATTATTAACAGTTACTTATACACTGTACCAACACACTATGCATATTCTAGTTAACATGTTAGAGGACCTGTACAAAAGGCATTGCAAACAATCACTTATAGCTCCTTTCTCCACTGCAAGGTTCATAATTGGAGCAGTCATCTTAAGTGATCACTGGGGAAAGCAAGCTCCCTGTGTTACTGACCAGGAGCAAATTACCTCCGTTGGTCTCACATACCCCCAGCCTTGAGTACCTCCTGATTGGATATGGAAGGCTGGAGCGTTTTACAGACCACTTGGTGTCACTTGCAGGTGCCCATGTACACAAGCCATCTACTACATAGTCTATTTCAAGAAAACCTGTCATGAGAGAAATAGGGAAGTTACCATTGTTCTAGGTTAGGGACTCAAATTATGGAAACCAAAGGATCCTCATGACATCCATGCAACTACCATTTTTAGGAGGTTAACAATAGCAGTTACCATATATTTCTCATGACAGACCTCCTTTAAAGGTGGAAGGTGGGGACAAGGTAAGGTTTCATGCAATCTATAATAATTATTTCTATTGCAATTACTTAAATATAGCACACCTTTAATGGTACATACATTTTGAATCATGAAGTCTCTGGTGTTTTGTGCCATTCTCAAAGCAAACGCCAAATGGAAAAACGATAGAGATGCCACCTCCCACACATGCAGTATACCCTCCCAAACCATCTTCCTCTCCAGATTCTACATTTAAAACATTTGAGAAAATAACACATTTTGAGCTTTTCAATCATTCTAAATTACATTTTAGAATTAAATTTATTCAAAGAAAGAAGTCCGATTAGATGGCTTAGTAGTATTCAATTTGTTGATAAATAAAATCCAGTATTATTATCTTTATAGCAGACTTATAAAAACTTTTGAAGTTTTGCCATATATATAAATGTATATATATATATATAAACACTGATTGTTTTTTTCTAATACAAACAGTTTCTAATATTTAACTGTAACTAAATTTTGGAGTATTTTTTTTCATCTTATAATGTGTTTTCATTTCAACTGGAAGGAATGATGGATTTTGGTATTAAAAAAAAAAGTCAACAGTAAACGACTATCTTATTGCATGATTAAAAATAAAAATGTCTCACATTATGCGGCACTTGTTCTAGCTTTATCAATTTCAAGATTTTGAGAATGTGGGAGTGTAATACATGTCTGAAAAATAAGAAAATATTTGATAGCATATACTATAACCTATGGCATTAAATAAAATGTAATAATATATCTAATGTCTGGGAACGATTATTACACAGTACAATTCTATTTTATTATAAGGACAATGCAGACATTGTGATGTTAATTTGTGTATGCCATAGAGACATGTGGTAGATGTATTTAGTGTTCTGTCACTCATTGCTATAGCTGAGAGAGTCCCCATATGAAACCTCTTTAAAAGTTTAATAACCCTTCATACTCCAAGCACTGTCTATGCAATTACATAGAAATGTTCAGAACTAATGGGGCTAAGACATCCCAGATAACTGGTAATGGGGAACTGCTTTATAAGTTTAAGGATTTGTTATTCACCCTTTTTGTGTTCTTTTACAGCTCTAATATTGTAAACAATTTTGCAGCCAATTTGCATTAAGGGGAGCAGAACTTTCTTTTCAGGCCAGATCCAAAGATTAGAAGAACCTGAAAAACCTTGGGGGTATTCCATATTCTTCTAAAACAGGGAAAATATATTGGACTGAAACAAAGTGAAACTAAATTGTTGCTCATCACAACCAACCACTGTGTTATTTTTTCTAGCATGAATCAGAACTTGATTCTAGTTGGTTTAGCATGAACAGCATTTCAGTTTTCTTTGCCCCCCCTTTTATTTATTTTTTATAAATTGTTATTTTTAAGGTCCAGTGAAACTGTAATTTGCCTGTCAAAATACATATTCTGTCACTAAAGCTAATGCATATGCCATTTTTTTAACAAATCCAACTCACCTTGAAGTCCATTGCCATTTGCACTGGTGCAGGATGGTGGAGGGGAAGCTTGGGGCCTGACGACTGGGGCAAATGCGCTCTTTTGTTTCACTGCGGAGATGACATTTGCAGGTGAGAATGAGAAAATGCCGTGTGTACTGCTACAGTTTGAAGGGAGGGTGACCGAAGAGGCTGCCATTGTAGGACTTGATGGTACTACTGCAATAAAGCAAAAATAATCAGGACTCAAAAAGGAGTTTTTTTTTTAACCCCATGGCAGAACATAAAGAGAGAGTGATGCAGCCCTTGTTTTAGGTTTGGGAATAAAAAATAAACTAAAAAAAAATAGCCAAACTAATAAAAAAAATAACTGTGATGGCATGGCCACTCTCATGCTAAAGAAACTGGGGGTCTATGTACTGAGCATCATGTGAGGTACCTGATCTCAGTGTTGTCTACATTTGGGACAGGCCAAATAAAATGGAAAGCCTGTGCATGCACTTGTCATTAACATTAACGTGTGTGTAAGATGATCCAAAGGGGCCATCTTCATTTTCTGTCTTTACTTATAAATGATTTCTTCACCCTGCTCTATTTTCTCATCAAATTTTTCTTGCATGGTTAAGTTGTCTTTTTAAACAGTTGCAAATTTTCCTCTGATAACAGTGGTGGTCCCCAATATACCAAATACCCTTCCACCCCCAAATTGCTAATCTTGGAAATGGTTTTATAAGCCAACAATTGCAGCTCTCTCTTAATCTTTTCTCCCCTTCAAAGTCCAGTTTAAAGATCCCACCCCAAAGTATGTGACTGATCAATGCTGTCAGATATAGGCCAATTGGAAGAGAGGAAGACTTATTTAAAAGAGAACAGCTCGCGGTTAGCAGCTTATAAAAATATTAAGTGAACTGGACTGTAGGGCATACTTGGTAAATGTTCTTCTTCATATTGTACTGAGCCTATTCCTGTTCCTAGTGCTGTCACACCTTGATAAATTTACATGGTATAACTAAAAAGCTATAAAGAAAGCCAATCACAAAACACCAGGGAGAAAGTGTTCTGCACTAGTACTCTAAGATTTTTCTAGGACACCTTGTTCCTTTCATAATTTATGCAAAATTGGATTGAGGAATTTGTATATGGGTGGAGAGACATTTTGAGTACATTTGGCCGGACAAATGGCAATATTAAAGTTATATGGCCTGAAAAATGGCAAATCTTCATAACAAGCATCTGACTATTCTTGAATGAGCTGGGCTTACAAGCGTAAATGGTTGAATTTTATTTTTCCTTTTCATATTTATAATGTGGTTACATTATTGTGAGTGTAGTTTATCTATAGATGTGCTGTTTTATCTATGAGCACACATTCACCTAAAGAAAACCACTTTGTTTCATTAGGATAGGTTTGTCAACTGTTTGCCATGACAATGATGTACTAATGTACATTTATTTATTTATTCATTTTTTTTTAAGATCCTTAAAAAGGGGTTTAATCACGATATATAGGATAATGAATCCTACCCGATTTATAAGTGTTTATTCACTAAGTCTACAAATACAGCAATAGGTCATGTCACGCCATAATACTGAGCTGCTTAAACACTTTTATAACAAATATTGAGCTGCTTAAACACCACAGCACTCTTATAAGAAATAAAAGTATGATAATTATATGGAGCTCCTGCATAAAGACTACATTTGTTTAACAGGAATATGATTGCATGTATGAACCACACTATTCATGTCAAATTGTTGTGGACCATACAATGTTTTTTACTGCTTTTATGTTCAGCCTCCAGTCACCCATCCCTTTGTCCAGTACCTGATAGCAAAAATAAAAAAATGCTAAAAAAAAAATTAAAAATCTAATACATTAGAATATATAGGCAAGCAAGAAAATAAGAAAAATTAATAGGATGTCCAAGAACACTCACTGCCGTAGGGGGAGTTGGCGGATGAACCATTGAGGAAGCCAGGTGACCCAGGGACTCCTAAGTTGGGCATTCCAGCATTCCCGTACCCGTTCATGCTATTGCTGACTGTGTTGTAGTTGGACTGCTGGGGGGTGCTACTGGGAACATATCCTCGTGGCGATACACTGCTTGTGTTACGGCTGTAGCCTACTGGAAGAAATGAAAGCCCCACAAAAAAAAACAAGCAAGATAATGTTAACCTCATTTATAAAAGACACTTTGGCTTTTTTTCTGCGCAAATCCACATCACACACTACACAGATTTATTGATTACGTTGCGTTACTTCACAATACCTCTTACTGGTCCTTTCAACAGTTGCAGTTTAAGATAACCTTATCACATGGACCCTACTTAAATCATCTACGATGGCACACTATGTTGTTACCTCACAGGCTGAGACAGCCAACAAAAGCCGTCTTCGATCTAATTGTGTCAGCTTCTTTCACATTTATCCTTACTAGCAATTATCAACAGGCTTGATTCCTGGTTTGTACCAACACAGAAGATGAACTTTCAGCCTTTTCAGACCTTCAAATGCCACCAGTGACAGGCAACAACTTGTTTGTTACACTGATTTCATCTTAAAAGGCTGTTTTTTAAAAGGCGGGGTAGCGTTGCGCATCTAATGGGCTATATTCCGATGTTTAATACTCTTTATGTTGTTACCTTTTGCAGCTACTACCCTACAAGACTGAGAAAACTAATTACCACTTCTCAAATGTCAAAACAACATCTACAAATATACTTGCGCTACTCAGCAGCAAACGGATAATATAATGGTAACATGCTTTGCAGCAATGGGGGAGAATACTAAGCTGCTTGTCTGACAGCAATATATGTTAACAGGGGAAAGTTTAAGATCAACATGATTGCATCAAAAACTATAAATATATGTTTAATAATCACTGTGCGCAGTATCTGAAGTTAGGTCTGGTAAAGCCACCTACCTTGGTCATTAGCTTGAGATGTCTCTGAAACATTAACTGCTAGCTGGCTGCTAAAGGAATTTACTCCCATCATTCCACTGTGAGATGGTGTGTTGGCAAGTGAGGGGATCTGGTTGTGATTACGTGGCACACTGTATAATGCTTCAGCAATGTCAGCTGCTCTCTTCAGAATTATCTCCTACACAGCAAGAAACACAAAGACATGGTTACCATGTGATACAGTTTTGTCTCAACAGCCATCAAATAAAAACTGTCCTAGATTGGAATCATAGCCATGGGAGTGGATAAAATACTTGGTCAGTGATTTGTGTTGCCTATCGAAAAGTGTTTAGGAATTTCTACACAGCAGTGATCTTAACCTCAGGCTAGGTAGGCACAGCATGTTCCTAACTAACTGTGTGTTGTAGGTGTATAGTCCCTACTCAGCATTTTCAGGCACTTGTAGGGGGAGAGTTGTGATCAAGAGACTGTAGAAGGCCCATTAATTGTAAAACTGGATTATATTTATTAAAGCATGTGAAAGAAAAGTTGCACTGGTTGCCCAGAGCAACCACAATAATTTCTCAAGCAGGTTATATAATGTAAAATTTTCAGTTTCCTAAAATTTTCCAGGGATTTGTAAAAAGATTCCCAGAATTCACCAGCCTCTGCAATTTAGTGTAAGTGCTCTTCCTATAACATTTCTTATACACAAAAGTATAAAACTAATATTTTTCATGAAAGCTACATGTGACAACAACTGTATAATGCAAATCTATCTCTCATTTAGGCATATGATTAATGGTAGCTTTTACAGGTTTTTAAACCAGGTGTGTTTTAAAGAGTCGCTCCCAGTCCCTGTGTTGAGATCTCTGAGGCCTAGTTCCTTGTGTTGATCACTTGCCAGTTAAGAAAAGTGTGGGGTTGGTCAGACTAATGTTTTGTTTTGTTTTTTACATGTTGACATGAAAAGTGTCATTAAAAACTTTTGTACTAAGTTTGACTGAATCCTCTATGATTTATAAACCCTGGAACTTTGACTTGGTAGAATTTCCCTTTTAAGACAACAGAACTGTGCACTTTAGGAACTGGGCCCATTTGGGTAAATAAAGTTGACTAAATAGAGTATACATGTGTTTTAAGGCAATGGCATGACTGTTACAATTTAGTAAAATATTATTTTCTCTTCCCTGTGCTTGGCAGGTTTAGTGCAGGCTTTCCTATTAGTCACTGTATTTTTTGGACCAAGTTCAAGGTTACTCTGTCGTCTTAACGATTGCCTTTGCTTTTGGCACCTTACGCTTAATTGTCATTTCTGATAGGAAAACTAGCTCGGAGAAAAAAATGGCAAAGATGAAGCTTTTTTTTTTTTTTATCCCTTTCTCTCTTTTTTCCCCTTGGTGATGCTCATCACATTACACTGCCCTTAAGGTGACTGGCAAAATCGTCCACGGCAAATAGGATTGTATTGATATTTTGCCAGGTTCACGAACAGTAGTTCCTAAATTGCATATTTCTGAATGGATTTTGCTACATGCATTAATGACTTGCCTGGTTGTTGTGCGGCATTCCGTATAAGGCTTCAACAAGGTCCGCTGCTCTCTTCAGTAATACCTCCTGTGGGCAGGACACAAGAAGAAGAGTGTTTTTTTTTTATAGTTTAAAAGGTAGCCAGGGCTAAAATAAAAACACAACAGCAAATTTAAAAGCAGGGCTGCCAAAAAGTCAGACAAGACCACACAATATATCAAGGTTTTTATATTGAGACTCCAGATAGGAAAGAATTTAACTTTTATTGAGAGCATGTTTTCAGACAAATAAATAATGACTCCTACTGAAGATCTCTGGTTTATTTTAAAAGCAAGATTTTGTTTTACAAAATCAGTTAGTCGTGTCCACACACTACCCCCTTAAAGAGATTCTAAATGTAAATAAAATGCTCTTTAAAAAAAACAAACATGTTATACTTACCTGGTCTGTGCAATAGTTTTGCACAGAGCAGCCCCTATCCTCCTCTTTTTTGGTCCTGCTTCTGACCCCCCCCCCCCACCGAATGACCCCATAGCAAGCCGCTTGCTATGGGGCCAATCGTGCAGGTTCGCTCCTGTGACTCGCTGTTTGCATCTATTGACACAGACAGAGGGACTCTGCCCTGACCCCCCCCCTCCCTTGTCAATGACTGTGATTGACAGCAGCAGGAGCCAATGGCACCCACTGCTGTGCCTGTGCAAACGAGGAGGGAGAAAGCAGAAAAAGCCTCTGCTCTCATGCACATCGCTGGATCAAGATCTGGCTCAGGTAAGAATGAGGGTGGGCTGGGGGGGACTGCATGCATAAGGTTTATGCAAAGGGTAAAAAACCCTTCTGCCTTTAGAGCCGCCACTTTACATACATGATATAGACTGAAAACACAACATTTTACAGTTTCTACTGCATTATGGGATGTAAGTTTATTTTTTTCCTGGTTCAGGGTTGTTCAGCTTTGATGTTCTGAGTAGAACGATTAACCAGTTGCAGGGACTATTTTTAAACTCTTCTACTCAGCAGATCAAAACTTGTCAACTCTGAACCAGGAAAATAAAACTTACATCTCATGACCATTAAGATTCCTTGGATTTTGGACAGCAGTTTAAGTAATGTGAACAAACAACTTTTTTTTTTTCAACAATGGTATAGTCCTTTAGCCATTTTATACACCATAAATAATCCGAACTATAGAATCTGTTGGTGATCATCTTCAATACACACATGGTGTAGAATCATGTAACTGTAGTGATGAATGTAGGAAATAACGCCAAAGATTTAATAATGAAGTTTTGCGGGTATGAAACAAACAAATACATGACAGAGATATGAAAAGCACAGCACTTGTTAATTCCTAGTACTTTAGTGGTGAAGAACAATAAGTAATTTTCCATATCTTAATTAAATTGGCAAACTCCTTAAAGACAACATCTCACCTCTAATTCATGCCCGGAATTTGCCAGAGAGTTCAATGCTTATTCCTCTTTATTTTGAACAATAAAGTGAATTAGCTTGGGTTAATCTAGTTTTTTTCATAATGACATTAAGAAATTTTTCAATTAACCTCTTTGACTGTGCGCTATAAAGGACTTCATAAATGAATTCCCATTCAGAGAGTAGAGTGCTTTTGCCTAAGGGTAGAGATGCATTGAGTTTGTCTTATCCGTGCCTGCATGCATACCTCCACTTTACGATGGTTGGGATTAATCTCTAGTTTACTTAATTTTTACAAGGAATCTCTTCTGTTTGACTTCTCTTCCCCTTAGAGAATGCTGTCATCATCTAAAAAACATGTATTCAATGTTATAAAAGAACTGCTTTCGCTCCATGGTGTCTATTCATAGCCTGGGTGGCCAACTCTCTACCTATTAGCATTATATTGCCATGTGTATTGTATGCAAGCAGCTGCAAAAAAGGCCTGCAAGTGAATACCTTACCCAATCTTACTACAATGTTTAGGGCAAGCACACGGCCTTTGCTGAGCTAGCAAACCTACCCAAGGCCAGAACTGTTTAAACCTTAGGGCCTATTCGCACCTATACATTGTGGAGGGACACTTTTTTTTTGTCACTGTGGTATACACAGTGGTAAATGTATTGTGGTGCCATTCATTTTGAATGGCACCCTAACCAATCACTACAATACAGATGCTCTGCAGTGCACCAGAACACACAGGAATGTGGGTTGTGGTGTGCTGCATTGGAAAACAAGGTGCATGCCTATTTTAAGCCTGCTTTGTAATGCATTGCAACCTATTCAACCAATGAGCTACCTTAACCCAGTGCATGTTCCCATGTCTTAATTTGCCACAACAGTAAGTTTAAATGGCTAGTGTTGTCTAGTATTCTGCTTGTCTTATATTTATCCAATACCTTTTCAACAGATGAATGTTTGACTTACAGAACAGCATTGTTTAAATTGATTCCTACATCTCAGGAAAACTTCCGTGACCTCCTGTCTTACTCTCTAACAAAAGGATAACTCGTCATAATTTGTGAAATAATACACTTGTCGAACCTAGACATGATGAATGTCTAGCACGTGGATGATTAATGCGCAGTTTTCAATTTCAACGGACATGCTGTTTTTGTGGATCCTGGAGGTTAATACACATTGATGCTATCTTTAATCTTTGAAAAAATTCAAAGACATAAGATTGGTGTCACCTCGACTATGAAATTCACTCGCCATTTGAAGACCCCCAGCCTGATTCATTGTTTCTTGCATTTTTCAGAACACTCTTATTTCAGGTCCTTTATTTATCAAGATTAATCACTGTAGGCATCACTTTTTGTGCATGCCATACGTTCGTAGGAATAGCACTTAATCCACAAAGTTATCGGATGGATGGCTTTTAGAATGGGCATTTACCTCTGAAATTGGTGTGTATGCTTGATGTTGCATGCATCTACTTTGCATACAAATAAAGAATTATACTTGTCATGAAGCAGGTATAATCAATGGAAGGCACAGCTGTCTTAATCAGATTTCATCAGCCCGAGCAGCTCTCTGTGAGCAAGATAAAGTGTTTTTCAGAGGTGTTAATAATTACTCATAATCTCTCCTATCATATCACAAGACTTTTTACATGCCTTTCAATTTTAAGCAACGATTAAAGCAATTAAGATTTCTGCATTTACAAGCTATTTTTCATTTCCAGGATATATTCTACACCTACTTGTCCATATGGTACTTTTGCAATCGTAACATAAGGATAGTTTAGGAAAATTACGTATGCACTTATCTCTAATCTGCCTATTACTGGATAGTATCTTAACTAATGAACCCGACTTTCGAAAGCAGCTCTTAAGTGCCGGTCTTGTCATAGGCAAGACACAAGGCAAAAAAAAAATTGTGTAACCCAATCAGTCAAGGATGCTCTGAACAAGTTTGTTTTGTTACAATATGTCGAGCTTATGCATAGCGCCTCATGCTGTGAATACGATTAGCCCTGAATGGTTGTTTGAAAAGCATTTCAATGGAAATTTTCGAAGCCACGGCCATAAGTGTAATTGGCTGCCTTTCAATAGGACATAACAGGCTTCAAGTTAAATGGAAACTATTAAAGCTCAAATGATTTCTAGCGTTGTTTCATGACAAATGTACAGTTTTATTATTACGAGTGTGCGCTCTTGTACAGTGGTCGCCACCGATTTGAATATACAAGATTATTCACAAGCCCCGATCATCGAGAACGGTATATATCATCACAGTTAAAAGAGGTAACCAAGGTGACGTTGCTTCAGGTGCTAATGTCATTATAGAACTGTAAAGCAATTATTCTGTTAGTTCTTGCCTACGGCTATGAATACATTGAAGAGTACAGAGCCATTAGATGTAGCTACTTCAAAAAGCGGGGGAAAGAAGATGAATTTTAATGCATGGGTAATTGCTCAACATGACCGCATTCCTAATAAATTTCTGTATATTAGAAAAAAAAAAAAAACCCTGAATATATTTGTGTGCGACACATGAAACATGGGAAAACACACATGGAATGCGTGCAATTAATTTTAGGGAGAAATCGTTTTAGCGCTGCTGCGCACCTTTTAATGCAGATAATTTGTTAAGGAACTGTTCTAGGCGGAAAAGTAATTTGTTTTTGCCCTGATTTCTTTCCATTGCTACTTTGTATCTCTGCGTATTATCCTGGGTAATTGAGGACCCAGAACTGCTACTTTTCCAGCAACAAAAGGTTAATGTTACACTTCATCTCCCTTTATGTAGATTAAAATACACAACGCCGTGTACATGCAATCAGTGATATTAGTGTACATGTAGGTTGTGGTTAATTATATTTTATCTCATCTTTGAAGAGAATACATCATAGCTGTCTGTATAAAAATGTATCCTGCGCATTTTGTCATTTAAGACCATAATTAGCGAATCGATGCCAACTTTTGAAGGCAAAACAAGCAATCTAGGCACTGCCTGCATGAAGAGTGAACATTAATGATTCTGCTGGAATGTCCTAAGTGCTCCATGTAGTTCGCAATGTTCTTTCAACCTATTAGAAAGGAGGACAGTATTTATTTTTATATAGAAAAGGGAGAGCACCAAGTAAGTAAAGGTTGACTGATGACTACATGCTGTAAGTGATCAGTTATGTGTTATTAATCAGAGCAGAAAATGAGAGCTTCTCCAAGAATCAATATTAAGATATCTGCTGGCCTACAGAAGGTCCTAAGGTACCTATAGATGTTAGATGCATGTTTCTCAATGCGGACTATATCACAGCATTGGGCACTGATCATACATCCATGTCGTTAGAGGAAGGCTGCACTTGCAAGCTATATCCCCACCTTCCTTAGTTCAATGAACTGCCATGCTAGCATCTTCTATAACGTGGTATAAATGTAAAATACAATATTAATGCACTTTCATACTTAGTACATAGAGATACTTGGTGCCAAAGAAATTACTTTACAAGCTGGACTTCACTTGCAAGGTCATAGCACAAGTACATTGCACAGTACCTCCATTACCACATGGTGGAACATAAATAGAGGTCATCGGTGCCATACGGCAGCAACAAGATCAGAGATATAGATACTACTTGTGAACAACCCACATGGAGTAACACAGATTTGACTTCTCAAAAAGTCTTAATCAGTTCTAAAAATGCAGTAAGGTAATGTTCATGGACATTACCCAAAGACCCTCATAATGTCAGATGGAAATTGTTTAATAAGTTATTTACTTATGAAATAGGATTGTAGTTATTACTATGAGTGTATGTGTCTGCACTTTAATCTATGGACCTCTATGGTACCCAACGCTAGCTACTGTCACATTTGTATGGATTACACACTTGCTATTGGAAAAAACTAAGACTGATACAACCTGGATATGCTGCTGACATTTCTTGATAGATTGCCTCAGTGCTGGCCATCCCCCAAAACTAGATCATGAGACAGTGTGGACAGAAACCTAGAATCCAGAGGTTGTCCAGAGAGGCCAGCTACTATCCTCATGCTCCTATAGTAAAATAGGAGATAGCACAGTTGGGTAAAGTTGTACACCTGCCTGACACTTCACAAAATAGGATGTATCTGTAGGCCATTGATGCCTGATAGGGCCTTGCCAGTGCAGACCATTCTAATGGGGCATAGTGCAATCCTTATCAATGTAAATTAGAGGTTTTGAGAAAAGAGGAGGCGGCAAAGCTGCTAGCTTGCCTAGGACAACCCCCCCCCCCTTTCAACTCTACCATCCCCTAACCTTTTTTTTTGCCCAGGAACATGTAGGCTTCAACTTTACTTGCAATCAAAGTTAAAATTGGACTCCAGCATTACCTTTAGTCTTGCACAGTACTGGCTCCTCTCTTGTACTGAAAACAGCTTACTCTGCTTTCACTATAGGTGGCAAGCTTCTTAAAGTGTATATTAGAAGCTGTAGCAAGTCGGATAGAGTCTACCTTATTTCCTTGCTAGAGGACATCCAACATCAGCTAGCTCTTTCTTCCTCAGTGTTACTGTCCGTAGCCCATCCCTTTTACAGCTTCACGTACACTACCTCCCCTGGACTCCGGCCGCAAAAAAAAAATGCTAAATGCAGAAAAACTGCATGTAAACATGATACCACTTTTACACATGTTTTTGCCATGTTTCTTCTACATTTAGCGGTCTTTGTCAAACATTCTTCTGAAAGTGATTCTTATGTAGGCTTTTATGTACTTTTATTGAGTTGAGTTTAGGGGCTTTGGGAAAAGAAACGCCAAAAGCTCCTAAACTCACATTTAGGAGCAGCCTGTGTACATGAAGCCTTGTTCATTAGATTTAAGTTCTTTCAAGAATGGGGGTTCAGCATCACATGTGGATGGTACCACAGCTTCCAGGAAGCTATGTACAGCGCCCTGCTTACCCCTACCACCAGCCTGCATTGCAAAGAGATTAGGTGATGTCATGGGTCTAAAATAAGGTATATAATAAAAAAACAAAAAGGTTTTATTCAATAATTTCATTAGATTGTTGATGAAGGGAAAATTAAGGAAAGATGAATTAAAATCAGACTAAACCTCAGCTTTTAAAATAAATGTGATGAGGCCAAATGTTAGAACAAAAACAGATATCTTCCAGTAGGCTGGAAAATATATATATCATTGATGCTGAAAATATCAGATCTTTCATTGTTCTGATGAACCATAAGCCTGTGTAAAACTGGTATTTGTCTTTTTAGTGTACATTGTAAGCAACGCATGTATGCCTTATTGGTTTTCTGTCCACAGCAGAATTAACCATCAAGCCTTGTGCATTATGCATCTTCAGAAGAAGAAAAAAAACTAAAAAAGAAATCAATAATGTGGTAATATTATCAAGTCTAGGATGAAGTCAGCATTCATCCAGGCAGGCTTGTATTGAGATACATGTTTTACATCTACACAATCCCATCTCATTGCTATTATTTTTTCTCCTCAGCTTCTGACACAGCTGATTCTCTTCATTCCATTTTCTTTTTCTTTTTTTCTTTCATTCAAAATGTATGTTAAGGCCAATTGCTGTTTTACTTAGGAACCACCGTGACCCTTGTAAACCAAGCTCAGACGGCTGGCTTAACAATGATGAATCACTTGGCAGTTTAATTTACATGCCGCTGAACTCCACATTTGGGTCCATTAGAACAAAATCAAATATTTATGTTGTTTATTGAAACTGCTAGATTTCATCTCATTCAGTGGCCGTTTTAGATGGAGCTTGAACAATACCGTTTCACCTGAATTAAAAGAGCCAAGTAATGGTGGTCGACCAGGCTAGATCGGCTTGTCATCATGTTCTAGGGCTTACGAAGGAATGCGCATTATAAGTTTTACATCAACCTCAGGAAAAAAAAATCTTTCTTATTTTGTTGGCAGGAATTTATTAACAGTGTGTGTTTTTCAGTTTGCATTTTTATGGTTTGGTGTGAACTTTTGTACTCCAAGTCCCATGTATTTATCACATCAAATTATTTGCATTGGATTTGGATGAATAGAAATTTGGTGCATAATGGCACTAGAATTGAAAAAATAAAGAGATTTTTTTTTTTGGTACACACTGCACCTTGCTTACTCTAATGAAACAATCTGAAGGAAAAAGATTGCTTTAGACTTTCTCTTTAGATTGTGATAAATGTGATTTATATTCACAAATCTTGTCCGTTTTCTTTGGCGCAAACTCCTTAGTATCGATCTATCTTACTTGACATTGTGATATATACTTGCCTGCTGGGGTGCAAAACAGTAAAACAACATATACAAAAAAAGTTTTGAGACAATCAACCACTTATGCAGTTATTTTACTTATATATAGAATACAGATATATTCCAGCGCGCCTTGCGGAGAACACTGAACCACTGAATCAAGCATTCATGGCTGGTCTCTGTTCCAAAGAATGCCAGAATGGTTTCAAATGTGATTCATTCGTAAAAGATGACCAGTCACTAGTGGTGTACCACAAGGCTCTGTACTAGGTCCTGTTCTATTAAATCTTTTTTTTTTTTTTAGTGATATGACTAAAGGTTTGGTGGGTAAGGTGTGTCTTTTTCCTGTAATATTGAACATGATTTGGAATTGCTAGAAGATTAAATGGACTGCAGTGGAAACTGCAGTTCAATGCTTCTAAATATAAAATAATGCACCTAGTGAAAAGAATGCCATGACCGAGTACAACATTGGGGGTAAGGTGTTGGCCAGCACTACAGGGGAAAACGATTTATACATATTTCAGATAATTGCAAAATGACCAAACAGTGTGGCCATGCAGTGGGAAAAGTGAATATAATTTTTGGATGCATCACTAGAAGGATCACCAGCATTTCCCTATATAGATCTTTAGTTAGACCTCATTTAGGATACTGCGGTTGATTTAATAAAACTGGAGAGCGATATCTGGTAACTGGCAACTCTGCATAGAAACCAATCAGCTTTCAGGTTTTCTTTTTTTGTCAAAGCTTCATTGTGCAAGCTGATTGGCTACCATGCAGAGCTACACACACTTTTTCACTCTCCAGTTATAGTAAATCAACCCCACTGTGTCTAGTTCTGGAGACTTCACTTACATGAAGATGTTGATAAGATAGAATGAGTCCAGAGATGGGCAAGAAAAATGGTGAAAGGTCTTGTGATAAAACATAGCAAAAGAGACTTCAGTAACTTAATATGTACAGTTTGGAGGAAAGACGTGAAAGGGGAGACATGATTGAAACCTTTATTTACATCAAGTGGGTAAATAAAGTTCAGGAATGCAGAATTTTCAATACAAAGCCAAGATCAAAAACACGGGGAAGTGACCTCAAACTAACATGAGAAAAGTTCAAAAATAATCTTAGAAAGTACTATTTTACCAAAAGAGTAGTTGATGCTTGTAATAGACTTCCAACCGGAGTGAGTCAATCAACAGTAAGTTACAAAAAAAAAAATGTATATATATATATATATATATATATATATATATATATATTATATATATATATATATAAAATGGGGCAGACTCTATAGACCACTTCGTCTTTTTTCTGCCATCACTTTTCTATGTTGGTATATATTAAATAAGCTTAAAAGAGCTAACAATTTGAAGTTTGTAAAAATAGTCCTACATATGTGGACACTCAGGGGACTAAAGAAAATCCAATAAACCTTTGATTTGTGGGAGAAATCACAGCACCCCAATACAATAATGGCGATAAAATACAAACTCTATACAGTGTTTTTTGCTTTAGTTAAACCCAAGACTACAAATCACAAGTGCTATCTGGTTATCCACTAAACTATCTCTGTTATGTTACTCATAAAAAGCAATATGGAATTCCAGCTATAGAAGGCTGTGTACCCTGGCGGTAACCTAGACATATGAAAGACATAAAGAAGCAGATAAAAGTTTAGGAAAAAAAATCTTGATGGTCAGTAACTATTTATTACAAGGTTCTCGCTTCCCATTTCTAACTAATCTAAGTCATAGTTTTCTGAGAAACTGCCCGCACAAGCTATAATTGGGCACATTAAGTAATTTGGGGTGTATGACTTTCTACAGAACAGACAATAAAATGTATAAGCAAAACAAGCACAAGCAGGACCATTTGGTGGTTTAGGACACAGAATAATTGGTGAATGCAATCAGATTTATTAAATAAAAACCATACATTCAAAAGGATTTTTCCATAACTTGTGGAACAAAACACTGTAATAGCACCAATATAGTGTGGCAACCAACTAGATTTAAAGGACAGGCCATCTATGTGTTGGCTACTAACTATCAGTCATTTAAATGCTACATCATTAACATTAGAGTGTCGTCAATTTACAAAATTCAGTTTACTGTAAAATATACAAAGATTGTTTTGTCAACTATTTTATTAACCGTTTCTCTTGTTTTTCTAAAAGTAGATATTAAGGGAAACAGACTCATTGAAAAAACTTGGTTTAAAAATCTCCCTATCAATGTCAAACACAAGGCCGGTGGGCCGAATGTGGCCCTCCAGGCCATTTCATGTGGCCCTCGCACCTCCCTTGCAGCTGCAGAAATCCCCTTGTTTATGCCTCCACCTTGTTCTCAGCAGTCGGCAGCAGAAAGGAGGACAAAATTCCTCCTACAGATCCTCCACCTCTCTGTGGAGTAGCAGCACCCCCTTTTCTCCTCCTCTCCTGGTCTCAGAATTCAGCAAAGTCCGGCAACTGACTCCAGCCCTTCTCAAATCCTCCTCCAGATCCTGTACTTTCTGCTTCCCAGCTCCACCCCCAGTTTCCTCCCAGCAGCAGCACAAGGTAAGGGAGGTGCACTGTGATGTAAGGGAGGGAGAGGGATTCTTGACTTCTGTTGGCATCTGATGTAAGGGGGGGGGGGTGCTCTGGACATCTATTCTTACAGTTACAATTGGCCCTTTGAGGGCAATCATAATGCTGATGTGGCCTGCGATGAAATTGAGTTTGACACCACTGCTATAGAACATGGAATATGGAAATGGTATCAAAGTGTAATGTCATAAATAAGCAGCTGGGAAAGAATTCTGTAACACAGAGAGCTGCACTGAAGAAAAATATGAGAGATAATAGGAAGCCAACATAACTAAGTAATATTTCAAATAGTGTGTCTGAACAACTGGAAGTAAATATTAATTATTAACAGTCAGTTATAAAAGAGAACAATATCTATAAGAGCCCCTTATCTATAATGATATACATCTGATCAAACCTATGTGGTGTGCATGATGGGTCTAAACAAGCCAGGCAGCTTTTTTTTTCTAATCTAGTGCATTTAAATGAAAAGTCCCTGTAGATATTAATATGTGGACCTAATTTGCTAGCTTGCTAAGTCGGGGACTTATAACAAAACCTTTGTAAACAAAAGATTAAACTGAATCGAGCTTTAGAAAATGAAAGGAAAACAAGAGTCACATAATCACAGATCAGAGTGGGGCTGGTTAGATGGAAATCACTACAGGCTACTGGAGTGGAAAATGTTTAATTGAACTATTTCATTATGCAGGAAGTTTATGTTCTTCTTGCAGAATCGAAATACTTGTATCATGCTTCCCCCCCCTTTCTTCCCTTGAAGAAGTGCAGTCTTTGATTTATTCTGCCGCTACTTACAGAAACTCTGGGTATGTTACTGGAATAATCTGAAATTGAAGTGGAGATGCCAATATCTCCATTTCAATGCAGACACAATGTTGACATTATGCTCAAATCTGGACAATGAAGAAGAGAATAATAATAAAAAAAAAAAAATCACACTGGTGGTTGACAGTGATGCCAAGGCTCCTCCTAACAGGTAGATATTAAAAGTAAATCTGTCACAGGCAAAGACAAGTCACAGAAGTGTAGGACAGATTTCATATCATATAGAAACCACTTGTACTTTTTAAATTTTTGCTGCCATTGCAATGCAAACTCAGCAGTTTCGCTATAGGAGAAGCACAAAACGACATGGTGTTGTGATATGGCAAATAAGAAAGCAAAAGTATTGGCTATATATGTTTTTTTTAAGTGAGCAATAGCAACTTACTACTACTAGAGGTAGGGATACTAGACCCCTTCATCAATAGCAAAACAGATAAATGATTGAACGTAAGGGGAAAAAATATAGACATTATGAAAGAATATGTTAACCAGTAAAATGTAAAAAAGAGAGTTTTCAATAGACAGACATCACATTGGGAAACAAAACTGCCCCCCAAAAAATCTCTACTGCTTTAAAATCAGTGAAAATCACTGCAATATACCAATAGGATTGCACGTCTTTAAACTGGGCCATATCATGGAGAATATGAATATGAACAATAAAAAGATGCAACACTCAAATCTGAAGTCCAAGGAAAATCTGATTGATTGATTGTTTGATTGAACTGATTCCATAGGAAACATTGCCTTGGTACAATGCTGTTATGATTCAAGTAATTAATACCCAATCAGAGTATTGGAACTGGTAGGGCTTAGGCACATAGAATTACACACATCTGGTACTAAAATAAATCTCCATACAATACACCCATACTCTGCCAAGAAGTCAAAGCCCTTCTTAATTTCTGGTATGGGACAAACTGAATAACATCTTGCATTTAAAAGAAAAAAACTTTTTTTTAATTAATCGGAAACAGAACTACACAATCGTCATTATGACAAGAGTCAGACTCACTGGCAGCATCAAATTAATGGACTGCTGCACTTCCAAACAATCTTTACTGGTTGACACCACCTCAGTAAATTGTGCATAATCAGTGATTGTTTTTGGTAAACTGAAAATAGTAAATGACAAAATTACAAACTTTAAAATGTAACTGAAGGTAACTAACCTTTGGTAACCTTTCAGGATCTCCCGGATGCCTTGGAATAACTTTTTGTAATCTCTGAAATCCATAGTCTATGGTTGGTTCATTCAGGGCTGAAAAATAAAATGTTTTATAGTGGGATTAGAACTGCATGAAATATACATAAAATGGTATCAAGCTACAATCTGTGCCCTAGCCTTTGAACACAGAAGTTTAAATTATGACAGTGCAACAATAGATTACATCATACTAATGTGGACTCAATAGCTTAAATCATACCAATGCTAAAACAATAGATTAAGAATAGTTTGAAACCAAGTTTCCAGCATTTTATTCTACTTAGTTAAGCCGATCATAAATGGTTGGAATCTTGGCTGGTTCAGCATGCATCGGCCAAGATTCAAATCGTGTATGGGCAGGCTGAACTTACCCAAGTTGATTGATCGATCAACTTGGGTCCAAAGATTCTGTTGGATTTTACACGTGATTATTGTTAGTGGCTATGATAAAAATAATCAAAAAATCCTGCACTGAGTGATATATATGTAAAGAAAAAACGATGATAAAAAGGAAGAAAGCAGCAATACACAAAAACAACAATAACACAATGTGTTAGCATTACACATTGTGTTATAGTGGCTATGATAGCCACTAGCAGTAATCACAGTGTTCTCTCCCCCCGCCTTGGCCTGTAGAACCCAATGGCTCTGTGGGGGGGACACTATTGATGCTTGAGGGAATCAAGTGATTTTCTTTCTTTCCTTCAACTCGTGGTTGCAGGAAAGAACATCGCTCCATCTATGGCTGGCTTTATTCAGCATGTGGTATCACTTTAAATCACACTGTCTGCTTTCATTGATGACTACCATGGTGCCATTTAATATATGGACATACAGTATATACAAAATAAACCTGTTTTGGCTATTCACAAAATCACATGGTGACCAGGGACCACCCTTCGTGGTGACCACAGTGAAAAGACAACCCGTTACCGCTATTCAGTCTCTGCCCTTTTACACCTGTTAGAATATTCTCGTTTCTACAGACTATATAAAGTTGCCATTTTGAAGAATATGCATTTTAACTGAAATTGTTCCTTTTTTTGGTAAATGAAGGAAGGAATAGTGCATTACTGGGTGACAGACGTGTACCCAAGAACAACAAAGTATACTAAAGAGCATATGTCTGTAAGCCATATTTTGTGCTGCATGGGTATGACTATCAAACCGTGCTTTTCATATTAGTGGAACGGTAGCTGGCAATTATGACATATGCCTGGCTATTGCCTTTTCCAAATTTATCCCTGTGGTCCTTTTTTGTCTAGCATATTGCCTGAGCACAAACCTAGCAGGAGGTGCACTTAATCTTGCAAAGCTTTAATAATCTGTGAATGGCTGACTACAAACTGATGTAGGACATATCATTCTACTGCTGCAATCCACTAGCCTTGTGAAATTGCAGGCCACAAATAGTAATTAATCTTTTTTTTTTTTCCTACCCCCTCAAATTGTAATTTTGACTATGAACTGCGCTTGGTCGTAAATCAGCGACACATACTGCTGTGTACAGTGCATGAATCATGATCAGGAGTGTTCGACTGCACACGTTGTGTTTAACAAGCTATAGACGAAGTCACAGGGCTTTATTACCACGCTGCCAGACTTAACACAGAAACCAAGCCTGAAGGCCCAGGCATTTGAGTTGAGATGAAAACACTGCTCTTATTAGTGGATATTACCTTGGAATGTTGATATGATTTTTAACCAAGCAAGTCCACCATGGCAAGTGCATCATAAATCACAGCTTAGTTTTTCTGCCCGGCATACAAAAACATTATTAGTTTACCCATTTGTTATATGAAAAGATGGCCAGGAACTTTCGGGGACCATTAAACCAATTTTGGTTTATACAAAGGAGATATTAACAAAATTTCGAAAAATATACGTAAAGGTTGTTAGAGATCATCAGTATGTGAAGATATTGGAGACACAGCTTGGATTTGTAGATAAAGATATTTTCTCTACATCTAGCAATCTAGCAATCCCATCGAAGCTTCATCTATCTTCTTTATTAGCTTTCCTTATCGCTTTACTTGTTCCAGGTCAACAACTTAGAAAGCATTAAAGCCAAATTTTCAACAAAATAGCCAAGGAACCAGAATTCTTAAAAGGACAGCTCAGCAATGGCAGCTTCCATAGTTTCAAACAAACAGAGACTCTTTAAGAAATGTGAGTTTTTAGCAGAGCGGGCACCAAACACTGAAACTTTAGTTGACATCCATACAATGTAAGAAATAATAGGAAATGTTATATGAAAGATAAGTAATGGGTGCTTTATTTGTTTTAGGGAGGATTACTTCCTAATGCTTACCTATGACGCTGGCTATTTTTCTTTAACCACTCTTTTTTTTATATATCAATTAGTCTAACCTGTATTACAGTGTTTCCTGGTCCAAAATAATTAGATACCATTTCTAACAAGTGGTTGAGTTATTTGTCTAAACACGGAGCACTTACCTAGTGGACAGTCGTCCGTGTATACACTCGATAACATGACAGAAAGTTGAAGACTGCAATTTGATTTGACATTCCATCATGAATTCCGAAGACAAAGGTCCACATAGGAATGTGAAGTAAGACATTTTCTTGTTAATAAAGAATTGATCCAATGTATTGATTTTACATGACACGGCTTTTGCTGAGATTTTGGCCTTCTTTTCTCTCTCTCTCTGCTGTATATAGTAAAGGCTTCTCAATGAATGCCTGGGCATATGTGACAAGGCAAAAGTCTTAACTCTCTCGGATGCATATTCTGTATATATAGGGCCCACTTCATAATCAGGCTATTAATCATGAAAAGCTGTCAAAGTTGACTAGGGGGACAATTCATCATGCTGATGGCTGTAGCCTACACAAGTGTGCAAATCTGTAGTCTAATGCAATATGGTGGGATTGCAATGGGTAAAAGACAAAATCTTATTTAAAGAGGTTGTAAACCCTTTTTTTTTTTTCTTTTTTCCTTTTTACCCTGAAAGACAAACACATAATGAGCTAGTATGCATCGCATACTAGCTCATTATGAAATACTTACCTTAGAACGAGCCCCCGCCGTGCCGTCCGCTTACCTCTATGACGGGCAACATGTCCAGTCGCCCGTCTTCCGGGATCGCGGCATCCGGCCATCTGATTGGCCGGAGCCGCGGTGACGTCACTCCCGCGCACGCGCGCGGGAGCCGATGGTCACGGCGCAGAGTTCTGAAGGAACGGCACGAGTGGCCGTTCCTTCAGAGCGCATGCGCCAGTGACGTCACTGGATGCATCGAAGGTAAATATCTCCTAAACGGTACATGTTTAGGAGATATTTACAGTACCTATAGGTAAGCCTTATCATAGGCTTACCTATAGGTACAACTTGCCGAGGAGGGTTTACTTCCTCTTTAAGGAAGAACGAGAGAACATGGAGCCTTTAGGATACCATACACAGATAGTAAATGTTTGTCTAAGGTTGACTGCTTTTAGGCAACTGTAAAAGGTAAACTTCATGGAAATCCAACAGCCAGTGGGATGGAAATGTGTTTTTATCTTCTCTCACTGCCAAGGGCAAGGGCAGTCTGAGGGTGTGTTTTTTCATAAGCAATACATGTAAACTAGACAAAATAAAGATCTTTTAAAGATTGGATTCAATGAAAAAAAGTTTTTCCATTCCTTTGGTTGTCCTTAAAAGTGCAAGCACAGAGGGTGTCATACATAATCAGAGTTCTAGACTGGGCAGGAACAATTATGCAGCCAGATGGATAAGGATGACCTAGATTTCAAAATCAAGTCAACAATGGCAGGTGTCATTTTTCTGTAATGTACAGAGCTTGATAATGGATACGATCAGTTTAACACTACTTTTCTGCTTTTATGGCAAAGACATAAAAATGTTTTTAAAAAAAAGATAGCAGAGATGAAGAAAGAGTATCCCACAAACACCAATCAGATCACTGATTTCATTTTGCAACCAGCACTAGAGGCCTCAGCTGCTGTGGAGCTGTTTTGCTGTCATCTGGGCCCATAAACATCTCCAAGTGGGAGCAGAGAAAAGCAGAAATTCCCATCCTTTTGTAACATGCCCGACTATCTTCTCTGCTTGCCTAATTACTGTGACTGTTTGACTTAATGAAGCCGGCATGATGAAAAGTGGTCAAGAAAAAGATAGATGGCTTCATGCTATTGATTTCATGCAAATGTTAGTGACAGGTGATAGAAGCTCTAATGCAAGCTTTCAGAAGCTTTATGACTTGTAATAACTATAGGCTTTCATCTCTGAACAGATATTTCCATACATTTGAGATGCACTTACAGGGTTTTCCTCTTTGTAAATGTAATTGAGAGTGTCATAGGGACCCAATCTGGCCCTTAGATGTGTCAGTGTCAAACAATAACACAGGCTATTTTTTTTTTTTACTGCTCCTGCAGGGTAATATTATTAATCATGATTTTTTTCGAGACTTAGAAAAACGAGTTAAATATATAGCAATGTTGCCAACCTGGACTTTGTTCACATGAGGGGCATTATCTGCAAGGAGCTCCTCCCTAAACATAACAGGTTAATTGTCCCAAGTAGCCCCAACTAAACATCAATGGCTGTGCTTTAACTCTTATTTTCACACACCTGGTGTGATCTGGAACCAACCTAGTTCTGATAATTAACTGCAGATACATATTGAAGCCGACCCTCAGTCTCAGTTGAAAAAGAAGCTGCCCAGCTGTTTATTTTAAAAAACAAAAATGCAATACTCACTTGTTTCCAACGGTATCCTTAGCAGAACATGTGCTACACTGTTGATCCTCTTCCAGGTAGAATGAGTGCCAGTAATATTCAACCTACTGGGGATGCATCATCATGCTGACCTGGGCTCAAAGTCCAATACTGCAGAGAGCTTCAATGCTGTCGTAACCTAAGTGCTGCTCTCTTCAGTATTGGATACTTCCTGGCATCGCTAGAGGAAGAACCAAGGATGTCATGTGACTGGCCAGAATACCCCAGGAATAAAAGTATGTTGGAAGCAAATTTTTAAAAACAATTGCAAGAGCAGGGGAAGTGCAAAAAGTCCTGGAGTTCTGCTTTAAGCTGTGTTTGTCAAGCTAAGCTTAAAACATCATTCAGTCCCCATCAACCACATTACCTACACTAATTTTATTTTAAACCTTCTCATTAAGAGCCATATTCAATATTCTCTAGACCTACAATATATATATATATATATTGTAATATATAATTGTATTAGGACACCTGCCTTTAAACGCACATGAACTTTAATGGCATCCGAGTCTAATTCCGTAAGGCTCAATAATGAGTTGGCCCACCCTTTGCAGCTATAACAGCTTCAACTCTTCTGGGAAGGCTGCCCACAAGGTTTAAGAGTGTGTCTATGGGAATGTTTCACCATTCTTCCAAAAGTGCACTTGTGAGGTCAGGCACTGGATGTGGATGAGAAGGCTTGGCTCGCAGTCTCCACTCAAATTCATCCCAAAGGTGTTTTATCGGGTTGAGGTCAGGACTCTGTGCAGGCCAGTCAAGTTCCTCCCACCCAAACTTGCTAATCTATGTCTTTATGATCCTTGTTTGTGCACTGGTGCAGTCATGTTGGAACAGGAAAGTTCCATCCCAAACTTTTCCCACAAAGTTGGGAGCATGAAATTGTCCAAAATATCTTGGTATGCTGACGCCTTAAGAGTTCCCTTCACTGGAACTAAGAGGCCAAGCCCAACCCCTGAAAAACAAACCCACACCATAATCTCCCTCCACCAAAAGTGATTTGGACCAGTGCACAAAACAAGATCCATACTGACCTCAACCCGATAGAACACCTTTGGGATGAGTTAGAGTGGAGACTGCGAGTCAGGCTTTCATGTCTAACATCAGTGCCTGACCTCACAAATGTGCTTCTAGAAGAATGGTCAAACATTCCCATAGACACACTCCTAAACCTTGTGGACAGCCTTCCCAGAAGAGTTGAAGCTGTTATAGCTGCAAAGGGTGGGCCATCTCATCTCAATATTGAACCCCATGGACTAAGACTGGGATGTCATAAAATTTCATGTGCATGTAAAGGCAGGTGTCTCAATACTTTTGGTAATATAGTGTGTGTGTGTGTGTATGTATATATATATATATATATATATATATATATATATATATATATTTATATTAGGGATCGACCGATTATCGGCAAAGTCGATATATCGAGGGCCAATATGCACTTTTCTCGATATATTGGAATTGGTCCCGAAGGTTACCGATATTGCCGATATTTCGGGAAAGTGCATGTACCGGAGTGATGCCTGCAGCTAGAGGCATCACCCCGTACCAGCGTCCATAGCCGACGGTCGTCTGTCTTGTAATGACAACTGATGCAGCTGAGAAGCTGCTCGGCTGTCATTACAAGGAGCAGGAGGGGACGTCCCCCCCTCCCAACGCCTTCTGCGGCTTGCCTGGGTCTCCCGTCCCACCATTCGGCTCTGATCGGGTCTCCATGCAAAAATCCGGAAGTGATGTCATGAGTGACATCACTTCCGGGTACTGTCTGGCACCAGATTAAAAAAAATGACAACATTCAAAACAGCCAAACTTGGCGTTTTGAATGCTTTTAAGTGCAAAGGAGGGGTTTGGTGTCTTTTAGACCCCCAGATCCCTTGAAAAAAGTACCTGTCAAAAAAAAATTCAATGTACAAAAATATCGGCCAATATCGGCCGACACCGATATGCATTGGCCAAAATATCGGTATTGGCAACAAAAAAAACGATATAGGTCGATCACTAATATATATATATATATATATATATATATATATACTGGAATGTGAGCTTCCTTGTGGGCAGGTCCCAGTGTCCTTAAGTTCCCGGGAAACCGTTACTGAATACACCAGATTTTTAAAAAAAGAGTAAAATGTATCATTACAAAACAGTTGCTGCATTAAAAAATGGAACCTCTAGCTAATGGACTGCAACTTACCAGGAGTTGACAGGAAAGCAAATAATAAATTAAAGAAACAAACACTGATGTTCCACCCTGCTGCTAGACAAAATAAGGAGGAGAAGAAATTTCATTGGCAAAAGCTCAAAGTGAAGTAGGAAGCACAAGACCTTTTCCATACATCTAATAAATCCTTAGTGTGTCGAGTTTACAAGCCAAGAGTCCAGCAGAGCCAGGGCAAGGCACTGGCACGTCCTAGTCACACAGTACTGAGCTAGGCCAATCAATACCACTTTCCTGTTTTAGAACTGGGTAATTATGAGGTGGAGAGATTGCCTGACCTTTCACCTGCACTGCATTACTTTGCTGATATTAAGATAAATTGCCTGATTTTGGGTAAACATATGCTGCAATTCAAACTGTCAGCACTGGTTTGCTCAGGGATAATTTGTATTGATCTCCTAGCTTCTTCCCAATTTTGCTTACTGACCTCGTGGATAATTAGAGAAAGGAGCCTTGGGTAACTTAAGAGTCATGGCTGCAGAAGAAGTACATGTAAGAATAGAGCGGAATGTGTTTATCATAAAGTATGTCGCTATTTCTCGATCTCAGAGCATCACATGACCTTGTAGGAAGCACTGAAATTAGTCATCAAAATGTCAGGATCCCATGTCACTCTACACTGTGCAAATATTACTCCAGCATCATGTACAAAGCCAATTTAACAGCGACACTTCGACATAACATTTAGTAAAGGTTGTTAAAGATTTTTTTTTTTTTAAGGAAGATTAAACCCCAGGTAAAAAAAAAAAAAAATCTGCGTGTAGCACAAATAAGACTCTCTGTTTTGTATAATGATGGTCTAATATTTGAAAGTCACATGACCGGTTTGTGAAAAATGGCCTGCATTTGGGTTAAT
This sequence comes from Pelophylax lessonae, assembly GCF_965119305.1. NCBI lineage: Eukaryota > Metazoa > Chordata > Amphibia > Anura > Ranidae > Pelophylax > Pelophylax lessonae. Next base: position 70,289,134 of record NC_138776.1, read on the forward strand.
TTTCATGTGAAAAGATGCACTTCTGACCACTTTAAAAAAATAATAATTGTGGTTCTAACTGCAACCAGACAGCTCACTCTCATCCCTTTCATATAGTGAGAGTAAAGCTTCATAGGGGGTTGAATAAAAAATAACTGACAGCTTAGGTCGGAGCCGCTGTACTAGCAATTCGATGTTAGTACAGAGAGTCCCCCCGCTGAGCTTTTGCGTTCCGATAGGGAGACGGCCCCCCGCCAGAACTCTCCAGTCGCCGCTCTCAGTCACTGGCTGAGAGCACTGATCCAGAAACCAGTTCGAAGACTTTTTTCGGTCCTCACCCTTTGAAACCTTCTGTCAGACCGGCTGACATACACGCGGGCCGAATGTCCGCCAGTTTCTATTGAACCAGCTGTTGTCGCCTGACATTCGGCCCGTGTGTCCAAGGCTTAAAGCTGACCATATATGGCTCCATTCTTTTTGTTTAGCCACCGGGCTGAATGAAAAAAACGGAACCAATTTTTCCTCCTCCGCACATTTGAAGTAAATGCGGGAATCCCCCCTCGTTTTCTGACAGTTGGACTCCCCTGATCAACGCGGATCAAAGCAAAATTTTGCAACAAGCCCGTTTATGAGAAATCTATCATTAAATCGACTTCTCAAGGATGGGAACGGCCATAGCTGGATCAAAATTTGGACAGTCCCTGCTGAATTTGCCAAAATTTGATCCATCTAAGGGCAGCTTAAGACTAGGTTCACACTCGTGCTGCTATATGTTTTGTGGTGCATTTTTGTGCATCTTTGATGCGTTTTCATATTTCATGTTTTTTTTTTGTAAAAGAAGGTAACTGGATTTTATAAAACACACTAAAAACGCATGTACATGCATTTTACATGGGTTTTCTATGCGTTCCTATTAAAGTCTATGGCAAAAAAAAAGCACTGCACTTCACCAATAGCATCCGCACCTTTTCAAAAAATGAACTGCGCTGCATTGATGTGAGCAAGCACCAAAGAGAATAATTGTGATTTCCATTGTCGTGTATGCCAGCGCAATAGCAAATGCAGGGGAAAATGCACTAGTGGTAATGAGGCTAAGGGTTATGATAACCAACACAGTCAAACTTTGCCACTGCCATCATTGAATAAGAGGTCTTTTTTTTCTCTAAAAGTACTGGTTCCAGTACTTTCTAAGTTACTGACCTGATGTACAGAGAACAAAATCAACATACCTGATCTGTATACTTGCTAAAGGCAAATGGTTATCATGACAGCCAGGAATCTAGTATATTCAGAAAGAGATCAGTGATGGTAACCTACTTCTTTCTCTTTTCTCAAGATTAAAGTGGTTATAAAGGCTTAAGGCTTTCACATTCATGCTTCCTATGCATGAAGGTAAAAAACATGTGTGTAGCAGCCCCCCCCCCCCAATACTTACCTTAGCCCCATCAGGATCCAGTTATCTGCACAAGAGTCTCGGCTCTCCAAGGACTCTCCCTCTCATTGGTGAAGACAAGTGGCTCCTTCTGCTGTTGATCACAGCCAGTGAGCAAATTATTAGAGAGAGGGGGCATGGCTGAGCCACAGTTCTGTGTATGAATGGACATGCAAAGCAGGGGCTGGGGAGCGAGCCTGTTCGGGTGCCCCCATAGCAAGCGGCTTGCTGTAGGGGGCACTTGGCAGGGGAGAGGGGTCAAGAGCCCAGATGAGGGACCCAAGAAAAGGAGGATCGGGGCTGCTCTGTGCAAAACCATTGCACAGAGCAGGTGAACATGACATGTTTGTTATTTTAGTTTTTGTTTTTAACCAAGCCTTTATTATCACTTTAACATCTAACCAACATCTAAACGTTAACAGTTCACATTGAACATTCATCCAAATGTATGGGTTGTTTTACTACATAATAGAATTGTATGTCTGCCTCAAATTAAAGTGCCTGTCAGTGGCAGCTGGTGCATTGGGGGCGCAGGGGCGCAGGGGTGCCGCCCCCCCTATCTATGTGTCCGGCCCCCTAATCTACATGTAGGGCACTGGACGTATGGATTTTTTTTGTTTTGAAGCACGTGATTAGAGCCAGAGGCTCTAATAGGCTTCAAAAAGGGTGTGGTCGGGGCGCAGAGCACTGCCCCCGAGCCCACCCAGTTGTGTGACAATAGCAAATGAATATTCATTATTATCACAGGATCCTCCTCCCAGCCAATCAGGAAGCAGGTCCTGAGACCCGTTTCAGGATTGGCCAAGGAGGAGGAGGAGGGAGGAGATGCAGGGAAAGCCGATGCCGCCACTTGGGGAAGTCACCGCCGCTGCCTACCCTCCACGTCAGACCAGGGTGAGTAAGCCGGCGACGGGGACGGGGGGGGGGGGATGGTATGGTGTGCGAGCTGGTGTGGTCCGGGGGAGGGTATGGTGTGGTCCATCAGCCTTTCCCCCCCAGCCCATGGAGCACCAGCCACCTGTGTATCCCTCACAAACTTAACATTTCCTTGCATTTCTATTCCACGGGCCTTGCTTTTCACACACTTGCTTTGAAGAACTTTTACCATTGCCAGGCTTATTCAACAAGGCAGCGCAAATGAGCAATGATGATGTCCAAAGTGCAGTCACCACCAGCAACCCATCAGATCAAACTGCAATCAGCTCATTGAGCTGCCTGCTGCACTCTGTATTTTGCTCTTTGCCTCGCTGAATAAGCCTGTGTGACTCAGTGAAAGCACACTAATTGGAGTAAAAAGAATAATATTTGGCATATAGAGCTCTGAATAGAGGGACAATGCTATCATTCCCGGTATGACAGATTTCCAGCCTCTTGTATCTGAAGCCATAAAGCAGGCTTCCCTTGTGAAATATCTCTGTATTAACTATGCAATAAGATATTAACATTCCTCATTTAATGGGAGGCCTTTTATCTGTTTGAAATACATTATTCGTCCTTTTAGAGATAAACTGTATTAATATCCATTTGAGCAGGCTAGTGCGGCCTAATGCATAGTCATTTTGGTTGGAGAGCTGCTATTTTAGAATAGGAAAATTACATAGCAATAAAAACCTGAATGAACAGGGGGAGTTGAAACGGCTAGAATCACATTCCATGCCAAATGAGGCAAGCAATCAGGCAGACCCTGGAAGAAGCAGATACCCTGTTATCAGAGGCAGGCCAACATCCACAGCGGGTCATACAAATAGGGTCTGACATGACCAAATATACTCCATGATTCTTCCGCCATGAAGCAGCCCGACGCTCCAAAACGATACATATTTAAATACTTCTGAGTGCTCTGGAGTTAATCCGCCAGCTCTCTGTGCATTCAAAGTCATAACAGGAGAAACAAGCTAAATATTTAAGTCACTTGCGTGTACTTGGGGGATTAATCACGGCACAATCGATGAAATTTTAACGGCGTGTGTCACGTTGAGAGAGCTGAAGCCAACATGGCAGGAAACTTCAATGTTGGGCTATCAGCTTGCAGATTGAAGAAAAATATATACATTGGTTATACGTGTGTTCAATCTAGCCCATCATATTACATGCAATATATAGTATATTTCTTGGGTAAACACTACGGCAACATTGAAAATTTCAGACAAGGTCAGATGGGAACAATATTGCAGGATATCTGTTACTTCTCGATACAATATAGAAAGGAAGAATTGCTGTTGGGATGTTTCTAAATTGTATTAGTACATACTGTATTTTCCGGCGTATAAGACAACCCCCCTAATTTTCATCTACCAGTAATACTTATACTTAGGTTACCTTGGAGATATTATACTCGGCATATAAGACGACCCCCCATTTTTGGGGGATTTTTTTGAGGTTCAAAAGTAGTCTTATACGCCAGAAAATACAGTAGTTACTATTTAAATGTGTAATATGAATCTGCAAATATAGGGCCGCTTTACTGTATATAATTAAAGCTTAGGCACATCTATGGGGTCTTCTCATGGGGCTAATAACCTTTTTTTGTTATTTGTAGCACCTTCTGTATAAGAAAATGTGTCGCATAAAGTTAGGGGTGCAAATTCTAATTGATAAAACACATAATATTATTTCTATGACTGCTGTTCTCTGGGTCAAACCCGAGCCCCCAAGGGGCCATAGGCAATTCAGCACTTGCTCTGCATGACCTATTGCTACAGTCTAGAGCTACACACTGCATGGATACAATCCAGAGCTACACACTGCATGGATACAATCCAGAGCTACACACTGCAAAGACACAATCCAGAGTTACACACTGCATGGATACAATCCAGAGTTACACACTGCATGGATACAATCCAGAGCTACACACTGCATGGATACAATCCAGAGCTACACACTGCATGGATACAATCCAGAGCTACACACTGCATGGATACAATCCAGAGTTACACAATGCATGGATACAATTCAGAGCTACACACTGCATGGATACAATCCAGAGTTACACACTGCATGGATACAATCCAGAGTTACACACTGCATGGATACAATCCAGAGCTACACACTGCATGGATACAATCCAGAGCTACACACTGCATGGATACAATCCAGAGCTACACACTGCATGGATACAATCCAGAGCTACACACTGCATGGATACAATCCAGAGTTACACAATGCATGGATACAATTCAGAGCTACACACTGCATGGATACAATCCAGAGCTACACACTGCATGGATACAATCCAGAGTTACACACTGCATGGATACAATCCAGAGCTACACACTGCATGGATACAATCCAGAGGTACACACTGCATGGATACAATCTAAAGCTACACACTGCATGGATACAATCTAGAGCTACACACTGAATGGATACAATATAGAGCTACACACTGCATGGATACAGCATAAATCTACGCACTTCATGGATACAATCCAGAGCTACACACTTCATGGATACAATCCAGAGCTACAGACTGAATGGACAAAATCTAGAGCTACACACTGCATGGATACATTTCAGAGCTACACACTGCATGGATACAATCTAAAGCTACTCACTGCATGGATACAGCATAAAGCTACACACTTCATGGATACAATCTAGAGCTACACACTGCATGGATACAATCAAGAGCTACACACTGCATGGATACAATCCAGAGCTAGACACTGCATGGATACAATCTAAAGCTACACACTGAATGGATACAACATAAAGCTACACACTGCATGGATACAATCAAGAATTACATACTGCATGGATACAATCCAAAGTTACACACTTAATGGACAAAATCTAGAGCTACACACTGCATGGATACAATCCAGATCTACACACTGCATTGATACAATCTAAAGCTACTCACTGCATGGATACAATCTAGAACCACACACTGCATGGATACAGTTTAGAGCTATAAACTACATCATTATTATATTCTACAGGAATTTTATAGCACCAACAGTTTACACATGGCTTTACGCTATAAAGGGAGACAGTAAAGTAACAATACAATTCAATACAAGAGGGTTAGGAGGGCCCTGCTCCTAAAAGCTTAAAATTGAAAAAGAGCATGGATACAGTCTAGAGCTACACACTTCATGGAAACAGTTTACATATTGTACCCAGTATTTGCTAGTGCTAACACAGCACATTGTGCTGCCTTGATCATGGACATCAACAGGTTGAGTACCGTTCACCCTTAGGTGAACAGAAGCCAGCACAAATAGAATACTGAAGCATAAAAGACATCCATATCTATGTTCCTTTCATCAACTACTGATATTAAATGCCATTTCAACTCAAAACTTTTTTCAGTTGTGGGAGGGCACCTGTGGCTTGAATCACCCTTCAGCTTCTAACTTCTCTCCAGTTGCAACACTGACCAAAACAGTCTCTGTGTCTGGGCTCCAAGGTCTTAAAGCATCCCAGAGACTAATGTCCATGGACCGGTGTCCAACCTCCAAAGAATCCTAAAGCACAAAAACTTTGCCTGATTTTTACTGTTCCTTCACAGTACATCAGTGCTTTGCACCAGCAAGTCTGTTAAAACCAGACCCTTGGATGGACTGTTGGATTGTGTACATTCACTTGTTTCTAAGGCCAGCTCAAAAACTAGACTGGCTAGTTATTTGTTTAAGTAATCCTTTTTTTAACTCACTATGCCTTTTTAAGGCTACATGAAAAATGCCTTTGACCGCATTCATTACCGTTACAACAGAACTAGAACTGAGCAATTGTCCTAGTTCTTAGGCCCAATATAAAAATGGGAACTTGGTCTGACCATCTAAGCTTAAACAGTAACTACTTGTTTTGTGATAAAAAAGCAATCCCCTCTGGGTAATCTATGTACATTGTGAGGATTTTAACAAACTTTTTTTGCAAATTCCAACCTGTTCCTACTAAAATGAATTTTTGTTGCAGAAGATGCCTAAAATCCGACTTGTATAGTGCAGACTTCTGGGAAAATCAGTGAGCCAACCACACAAGCAGGAAATTACATCTCTGGAGGCGTTTTAAACACCATTTGTGTACATATTGCCTCCAGTTTACAGAAAATTATAGAATTTCAAAAGGAAAGGTAATTTTTAATAACATTCAAGTACAGTATGGCTTTTGTTTTTTTTTTGTTTTTTTTTTTGCTACACTTTCTTACAACAAAAGTGGAGTTACATTAAAAAAAACCCCTCTGGTTATGAAAGGGTTAATAGTATGGAGCACCCCTTAGGGAACTGACAGCATCTCTCTGTTGGCAGCCATTGAGATATCAGGCAAAGTGATTTTGCTCTGAATTCCTGTGCAATATAATACAACAACCAGCGTCATTTTTCTATGAATCACACCAAACTGATGTATCAGCCTTGGGCAGAGTTGGTCTTTGAATTATGATACTTTTTACAACAGCAACGGTTTACCAAGCATCCTGCTATGAGTCAAAGTACAACTATTGTTTTTTTAAACTTCATTTAAAAAAAAACTTAGTATTAGTTGATACAACTTTATTTTTTTTTTAATTGGCTGCGACCAACAGGAATACTCTTGTATGCTCCGTAACAATGTTTCAGTAAAGCTCTGGATCAGCGTTAGTTCCCGGCCTGTGAGTGCGTGGTTGGAACTGGAAGGGGAAGATCCTGTAATGCAGGAAGTTGGCTTCTTTTAGCACCGACATGCTATTGTTTTAGCAAGTGTGCAGCCAGGGAAAGAGAGAGGGAGTGAGATGTAAGGAATCTGGAACTGACACACATTTTCCTCCTACCAGAAAAAAAAAAAAAACCCTGCCTATAATAATAATAACAGGAAGGCATTCATTTGCTTTATTCCAGCTGCTGTTTGCAGCCATTAAACCAGTTCCAGTTTCATTTCAATAATGATCATCTTCCTGTAACTTCCCAATCATGCATTTGTCATAATGCAGTCATTTTCTAGTTACAAACAGATCCTCATAATGAGGTAGTTTTTCACATTAGCAGTGTAACTACATAACAAGAACATCTGCAGATCCCTTTTAGGGGACAAGAGAGAGAGTCAATTAAAAAAAAAAAAAAATCCTGGGTTGTTAAATAAGATCCGCCAGTATCTTTTTTTTTTTTTTTACTTTTCCATTTTTCTCTCCTGCTTCTTCTACTGAGCTTCGCAGGCAGCCACCTGACTGGATGAGCACAGGTTGTAATGTGTAAAAATTAAATAAAGTAAAATTAAATTGCTCAATTCAGGGACATTCCTCTAGAGGGTGTTAGTGATTTCAGTGACAAAGTGCTATTTGCTGACAAGTCGTTTACACATTAAGCGGCACAATCCGAGGGGGGACAGATGTCAATAGCAATTATATCACCTAGTGGTTATTAAATGTCCCACTGATAAGTAAGTAGGTGAACTTGACCAGGTGTTAAAGACTGCTGTGTTCAAATCATTGTCTGCTAAAGAATGTCTCTCTTTAGCCCCCTAGATGCTCTTTAGTGCTTCAAAGTCAGAAATTGCTCTTACAAAAGGAGAAAAAAAGATGCTTTACCAGGCAAGGCAAATGAAACAGCAAAGAAAGGAAGTCCTTAAAAGAAGACTCCTAATAGCTAAACCAGGTCAATTAAGATTTACTGAGGGGTGCAATTACCAATTACAAAATACTGAACAATATATATTTATATTCTATCCTCAGTTAAAGGTTCCAAAAGCAATAGTGCTTCAATATTCCATAATATATATTTTTTTTGCAGAGCCATTCAGAGCCTGGATTATTAATATAGGACATATTGAAAAGAGACATATTGAAAAGAGATCTTTGAAAAAAGATGTTCAAAAACATTTGCAAGACAGCACAGATTGGTAGATCACTCTTTCCTGGTGGCTTACTGCTTCCTCAAACACCTTTCTGCCGACCAGACTGAGGTCATGGTACAGATTAAAGCCCCGTACACACGCATCGAAAATTGGCAGGGAATTTTCGTCCAACGTCCGATCTGCCGATTTTCGGCTTGTTAGTATGATGCTTCCGACAACCGACTCCGACTTTTCGGCCGAAAAAAATCTGGTGTGCAGACTATAAAATTTTTGTTGGCCATCAAAACACGGCCGATTTTCGTGTAGTCAGTACAGATTTCGACAGGGAAAAATCTTATGAGCAAGACTGGGCATGCTCAGATAAGAAAGAACACAAAGAAAGCAAACCAACACATGACATCACTTCAGAAGCAGATTTTTGTTGGGCGAGAAAATTCGTGTGCAGTCTAGGCACATTCCAACCAACAAAACACAATTTTGAACAAAAGTCGGACGATCGGTCGGCCGATAATCATTGCGTGTGTACGGGGCTTAACTCTCCAATAAGCAGGCTAAAAGCATAGAAAGGAGAGTCCATCGCCTGGCTCTGTAGTGTGGCAGAGGTGTGTGAATTGCAAGACCGGCTGAACAAAATTACAAATTGTTTGGTAAGACTGTTCACATATATTATTTCAACTGCGCATTTAGGAGTGTACAAAAGAAAATAAATGCTACTGCGCTTGAGGGGTTGTGCATGCGACTTGGATCGCTGGACACGACCTTAGCTGGTATTGTCATCGTCCTGCTGTGCTGCTACTTATAAAGGGTTGGGGAAACCTCAAAGGGAATTGAAAAGAAAAAATACAGAGGGCGCACCAACCTAGCGCATTACCTTAAAAACTGTTTATTGTTTAAAAGCATCTATACATCATACTCACAAAAATAGATGGCACATATTATGATAGTAAGTCCACCGAGAAGGTCCACTGGGCGTAGTGTGTTGATACAGACCGTGTTGAGATATGAAACCTCTAAATGCAGCTTACGTGTTTCAGGGGCATACCCCTTTCCTAGGTACCACAAATTAGCTCTGAGGAAGGGGGTATGCCCCTGAAATGCGTAAGCTGCATTTAGAGGTTTCACATCTTAACACGGTCTGTATCAGCGCACTACGCCCAGTGGACCTTCTCGGTGGACTTACTATCATAATTTGTGCCTATTTTCCATCTATTTTTGTGAGTATGATGTATATATGTTTTTAAACAATAAACAGTTTTTAAGGTAATGCGCTAGGTTGGTGCGCCCTCTGTATTTTTTATTTTCAGTTTGCATTTAAGAGTGTACCTGGATTTCAGCCTTAAGTCGTCAAAGGGATTCTTTGTTATCTTATATCATGGTATCATGACCTTGGTTCACATTGGACAGATTCACTTTAACAAACTGAAAAAACAGGTAGGGGACTTCATTCAGTGCCAATTCCTAAGCTAGCCAATGGCAACTATTAAAGAGTAACAGGACTGCACGTGGCCCATACATGCCTACAATAAAGCAAACACCTTCCTACAATTCTGCCTATCAGCAACGACTAAGGGGAAGGTTCTAAGTGAGGTAGAGGCACTGATTGGCTGTCTGTCCCAAAAGCCAATCTGTGCCTCTGCCTCACACAGGAGCAGAAGCTGAAAGGTGGAGGTAGCAGTGGGGCAGTTGATGGTTGGACTTAAGCTGACCTGCTCCAGGAGCAAAAAGTATCTGGGCTGCATTTTTTTGTATAGCAAACACAGGGTCCAGCACATTTCATAAATTTTTATTTTTTTTTACCTTACATGAGTTTTAAAGCACCTTGCAGCTGATGACAAAAATGGTCAAGTAGCCCTAATAAGAAAAGTCTACATCATTTCTTATTTAGAGAAAACAAGGGATACACAATGTCACAAAGAGCCTTTACTGTGGTCTTTCTGCATTTAAAAAAATAAAAATAAAACAGAAGCCTGAAAATAATGCTAAGTCTTTCACTTAATCATCCACTGTCTCTGGCCAGTGCATTTCATCTTTAAGAAATTCAGATGCTTGGGAAATTAAAATTTCAAAGATCTGCTGGAAAAAAATCAATGCGTTTAGATCAATGCTCATAGAAATTTCATGAACTTTGAACCAATGTGGGCATGATGATGAGAAGTGGTCGGATTCTCATGTTGCTGATAGTTCCTCACGCAGATGAAATACAGCCTACGGGGCTATGAAGTGCTATGCATTTCACAAAGGCTACGCTTTAATATTTTGTCGAACAAAAAAAAAAAAGAAAAAAAAAAAAGAATTAAATTAATTTTGAGTCTATTTCGGTAACAAGTGCATAGATAGAGGTTGGGAATAAAGTGCTTTTCAGGTGGTGTGACGCGCCGGGGCGCCGGTTCTTTAGTGCATCTAATGCTTTGTACATTAACACGGGCCAGAAATGAAATCCGTTCCCTTTGCAGCCGATCGCAGGTGCAAATTAATATTGTAAAATGAAGATCAATACATGGACAGGGCAAAATCAATAGCGGCTAAATTATTGCTGCATTTTCCTCCTCATTCAAGATGAGTTGTGTTTTCCTCTCAAAGTCAATACTTTGCAGCTTTTCTCATTAATTTCTCAATAAATTTGGCAATGAATTTCAATCACAGGACTCGGCAGGCTAAGCCAAGTGCGGAGGGCCGCATAGGAAACACAAAGGCATGGAGGGGCAGAGGCATCAGTCATCGTGCAGGCAGCCTTGCTTGTTGAAGCAGGACTAATATCCTTGACTTGCTAAGTCTACAACCTACAGCCTATTACAACCTATTTAGTGTAGAAATGTAAAAGAGGATTTGATCGCATCGTGCTTCGTATGACAGAGAACGCTTACGAAAATTGAGAAATTGGTTGTGTTCCGTATGTATATTGTATAATACGCACACCTCACATTTCCACCTGTTGGTGATTAGTTGATGACAAAAATGTATTTGAAAAGTGACTGAGTTGCTCTTTGCAAATAACAGCATGGTATTTAAAATTCTACTGTTCTCTTTTTATTTTTTTTTAAGATATACTTGGAAAGTGATTGTTCTATAAAGGTGTTCATATTATTATGAACGAATGCTGATGCTTTGAAAACCTTGTTTTCCCTGCCCATGTACATCTTGATGTTTTCAACCAATTCAAGCATAGCCTGGGACAATAAGACTATGCAAAAAAGACTCCTTAATGAGTACCATTTAAAGCACCTGCTGATCTGCACATGAAGATTTTTACAATAGGCTGAAAAATCTTTGTAATCAATATCCATAAAAAAAAAAAAAACCCTTTTTACTATACATGGAAGAATTAGACCTATGCTATGCCAATACAATGCAAGAAAGCCAGGGATAGGTAGTATGCACTGCAACCAGAAGCCGACCTTGGTCCCTAAGCAGCACTAATAAGGTATATAAATGATTGGTTTCTATGGTCAACAAAGACACTTTCTTTATCACATATCCTAATATACAACTGGTCTCAAAGAATAATATAGTTCTGGATATATGGTACTTATTAGAGGGCAGTCACTACAAGACAAGAGGGGCAATCCCTCTTACACAACACAATACCAAGACTACATAAACAGGACTATATAGAAGATAAAGCAATACATGTATCTTGACACCAGGCAGAACTCTTACATTAACAGCTCAATGTCAAAACTCACCAATAGCCTAATCAATAGCAGACAACCCCTGTCTGAAAAAAGAAAAAAGCTATAAAGATAAGCAGTGCGTGAGGACACCTCTATTAAACTGACTTAAGACATCATTAACCCATTTACACAAAACAGATAGCAATAGATAGCCAGCTACTTGAGGCAGTACAGTCTGAGTCCCTACAGGCTTTGAGGCTTTGATCATTCTCCTTATTTCTGTACCTCTATGAGTAAGCATAAACTGCACACAAACACACACACTTCAAATTCGGTCTAGCAGCTTTTTAAAGGAACACTAAAGTGAAGCTTAAGAAAAAAGCAAAACTAAAAGCACCAGTTGGCAAAAAATGCATACATTTCTGACAGCAAGAAAGAGGTATACATTATACAATGGGCTGAGGAAGATAGGTTGATATACGCTTCATGTAAAATGGGGTGCCTTGTTGGGGTTCTGTGGCTTATGCGTGTATTTGCAAATGTGTGCAACTAAACCCCTGCTGGTACGCATACTGGTAGACAGGTCGATTCGGTTGGTCGCATGCTGGTCGGTAAGTTGAGCTTGGAAATTTCCTTGGTTTTGTTTTACATGCCTTGCCCTTCTAATGCTCCTTGCTGCAGTGACCAGTTATAAGTAGGGTCAGTAACCACTTGTTTGTACTGTGAATTATATTGGCCAGGCAACACACTGACACCTTTGCTGCCATAGTGCTATGTGCTGGGTGTTCGGTGTGCCCCTGTGCCTTTAAGGAGGGATGGGCTCCCTCTAGGTTTACCGGCCTTCCACCTGTCTATTAAAATGCATGTGCTTCCATTGTTGGAGACTCACAGAAATTAGAATTAGGCCCACATAAAATGGGGTGTCTTGTCAGTGCTCTGTGGCTTACACATGTATTTTCAAATGTGTGCAACTAAACCCCTGTTTTAATGCATATTGTTGGCTGGAAAGTTCAGTTGGTCGCAGGTCGGTCGGTATGTTGAGCTTGGAAATTTCCTTGGTTTTGTTTGATATAAGCCTCATATAAGCCTTGGCTGTAAGTTCTAAAAATGCTCAATGGCTCAGTACAAGCAAGCATTACTTCAAACCATTGGGTTTATCCAAAGAGTTAAAACACAGCCTTACATCTTAAAAAACAAATCAACCATTGGAGCTCTCATAATTCCTTAGCCAAGATTAAATTTGTAGTAGTAATAGAAAGTGGAAGATGGAGGACTCAGGGTTAGTTTAAAACCTTGTGTATAAGTAGGGTAAAAGGCCTCAGGCTGCCCATAGGTAATAAGAGATTCTATATATATATATATATATATATATATATATATATATATATATATATATACCTCAGGGGGTAAACTCCATAATAAGAGATTCTTACCAATAATTAGTAGGAAAATAACAAACAAAAACGTTCCACTAAACAGAATGGCAAATCCATTTGAATGTATGGGGGGGGGGGTGTTATCAGGGACACTTGTAAACGCTGCAATCACCACTTACATCTCAGGAGCAATAGAGAACAATAGAGACTGGGGTAGATTTTCTAATGCCAGTTGGCAGAGTGGGATGGTGAGTGATGTCATCATCACAGTACAGACCTTTTCAGCAGGATTGGTTGGTATGTGGTCTATAGGTATCTTAATGCGTTTGTTACCCTAAAAAAAACAAACTATCCTTTTCCCTTAAAGCACAGAATTTGTGCTGTGTAATTTGGCCTGTGTCACAATTGTATACACTTTATTATTTTTGCTTTATTTGCTATTTTTTTTCCCCACGAAAGTGGAGTTAGTCTTCAAGATTATTTTTGGCTTCCAAGTGATGCATGCACAGCCAAAACACAGACCCTGATAGTAATACATTTACTGAGAAAGATTTTTCCCTAAACTTTAGCAGGGTTCCCCTTCAAAGTGTCTGCAATAAAAAGAAAACTATCACTGCATTGTCTCAAAGCAACCAGGTTCAGATCTGTCCAGCAAAATGACAGCTAGAGAATGACAACTTCACTCCAACTGGTTATTAAGCTACAGTTTTTATGTCAGACATTAATAAGGTACATAGGAGTGTTTTGGAAGTAATGTTGAAGTGGAAGTTTTGGGGTGGGGCAGTTAGAACACTGAAAGGGACAGACCCTAAATCATAAAAATGCCCTATGATGCAAACAAAGAAGGCAACAGCTCAATTTCTCAGCTATAGAACAGTGTTTCCTGACTGACAGCTATTGGATTGCACACAGACAATTATGTTTACACCTCAGATACAAGATGCTTGTTGCTGGTTTAATATAGCGCTGCAAAATCTACCAATCCCAGCCCTGCAGGTACGGAACAGCCAGTAATAAAATGGCCTATCGGTTGCACTCACTTCTAAGGGAAGGCCGTGCCTTTTGGCAAGATGTAATACTAGATCTGAAACAGATGCTTATGCCAGATTACACCTAAGCCCAAACACAAAAAGTTTAGGTAGAGTACTAGGGAGCCCAAATAAAATATATGTACATAATATAGAGTATGCCTGCTATATTGTGCACTATCAACGGCTAATGAACACTCTCCTCTTAAAGAACGTTTAGCCCAATATAATACTTTCAAAAACTATAACATCATTTGGTGTTTATTTATTTGATTTGCCTATATAGCACTGAACAGCTTTGCAGCACTTTGCAAAGCATCTTGACCAATCACGTCAGTCACTGCCCCAGAAGAAGCTTATGCCCTCCCGGACAGACACACACGCTAGGGCCTGAATTGGAAGAAAGGTAAATAATCTACCTGTAAATATATGGAAGGTGAAAGAAAACCAGAGCAATCACATGGAACCAACACAAACATGAGGAAAATATACAACTGCCATGCAGATAGTGTTCTTGCTAGGTACTGACCCAAGCACTGCAAGGCAAAGGTGCCACCAAACTGCTCAGCTCAGCCAGTGTTCTATCCATTGCTGCTCACATCACTCATGTATGAACAACGTGCCCTGTCCCACTTGACACCATTTAAATATTTTCATCAATCCAAAAATTCAAGAAGGTTTGATTACTCTGGAGAACTATACTCATTCCTATAAAATAAAGGCCATGATCATTTTTTAATACCTATGTGCAGAGTAAATTAGCAATCAAATACCAGCTGTTAACCAAAGCTAACACTACTCCAGTGCAGAAAGTGGACTTCTATTGTGATTGGCTATGGGGGGGTTTACAGTTGCTACAAATCTCTAATCTCAGCTTTTACACATTTCCACACGAGGCTCTGGCTCGGCTCAGCTCAGTCACTCTTCCACCACCTAGTTATCAGCTGAAAACAGTCAAGAAAATCCTTGATTCAAGCACAGTATAATGCAACAACAATAAGTATTCACTTACAACAATAACAAAGAGATCGGTGTTCAGTTACCAGGTCCCTAACAAGAAGGGATGGCCTTTAGCACTCCAGGTGTTACTAAACTACATCTGCTGGAGCAGTGGCGGTCGGAGCAACACGACTGAGAAACAGCTGTAAGGTTGGAAATAATAAAGTCTTTTCCTCGCTGTCTGCAACAATGTCCAAAACACTGGGTGACAGGTGTCAAGTCATACTATTTTCACAATCTATTTCTACATACACCCCATACAAATGTGTAACAATTCAACAATTAGCCGTGACCTTGCAAGCACAGACTGTCTGTCTTATTTTCAATATTACATGGCAGAAAGGCATTTGGAGATGGTTAAAGCCCTAAAATATTGTCTAAGCTAATATTTGTTAAGTATTAAAGCTTCTATTGTTTAGGTTTGTAATGCCTCGTAAACACGCAACGATAGTTGGCCGTGAATTTTCGGCCAACGATTTTCGGCTTGTTAGTATGATGCTTCCGACAACCGACTCTGACTTTTCGGCCGAACAAAATCTGGTGTGCATGCTATAAAATTTTTGTTGGCCGTCAACAGAACGGCCGGTTGTTCGTCAGTCAGTACAGATTTCGGCAGACAAAAATCTGATGAGCAAGACATGCTCAGAGAAGAAAAAACACACTGAAAGTAAACCAGCACATGACATCACTTCTGAAGTTGGTTTTTGTTGGGTGATAAAATCTGTGTGCAGTCTAGAGCACATTTCAACCAACACAACGACACTGGACAAAAGACGGCCGATCGGTCGGCCGATAATCGTTGCGTGTGTACGAGGCATAAGTGTTCATGTTTTGCAGGACCCCCTGATGATACTTGCTATCTTAGGAAAACATTAGCCTATTGGCTGAAAAACTCCTTCCCACCCTCACCCCCTTCCACAGCACAGGACTTTTGCATGTTATTTCACTGGACAGAAGGTGTTTTCTGTGAGGTAGACAGTCCTATAGATTCAAACAGGCAATAATTTAGAGACCAGTCTGTACACTACTGAACACTTCCCACACATATACAGTTATCTGTACATTAGAGCCAACCTCAAAAATTTTACTTAACATCAAATGCTCTTTCCACAAGTTCACATGAGTCTCTTATTAACTCAGCTAAGTCCCTGAGTATACAAGCACTTTTTGTTGACCTTGATGACTGCTGGCCTGGTCTGCAGTATGGCACTTTTAGCTAAAGTACACTATATGGCCAAACATTTGTGGACATCCAACCATCCTTATTTGTTAAGGTACCTTATTCCAAAACAATGGGCATTATTATGGAGTTGACCTCCTCCACCTCCCAGCCTGTAATAGCCTCCACTCTTCTGGGATGGTTTTTCACAATGATTTTGAAGTATTTGTGGGAATTTGTGCAATTTCAGCCAAAAAAAGCATTTGTGAGGTCAAGTGCTGATGCTGGGATATAGAAGACCTGGCCTCATCATCAGCATTCTAGTTCATCCAAAAGGGGAAAATATGATTGAGCCAAGGGAATTATGCAGGCCACTTGAGTTTCTTCACACCAAATTCTTGAAACCATGTCTTAATGAAGTTGGCTTTGGGGTTGGTTTACTAAAGGCAAATTGCAGTTGCCCCAGAGCTTAGTAAATGAACAGAAGCTCAGCTCACTTCCATCATCCAATGATGTGTAAGTATAAATGCTGCTTTTTATTGATTTCCCTTGTATGTGATTAGGTATTCTTTGCAACGTGAATCTTTACCCCATTTACTAAGCTCTGGAGCAATTGAACTTGTAGAGTGCAACTGCACTTTGCAAAGTGCACAGTTTAGTTGCCTTTAGTAAATAAGCCGCTTTGTGTACAGAGACACAGTCATGTTGAAACAGAAGAACAAGAACAATTTTCTAAAATGTTTTTGTATGCTGTAGCATTAACAGGAATCCTACAGTACTCATCAATGGAAGCACCTGAACTCAAAAACTTGGAGGGATGTCCACAGGAATGCTAAATGAAAAGGACAAGTCCAATTAATTGTATTTTAAAAATTATCCCGAATTGCAAATATCAGACATGAGTCTCCATTCAAAAAGCTTTTAAAAAGAATGAAACTCTGTAACTGAACCATGTCATTTTAAAATCTCATCCAACTCAGCTGAAAATAACTGAATTTAGCCCATTATCCATTATCTAGGGATTCCCAAAAGTATACATTTTAAACTTATACATTTTATTGTAACAAAACCTTGAGAGGTTAACTACATCTACCAGATTCCATCAACTTGACATATGATTGGTTACCAAAGGCAACCACTCTTTTCCTTCCCTTTGCATTTAATAAAGCAGCTGCTACTTTTAAAGCAGAAAACACATTAAACTTTGATCGTGAAAATGAGATATTGATATCCGATCCAAAACAAAAATCTGAACCCATATTGATTGAAACATAGATGACCTCTTTGTCCTTTTTTTATTTTTTTATTTTAAAGACAAATGGCTGTCTGCTCACTACTACATTACGTCAGTTTTGGGGCAGCACAGTCGATACCGTCACCTTGACTTCCTCTGGAAAGTTGTTGATTTATCAGCGGCTCCGAGTTACCACAAGTTGAATATAAATACAACACAACGTTCTATCAGGAAAACTGAGATCCTTGGCCACCGGCAGCACAAATAAAAAAAAAATAATAAATAAACGCGTGATAGACAAATGTGTCTTGTTAGCACCAGCCAAAAAGCGCTTGACTTGTACTAATAACAGAAAGGCGATGTTGGTCACTATGGGTCCAAAGACGAAGCACCCTGTCACAGACTAGCTTGGAAAATTAGCAAATAATGTTTCCTTTCCTTGATAAATGGCAGACAGTTCCTGCTCACCAATCATTTTTTAACATTTTGATGCATGTCTACGTTCCCGCTGGAGGAACTGAAAAGTTTACCGGCCCTCAATTTTCCGATGATGAATGGGCAGCTGTAAATGTGCGATTTCTATATGAGGTATAGTTCATTTTAAGCAATTCTAGTAAATGTGTGTCACTGATTAGGACAAATAGTCTGCTGGTACAATAGCGCCAATGCTATGTCTTATTCCTCAGACCTCTTTCCAGGCATAGAAAAGGGGGGGAAACAAGGACAAAAAAATAAAAATAAAAATAAAAAGCATCCACTTGTTTAAGTTTTTATTGACTGTCTCTGGGTGATAACTCTTGCATAAAACACATCATGTCTATTACAGATGTTTTCAATATGTGAGTGGGTAAATACTGAGCCACTGGGACCTTAAATTGTCCCGATGCACCTTCTGTGATAGTTGGTTCAAAGGCGGCCAATAAAGGGCACCGATTCAATTAATATTTCATGCAGGACAAGTAATACACCATTGTCAGCTTGATCAATGTGTTGCCAATAAAGGAACGTCAGTGAGCAGCTGCAGACTGGTCAGCAAAACAACAAAGAGATTGCAGGACACAAATAATGACAGAGATCGAGGAATAATGTTGGAAAGAACAATAATAAAACAGCAATACGGAAGCACCAGGGCACCGAAGCAAAGCATCATGGCCTAAAAGACTGTGGAAATAATAGTTAGTGATAAAAAATAATTCAGCAATTTGCACAAAATGGCAAATCTTTGTCATTGTTGCCTTGCAGTGCTGGGCCCTGGGTTCAGCTCTGATGCTATCTACAAAGGCTTTATACAGTAGTTTGGCCCTGTGTTTCTCTGGCTCTCTGCACTGTACTCTGAACTTCCTCCAAAAAAGTTTGATAGTGTCGCTAAACTCACATCATCAAAATGCTGTATTATATGCTGTGCATACTCACTCAGTCTCTATGAGATTTGTTTTCAGTATTCTGAAAAAAACCTGGTTGATCCTGCTGCTCTCTACCTCCCCCTTCTGTCCAAGTCCCCAATTCAGCTAGAGATTTTGCAGAGCAATGTTGGCAGCTCTGCACATGCTCAGTTTTCAGTTTCTATGCTGAGCATTTCCTCCCTATTACATCTGAGCCCACTCCCTCTCTCCTCCATGCCCACTAACAACTAGCTAAACACAATGGGGGCGGGATATTACATTTAGATTGATAGAGGCTCTTATTCTAAGACACAGGCTGGAGGGGCGTGAAACAGCCTGTGACTGGAAGAAATCCACCTACACGTTATTGTCAAAAAATAATAAAGATTTGATTTCAAATATATATTTACAGTATATGACAATTTAAAATGGTTTATTAATACGATTTTGTTTTACTCTGTATTCCAAAGGCTGTTTTTTGTGTATTGTGGAACATTGGCAGCCGTTTAACAATCAGCTGTCGTAATGTAATGCAAACAAGGGCATAGGGCACCACTGTGCAACAGATAGTTGTGAAGGCGGCAAAATAGCTCAAACTCAGAACTGTGAGATGTCTGCACTTTAGTCTCTGTGTCCCAAAGCTATTTTAGAATTCAGTAGGTAATTCAGGACACCAAACTCCACCAATAACTGAAAATTTCCTTTCTAGGTGGACTGGTTCGTTAGCCTGCCATTGCACATGCTAGGAAATCTGAGGGCTAGAATTTGGGTGGCTGTTATGGACTTTGTTTTGGCTTAAAGGAGTTGTTAAGTCAGAAGATTTTTTTTTATCTTTTTGCATTTTATGCATTAAGATAAAAAGTCTTCTGGGTGTAGCAGCCTCCCCAGCACCCCCAAACACTTACCTGTGCCCATCTCTGTCCAGCGATGCCCATGAGCCCCTCTGCCATCCGGGACTCTCTCTCCTGATTGGCTGAGACACAGCCACGGTGCCATTGGCTCCAGCCGCTGTCAATCAAAGTTATCCAAACAGGAGAGACAGGGACTGGGGCCGAACGGCAGCTCTGTGTCTGAATTGACACAGGGAGCTGCAGCTCGACTCGGGTGCCCCCATAGCAAGCTGCTTGCTGTGGGGGCACTCAACAGGAGAGAGGGGCCAGGAGCAGCAAGGAGGGACCCAAGAAGGGGAGGATCCAGGCTGCCCTGTGCAAAACCAACTGCACATAGGAGGTAAGTATAACATATTTGGTATTAAAAAAAAAAACAAGACTTTGCAATCACTTTAAAAAAAATCAGACCAGTTGTTAAAAAAACATTTTAACACACATTCCTTATAAATATGAGTGGTACAGTGGCTTAGGTGGTTAGCACTTAAACCTTATAGCACTAGGGTTCTTGTTTTGAATCTTAGACAGTTTACATGGGTTTCCTCTGTACTCCAGCGTCCTCCTAGACTCCTAGGACATGCTGGTCCTTTAATGCCTTATGTTGGATTGGCCCTAGTATGTATGTACAAATTGGCTATGCGTCTGTGTTACCACATTCTGCATGCCAAGTCCAAAGTCCAGGCAATTTGGAAGGGTTATAGAAAAGCCTGGCAACTAACCTCACGGGAAAAAAAAAAAAAAATGGAATAAGGCCTTTAAGCATATCAGTCATGGTGCCCAGAGAGGTGGCTGATAGCCCTACTGAGAGTCGGATATGATTGAATGTGTATATATAGTAGCTACTGTACTTAGTATAATATGAATTTGGTTTTATATCCCTTCTTAAGATTCATGTATTACAGATGGAAAGATAAACCCAAGTCTCAAAGGATTTGCTTAAATCATATGGTGGTGAACAGGGGTAAGTGGCACTGAAGCTGGTCTGAAGGGGTTAAATAGAACTACCTCAGGATACTGAGTGAATTCCTTGAAAACAAGCAGTACAATGTGTGCAGCAGGGACAAATGAAGTATCTGTGAATTATGATGGAATAAAAATAGTATGATTTGTGGGAGGTAATTAGCAGTCATTTGCCCAGCGAATACAAGTTATTTGTTTAAAGAGCGCTGACCTATGAGACAGCTAGTTTGTCTTGGCTGTGATAGGAAGGGCTATTGACTCCAAGCTTGTGGAACGGTGTCATTGATAGAATCGCATTTGAATGCACACAAAAGATCGTTAAATTGGTCACTTCTCATGTTTCTCAAGTGGAATGAGAGCTAAACTGTGTCATGTGTTACAGGCCAGAAATCAAATGCATATGTTGCAAGAGCTGCCAGTGCTTAGCCCAATTATAGCTGGCTTGTAGACCCTGTGAATAAAAAACGACTGGGTATATATTTTTTTTTAATAAGGCAAAGAACAGCAAGTGAAGCACAGTAAGGCCTTGCAACCAATCAAAATTTACCATTTTATTTAGAGCAACTGAAACTGATTTAATTATATTTGTTACTACATTGCTTTTTATTAAACTAGCATTAATAATTTAGAAGAAAAGCATATTTATATCCTAAAAATGTATAAACCTGTAAAAAAGAGATCTGTATACTTATCTATTTTTAATCTGCTCCGGTCTGGTCACATGATCCAACTTTGTCAGTGAGCGGCTGCTGCAGGGGAGAGGCAGAAGTGGCAACAATGGCTGGGCTATGGGAGCGTATGTGTGAGGTCATAGCTCCTGAAATTCAAAGCCGTTGTCAAGCACTTCCTTACATAGAGCTGCAGGATCACATGATTGGACCGGAGTGGATTAAAAATATGTAAGTACACATCTTTTTTAGGCAGGATAGGAGTGGAGAGGGAAAAGTTTTAAGAATAGTTATAATTTGGCTTTCTTTCTACTTAAAAGTAGGGATTGACCAATTATCGGCAAAGCTGGTACATCGAGGGTCGATATGCACTTTCCCCAAGGTGGCCGATATTTCGGAAAGTGCTTGTAACGGAGTGATGCCTGCAGCTAGGGGCATCACCCCGGTACCGGCGTCCATAGCCGACTGTCGGCTGTCTTGTAATGACAACCGATGCAGCTGAGAAGCCGCTCGGGTGTCATTACAAGGAGCGGGAGGGGACGTCCCTCCGCCCCCCCCCCCCCTCCCGCCACCTTCAGAAGCTCGCCCAGGTCTCCTGTCCCACCGGGATACCCGAGCAATCAGCCTGCACGGCTGGCGAAGACCGATCAAAGCCACATTCGGCTCTGATCGGGTCTCCATATAAAAACCCGGAAGTGATGTCATGACATCACTTCTGGGTACTCGGCGCCAGATTTAAAAAAATTAAAGCATTCAAAACAGCCAAACTTGGCGTTTTGAATGCTTTTAAGTGCAGAGGAGAGGTTTTAGACCCCCAGATCCCTCTACAAGAGTACCTGTCAAGTGATAAAAATAAAAATTTAAATGTATGAAAATATCGGCAAATATCAGCTGATACTGATATGCAATGGCCAAAATATCGGTATCGGCAATGAAAAACGATATTGGTCGATCACTACTTAAAATTAACTGATTTACGGCTTCATTGACATGCAGATAGCAGTATTTGGTCATAGCTCACAAGCTCTTAACAACCAATCAAAAATCAGTTTTCTTTAAGCAGTTGTCAGCTTGTGGCACTGCATTGTTGCAAATTTCCTGAAGGTCTTGATATGGAACTATGGGCAAAATCAAAAATGACATATGGTGCAGTCTGTCACTGGCATTAACACAGCAGTCTTTGTTTTTCCTTGAGTCCCTAGTAACCTATTTTTATCACCATTTGATCCCGCCAGTAGATTTGATATTTCTTCCACTTCCTTTAAAGGATAACTAAACTAAAGAACAAAAATGCAACAAATATTCCAGCTCACAGTCCTTAGATGTGCTGGTGGACTTGTTTGTTTTTTAAAGAACATAATATTTTCAGCAAATACAGAAAATGGTAAAATGATGTGGATCTTTCCAGAATAGCAGAATCTTTGTCACTTCCTGTGAGCATATCATCCTCCCTATCAATCCTCAGTAATCTACCGATTGACCTGACCCCCCCATATATTGGAGATATAATCATACAAACATGTTTCAGGGTGACAACCATGGCTCCCTCTATAGATATAGTGGAGGAGTCATGTAGCCACCCAGGAACAGAAAAAGTGTTATTTGCAGGATTACCAGGAAAAAAATAAAATAGCGCAGGGGAGGATTTCTTCATACACCTCAAATGTATGGATGCGGGAATCTGCTCAGTTTTTTTAAACAGCTGGCTGATGAAAAAAAAAAACAAGTCCAACTTAAAGGACTGTGCACATGGGACGAATATTGGGCGATATCGGCCAGTTCAATAGAAACCGCCCCACATCCGGCTCGTGTGTACGGCAGCTGGTCCGTCGGCTGAACGTCTGGCTTCTGTCGAAGGAGCATGACCGAAAAATGTCTGGTGATCAGAATCTGATCAGCACTCTAAGCCAATGGCTGAGACCACTGACCGGTGTGTTTTGACGGGGTGGGGCAGTCCGCACCCCGTCAGAAGAAAAAAAAGAAAATAGTATGTACCAGGCTTAAGACTATCCTGTCCACAGAGTGACAATGCTGCTGCTTGATTTCATTGCAGAACAAACAGCGTTTTCATCCTATTACAGGAAGTAGAAAAATAATGGATCTACTGGCAGGATAAGTAATATGTTGGGGGGGGGGGGGGACAAAAAATTCTGCATTAATGCTAGTGACAGACAGCAATATACGTGATTTTTTTGGGGGGTTTGCTCATTATTGCACTTTAAGGCCTCAGGCACACAGGACCTTTTAAACGCCACTTTTAGAGGTGTTTTGTGTTTTCTTTTCTGCCTGTAAACGCCCCTCAATGTTAGCCTAACAAGTGTTTGGAGATAGGGGTGTTTAGACACAGAAAAAAAAAACCCAGGACCAGCGCATTCAGGAGAGGAGTGTACGGGTCCTTTCACACGGAGCGGACTGTTTTTTGATCCGCTCCGGCACTTTTTTTTTTTTACGGACACGCATGACACTTGTGTCATCCAGTCCGTATGTCCGTTTATCATCCTATCCGTTTGCGGACGATAAACGGAGATAATGCATGTCAATGGGATCGCGGATGTCAGCGGACGATACCGCTGACATCCGTTTTTTCATCTGTTCTGTTTTTTTAAACGGAAGAAAAATAGGGTTCTCTTCCATTCCAAAAAACGGAACTGATAGGAAAGGATGCAAATCGGATGTCAGCGGATGGTCATCCGCTGATATCCGCAATCCCATTGACATGCATTATGTCCGTTTTTCATCCGCAAAAAAATGGGATGAAAAACGGACATACGGAGCCCCGTGTGAAAGGACCCTACCAGTATCAAGAAATACTTGACTTGCCTAAATGTTTGTAAACGCTTTATGTGGTCGTCACATCAAGTGCTTGGACATTCATTCATTCCAATAGCCAGAATAAATGACTATTCTGGCCAATGGAATTAATGAATGCCCCAGCACTTGATGCGCACAAACACATTAGCAGAACGCGGCTTTAATCGTGTTTTTGACGCTGCTTTTTCCTCCCCTGGAGCACAGGCGTTAAGTTGAGGAAAAACAACATCCTTTGTGCATGGGGCCTAAATATAACTTCGTTTTTCAGCAACCTTTGTGGTGTGATTGTCTATTGTCTGACTTTACACTATTTGGACAATTACGCACAACACGCTTTTGCCTTTCCTCTAGATGGAAGCGTCATTCTGACATTATCTAGAAAGGCCTAATGATTTGCAAATGTACAATTGTGTCAACAGAAAAAAAAATCTTTGAGGTTTAGGGAAAAAAATAATTTGTATGAAATTCTGTAAGATCGATGAATCAACCACAAGCCTGGAAATCACAGTTTTAGGATTATGGTTAGACCAAGTCTAATTTTTGCAGCAGGTAATAATTGGATTGAGGATCCCAACAATATATCAGACAATTACAGATTATAGGCGTGTTAATCTGGCTTGCTGCTTATAGGAAGCTGTCCTTTGAGGACTCCATCATTACCACAGAAAAGAGACTATAGTTATAATTGGATTAGGAGTGAAGATCGACTACTGGGGCTGACAGCTGCCTGAAGAGTTCTACCCTTTCAAGTGGGGTTGTATAATGGCAGATGTGGTGAGGAGAAACTCATCCTCAGCATCCTATTTGCCCTCTGACATCACTTTCCTTCATACTACTAATAGTAGGAGGCAGCAACTCTAGCTAGGCCTCATATTGCCCATAGCAACCAGATTCCAGCTGCCATCTTCCAGTGCAGTATGGGGAATGAATGCTGATAATTAACTGGTCTCTATAGGAAACACAGTTACTTTCATTTTTTTCAGTTTTAGTTAAGAGCTGGCACAGAAGGCCCAATTAATACTTCAAGAGTCTGTTCCAGCACAAGCCAGCAAAACAGTTAGTAATGCTGTTATTTATTTTCTGTGTTGTCTTACATTATCAGCTATGCCAAAAAGTGCAAAAAGCATATAGTTATCCAATGTGTGCAGTTTCCCATAGCAACCAAGGACCAGTCTTCTCTAGCCTGATGGTTGTCAGGTGTAACTACATGCACCAGGCACTTATAGTGCAAAGTGCAAATAGCATGTG
Organism: Pelophylax lessonae; assembly: GCF_965119305.1. NCBI lineage: Eukaryota > Metazoa > Chordata > Amphibia > Anura > Ranidae > Pelophylax > Pelophylax lessonae. Next base: position 70,314,682 of record NC_138776.1, read on the forward strand.
CAATAGTACGTGCAAGGCTCTGTAACCCATTGCAACCAGATGTCATCTTTTTCTGAAGCACATAATGCCCAGTATTGAAAATGCAATATTCTTGTTTATTGTTGAGCTTAAGGTGGGCTCTCATATCTTCTCTTGCAACTGCCAAAAGGTCTGCCTATGTTTTAGCAGCTTGTACACATGCAAGTCTCATGCACTCAGGCACCTGGGGGACATATGATCCCAATTTCTGATGTATTTCCTCACCCAGGAGGTTTCATGTACAGCAACCCATAAAAATCAATGGCTGCATGTGGGTATACTTGCTCAATCATGCACACGCATGTGGGCATATGTCCACACAGACTGCACAAGTTTACACAAGTACCAGTTGATGCCCGCATACAACCATTGATTCCTATGGGTGGCTATGCACAGCACCTGCACCTCCAGGGCTGAAAAATATGCTCAATATTACATCACATGAACCCAGATACTTGTGTGCATAAGGCCTTGAAGAGCTGGTCCAAGCAACAAGTAAAAAGCAACCATGGAGTTACATTTAAGCTGGCCATACACATATCAGTTTTTTTGATCAGAGTAGGCTGCAGCACTGATCAAAGCAACATTTTCCAACAAGCCCATTCAAGAACAGTCGGTCCGTAGATTGACTGCTCTTAAATGGGAACAGCCATAGATGGATCGAAATTTAGATCCATCTAAGGCCAACTTTACAATGTTCATTCAATTTACCTTAATCGGGTTTAATTGTAATACACTACTTATAAAGCCTACACAGACCTCCCAGCAGGGGTAACAGGAGTGTATATGTATATATGTTTTTTTGTGTGTAGGAGACAGTAAGGGGGGTGTTTCAGTATGAACGTTCCAGGATCATCAGTTTACTGCAAAAGTGAATAGATCTGCACAGGCTCTTTTCTAAATTAAAAACTGAAGTACTGAGCAGGTAGGTTGTGCTCTTTGTATTTCAGAACTTAATTTTGAATTATGGCTATAGTATACCTTCTAATAAGTCAATGAGTGATGTACTGTGCAGTGTGAAATTACCCAAAGCAACCAATTGGAATATTCTTTGAAACTGAAATGTGATAGGTTGCCATGGGTTACACTAATATTTGTTTTGCTAAAGACATCTAAATACAATAATGATATAATATTATTATAATATCATTATTAATAATATTAATGCTAAAATGGTGTGTATTGGTACATTTTATTACATGGATTTACAGTAAGTCAGTTCTCCACCCTCCAAGAATAAAATACACCCCATTCTGTTAAGTACTGTAAAAAAAATGACAGATTGATAAAATGCAACTTAGTGCCAGTATATTGCTGGCTGTGCACTGTGTAAAAAGAAGGCAATATACCATTAACTGGCAATTACATACACAATGATTGTTAATTCTTTCCTTAAGTGCAAGCTGCTTGAAAACTGTTATCTCTCTCTCTAATTTTTGACCTTCTTACAACAGGGTGAGGTGCGCTGGGAATACAAAAGACCGGTGGAAAATAGCTGGACATGTCATTTGTGACTCACTCTTTTAATTCACCGTGCTAATCAACTGAACTGCCACATTCTCCCAAGGTAATTGTATCTTTATAATTGTTGAAAAGGAGCAGGCAATGCAGAGCGGATAGCCTGGGATTGTCCTCCCTTAGCATAATGAGAAAACTGCACCGTCAGTATTGGTTACTGTGAGCAGCTCTAAAAATAAAAAAAGAGGACCTTATTTCTGCCTCTATTTACCCGGCACTTCAGATTTAAGTATGTTATAAAGCGCCTGGTTATCACACTGTTCTCTTGTTTCATTATGTAGAGGCCTTGTTGCCCTATGCTACAACTCATGCCGAGAAGGTTAAATGTTACTGAAGCCTGGAACACAATATACTCTGATAGGAACCAGATGCCCACAAAACAACATCCCTCCCCTTTACACATCATTCTTCCAATTCTGAAATTCACAGGTCACAACCTTTACATGAACACATATTACTACATGCAAATGCCACTTCTTTTCACTTTAAAACCAATGAGCACATCACTCCAATAGAACGTGCCATAAGATGCTTCATATCAAGGTGGAAGAGTGAAGACCTCTTTTTTTTTTTATATCAAGAATGCAACAGTAACAAACAAGCAAATATCTGTTTATTGTCATGTTTTTGTTGGCGAAAAAACCTCAGTGCCCTTTCCATGATGATAACAAAGGACCAGTAAGCCTAAAGGACAACTTGGCTTTCATACAAGAGCAGTTAGTTATATGCAGGGCTGCCATCGGGGGCCCTGCACATGTAGGGGGCCTGGGCGGTCCAAGGGGCCCAGCCGCCCAGGCCCAACCAACGAGATTGAGTTGTTGCTGCTGTAGTAACTAGCAATTGCTAAAGCAGAACAGCCACAGAGTAAGTTGAGGAAGCCAAAGGGATGTCTCTTTGTTGAATATATGAGGCCATCTCTTTTCTGTATTGGGCTGTCTCTTTGCTGTATATATGGAGATGTCTCTTTGCTGGATTGGATTAATTTTCATATACTAAGTTGTAAGAATGTTAAATTAAAAGTGGGTGCAGTGAAGGACTCGGTGGGATGGCCAGTGGGCGGATTTGGTGGGTAGGAAATGTTGGTTGTCACCCCCGGAGGGGTCCAGGCCTGAAGCTATGTAAGAGGACCCAAAATTTCTGATGGCTGCCCTGGTTATATGTGCAGTGATATATAAAGGTACTCATAGGAGATGATAATCCATATGTCCCCCAGGAACCTTCCAATCCTGGGGGAACAATGGATCACACAGATAGAAAACCTGTTTGGATCGCTACAGTTTCCACAGAAGATAAACTACAGCCCCACTCTCTGGACACTCCTTCCCAGCACAGGGATAGGATAAGCTTGAGTGTTCATGCTTATGGGAAGCCTGGCAGACAGTGGTGCCTGTGGGCACTTGGGTCGTAGTGACACATCTGATGGCCCTCTTAAATTTATGGGCACATTTCAATTGTTCAGCAGAACTAAAGGCTTTAGCAGACCCTTTCATGTACACAACTGTTTTTCTGTCCACCAATCCCATTGAAGGATGTCAGTGCTGAGACTTCTTTAGTCTAACATGGAAAAAACAAAGAGCAACAAGATGCCCTCTTTCAAAAGTAAATGCAGTATTATGATCCTGCTTAGGTATGGAAAGTTATACATATTTATGAAAGGTGTTAATGATTTTTTTTCCCTCTAAACTAACTTGTATTTCAGATTTACTGGTCCTTCGAGAATAGATAGATATTTTTGTTAAATATTGCCCTGATCTAAGGCGATACAAGTTGAATGCAAACTTACCGGTGTAAACAAATCGGCCAGGAGCTCCTTTACAGAACTGCTTTGATTTGTACGAAAGTGTCACTTCAACAACTCCGGGAATGTGTCTTGGTGGGGTTTGAACTCTGATGGCGTGTGGGGTTATCAGCTGGAAATATTACACAATGAAAATAAAATTAAAATTACAAAATGTTAACAGTTCCATAAGTCAAAATTTTCAATACAAAGCAGCAAACAGTTTATATACCATTATATATCTAATATAATGGCACCACCAGCACAATACATCAGCATAGTGCTGTCAAATCTTTAGTAAAGGTTTCTTGGGGAAAAATGTCTGTAAGTGATCCCTGAATTTAGTTCTCAGGAAAGGCCACAGGGCATAATTTATATGAAAATTGTCTCCATATGGCCGCAAATGCCTGCTGTAGTTACTTTTTAGGGAAAAACACTAATTGGTCAAATTGTGCTCAGAGGCCTATTACAACAATCCACTAGGGGGCCCAGACGTTCCTTGGCTCTGTTTTCCAACTGTCCAACCCTACAACCACTTGCAAATTCACAGATAAAAAAAGGAGTTTGAGATAAATCCTCCTGATACAGCTTGTCAATTGAGTATTGACAGCTTGTTGGGAATCAGTAAGAACACGCTACATACAGTTCAAAGCCAGCTTATTCTCAATGCTTACCTCGCTCCATACCAACATGGTTCCAAATACCACTTGTAACCCATCAAAGAAGTTATCTCCAATAATGATGACCGTGGCTCCTCCAGTGGTCCATCCTTCGCTAGGGCTGATCGCTTTTATGCATGGTGTAGCTACTTGTGCAAATAGGAAACCCAAAAAAAAAAGAAAAAGGAATTTTAGTTTTTTGTTTATTTCCCCCGCTTTTATTTCCTACACTAAATCTCAATGCCAAATGACAAATCATAGGTAAAAAAAAAATGTGGAAAAGAAAAAAATCAAATGCATGATTTTTTTTTTGTTTCTGCTGAACTCTGTCTACATAAAATAAATAAAACAGCGCTCATACATCAGCATGGAAATGTATTTAAAGAAAACTGTTACATGTTTTATAAAGCAAAGGCCAAGTAGATTGGTAGCGAACAAGAAAAATGGCTTAGTACGGCAAATTACGTGTCAAAGCAAATATGGCTATTACAAATGATTAAGCGCTGCGTGCATGTGGCATGGCGATTTATCTGCCTTACTGTACAGATCTAAGCACAGTCAATCACGGCCTTGTTGAGTGAAAATGGAAGAGCAAATGTTCGGATTCTTGATTCTTTATAAGCGGCTAATTGGGTTGGCGATTCTCTACATCCCCCACCCCCCCTGTCCCCATCCTCGTCCTTTTTTTCCCCTCCCATCAGCGATCTTTGCCTTTGGTTCAAATCTTAATTTTCCTCTGCCACTCTATAATTACTAGTTTTCAGTTTTCATGCATAGAGGGGAAAAAAAAAAAAATCAAAAGCGCTATATTAATACTTCTGTCAAAGGTACACATTTTACATCTAATATTGTTTGTCGACATGAATCCCTGGGCCATTTACTTGACCTCTTTTTGTCTCTGGAGTGTTCACATTTGCATGAGTTATTACAATGGTGGAGGAGCAGGCAGGCAGCAGTAGCAGCGAAGCTCCAGTCACTCCAGGCTCACAGCAGCCAGTAAAACTGTGACTCTTCTCAGGCTGAAGGCTGCTCAGTCTCTGTGAGACTTGCTTTGTTCTCCTTTTTGATCAGCCTTTCTTTTACACGGTGTTGACAGACCTTTTTTACCAGCTTTGATGGTCTTTTGTATGCTGACTTTCATGCAAAGGAGCAGATCCTAAGATATACACTTTCGCCTATTACCAGTGAATTCCGCTGCTCTATATCTCACCTGCAGGGGTTAGTTTGACAGTGCTGTAATATTGATTGTCCTCAAGACAATCTAAATGCTCTTTTTGTTGTCGCTCCTATAGTTGTGTCTTTTGGAGGGCGCCAAGCTTGCTGACATCCATTTTTTTAGCCCGGGGACGAATGCTGTGTGTGTACGCTTGAAGTGGGCTAAGTTGTTAGCACTAAGAAAGTAGGTAAAGCTAATATGTTGAAAATGTTTTGTGCTTCATTTAAAGTTAACTAATTTTCTCTGTTTCCCCCGTCTAGTTGCATTACCATGTGGAATATCGCACCCATTTATCCCTTCTCACGTGCTACTGAGCTACTGGGCTTTGTTCACCCTTGCTTCGCCTGCTGCTGGGCTGTGCCTCCCCACCTGGGCACAGAGTGTTCCCTTTATGGGGTGCCTATGGGTTGGCTACGCCGGTCGCAGAGTCCTGGCCACAGCCCCCCCCTGGTTGCCTCTTATCCACCTACTCCTAAGTTTGACCCAAGGTTATTGTAGCTGTTATTTTGTTAGCGCATCTGGCCTGTACTCATCTTGTCACTTTGCTTACCAATTGTTGTTACCTGATTACTTTGTTCTCCAATAAAATGTTTGAACCAAAAAAAAAAAGTTAACTAATTTTAACTGGAAACTCTTTAAGCTCGTCAATTAGGAACTGCAAAGAGTATAGATATGCTGAAAACCCACATCAACCAATCATACTTCACTTTTCACCTGCTCAAAACCATCAAAGCAACAAAAAAATTATTTCTTACGGGTTGTTTTAAGCTAGCACACTTTGCAGATTGTCCTTTGCCCATAACAAAGGCCAGTGGGTTTCTTTCTCTGCACTGGCACCTGCCTAGAATTTTTAGAGTTGGTTACTGGGTGTCTTTTGTATACTAATGGACCTACGTATTACCAGTGCAAGAACTAGTGGTTTTAAAAAGTTCATAATAACCAAAACATTAGCAAATTCTAAAATAACTAGAAGTTACCCCAACTTAGCTAATTTCAGCCACATGGAACAGCTATCCAGTTCCAGAAGCTATGAAGGTACCAGAAGACATGATGAGCCATGGGCATCCACAGGTAGGGGCAAGGGGGGGGGGGGGGGGGGGCAAATGCCCCCCCCCCCTGGAATCTCAACTTCCCCTTTTAAGTGGTTGTTAAGCCACTTTATACCATCCTGTCTGTTCTGTTTAATAATCATGTGTGCCTGTGTGTCTGTGTTTTAAAAAAAATAAGCTGTTCTTTACCAGTTTTCAGAGGGCCGAGCGCCGCTCATGTGACCCGTCGGCTCTCTCCTCTCTCTGGCTGACAGCTGCCTGTAGCGGGCGGGGCCAAGGATTCCTCACTGATGTCAGTTGGGAGGGGAGGAGGAGGGGAAGATGAGAGGAGGAGATAGAGGTGGCGGGTCACGTGAGCGGTGAGTGGCACTCTATACTTGTAAAGAATGGCTTATTTAAAAAAAAAAAAACAGACACAGGGGCACACAGGATTATTAAACAGACTGTAGACAGGATATGAAACTTTAAATGAAACTACAGCAGCAGGAGAGGAGGGGGGAGGGCACTGACACAGGAGCAGACAGGCAGGGAGGGAGGGGGGAGAGAGGACAGAGGAGGACAAGAGGGCTGCGGATGATGGAGGCACGTAAACTGACCACGGTGTCAGGGCTCAGCAGCCATGGTATACCGTGGTCAGTTTACAGAGGGGAGGACATAGCCAGGCAGGATCAGCCAGGTATTTTAGATGATAGAAGGGGCCAAATTACACAGCAAAGCACTGTGCTGTATAACAGTGTTTCTCAACTCCGGTCCTCAGGGCACACTAACAGGCCAGATTTTAAGTATTACCTTGGGGAGATGAAGACTAGAATACTGCAATCACTGAGCAGCAAATGATATCACCTGCAATGTATTTCAGTTTTCTTGCAAACCTGGCCTGTTAGTGTGCCCTGAGGACCGGAGTTGAGAAACACTGCTGTATAACATGCTTTAAGGGAATATACTCAAAATAAGTATAATGACTAAGCCCCTCCCCTTCATTACATTGTTGAAAAGGGGCGGGGCATGAGTGACCTTAAAATTATGCCCCCCCCTGAAAAAAGTTCTGCGGACGCCCATGTGATCAGCTGACCATTTCTGAAGGGGATGACATTCAGACAATTTTTCAGGACAATTATGGTTTCCCCCCAATGTAAGGTCAGAACGAGGTGTGTCTGCACTACATATGAACATCTGTATTCATAGCATGATTTTTTGAAAACAGTAAAAAACTGTTTTATGGTTAGATTGTACCTATACTGCTGAACAGCATTTAGTATCAATGCTTGGCCTAAGCTGCAAAGAGCAGTTTCCGGTTGCTATAGGTGACTGACCACTGTTGTAATATATTATTCTCAAGGTTATCATAGCAAACAAGACCCTAGTGTGATTCAATCATACATGTAAATGTGCAGAGAGCTCTGGCAGGAAGGCTCTCTTGCTCCTTCTGTAGCTGTGGCTAATCACCATTAGCCATTGTTGTTTAGCACCCCCCTTCCCTACAAGCCACCTTCCTTTGTTTGCTTTGACGCTGGACCAATGGAGGTTCTATTTGCTCATTCCACGTGCATACCCCTGCTGCAGCAGAGGAGCAGAGCACACACTGAGAACCTGCCCTTAACTAGCGCTTGTTGACTTCATGCTAATAAGTTCATACAAATTTTCATTTCTGAGGCTTCCAAATGACATTTGCTTTTCTTAATTGCATGGAGAGCATTTGAAAAGGATCAGCTCTCTAAAGACTGACAAGTCTCCTCACTGGGAATGACCTTCATCAGCACTGCCAATTATGGCAAATAATTCTCAAAAAAAAAAAAAATTACAGTAAACAAATTTACTTTGGAAGTGAAAAAGGGGGTGAAAAAAAAAAGCCCTCTCTTCGGATCTATGGCAAGCACAAGGAGCTTCTGCTATCTAGCAGCTGGGTCCCAGTGAAAACACATATCTTCAAGGAATGTCTAGAGCTTGTGACTGGGAAACACAGAAGCCGCCTGAGCGTGGACCTAATGCCAGCCTCCTCCTGCCTGTATTTGCATACATTTCAATGCACATATAGAGAAGGAACATGTGTTCAATGGGGACCATAGCAAAATGAATTACACAGACTGAGTGAGAGATTTAATGATATACGGGCACAATAAACAGATGATAAAGAGTGGGCAGTAAGCAGCAGCAAAAGGCAAACATTTCCCCCTGCCTGTGTTTTAGGCGTTGGGAAAAAAAAAAAGGCAACCCACACACATGGATAACTACGGTGCTGGCTGATCAGAGACCCTTTCAGGGAATGCCACCAAGAGATCATTAAAATTCTGGAGCACCTAACCATTACCAGTGTGTTTTTGCTAATTAAGAAGGGAGTAGCTTTGATATCCTGTAGGTGTCGCCTGCTCGTTTGATGCTCATTAATAACCTTCAACGTGTAGATCTGTTATATTTTATTCGCATTGTTGTATATGCTTCCATAGTAGTGCAAAGCATGTATGACTGAGGGATGTATTAAATAATGAGCAGTAAGCTGCATTAACCCATAGCAACCAATTAGAAATTAATGCTATGGGGATGATTACTGGCAAAGAAAAACAGTTTCAGGCTTTCAATAATTGGTCATGCTATACAGAAATGTCACCATTGCAAACATTTTCCAGAACACCAAAAATTAATAATCTTTGAAACCATCAACAAGGTTTCCAGCAGTTGAAGGATGCACAAGGTGTTTTATTAGAGCCGGTTCACATGGGGGCGACCCGACTTGCCGGGGGGACCTGTGAAGTTGCGGTGCACAGCGCGCACCGCGACCTCGGAGCGACATGCACGGACTTCATATCATTGAAGTCAATGCAGGTCGCCCCAAAGTAGTACAGGACCCTTTTTCTAAGTCGGAGCGACTTGTGTCGCTCCTATTAGAACGGGTCCTGTGCTAATCTATGGCAGGCGACTTGTCAGGCGACCATGTCGCCTGACAAGTCGCCCCAGTGTGAACCGGCTCTTAAGGGTGCAAGAATGAGTGTGCCTACACTTGTGTTCGACTTGGATCTTGCAAGACCCTGAAATGTTGGTAATGAAGGGTTACTTCCCTATACGACTACTTGTGTGCTGTCACCATATTCAGGGACCACCTCCAATTATTGCTTCAGCACTTCTATACCCATATGGTCTATTGAGTAATCATTTGCTCAGTGGTCTACAAATGTATTTTAGGGGTTGCTTTGCACAATCTTGACCAATTACAATCCACCCAGTTATCATTTGGAAGGACAGAAAATCCATAGTACAAGAAACACATCTGCCTGTGACCCTATTTGATGTCCCTGCAAACTATCCAGTGTATGCCAGGACTAAACAAGGTTTCTTTCAATATTTCTTAGCTCAGGCAAATATGCTTAAAGGATAAGTTTTCCTTTCGTAACATGTGGCACCCATATTCAGGGTGTACCATGTAACAAACCGACCTGCCCCCGCTCTCCCCCGATCCCCTGCTCTGACAGCTAGCAGGGGATCTTCTCCCGCCACTTTAACAATTTTTTTTAAAAACTCACTCTTTTTTTTTTTAAAGGATTAATTTACAGTCCTCTGTGAATGCAGAACTACAAGTGCCAACAGCCTTTGCAGCTTGTAGTTTTCAATGAACTACCACAGCGTTGTGTAGCACTGGGATAGTTCATTGAGTCTTCCTGTCCGATTATATTTGCTTGTATTTCCAGGATGTATGAGCTCACAGATACACCGACAGGTCTGCAGGAGACCTGCATGGCACCAGTGACCTGCTGATCACTGATGCAATGCTTTAGAGGCTCTAGAAACAAAAAATAATAAATGCACATTAATTTTTTTTTTTGGTAAAAGGTGAACTTATCCTTTAAGATCAGGTTACCTAAATCCAAGCTTAAAGTGTTTGCTACCCCAACATTTCATATTCCTGATATGTGCCTACTGTACTATGTATGAGAAAGTCTCCTGTTCTCTTTGTATTGCTTCCTTTATGTGAAATTCCTGGTGTTCCTGCCAGTCTCTCTGCTTTCCTATTAAAAACTGACCACACTAAGCAGAAGAGCACACTGTGGTCAGTTCTCTAGCTATCCTGGGAACTCACTGTACTCTCCTCCAATGATCACACTTGTCCTGACAAGCTCCTGCTGCACAGCCATTCACTGAGAAGCTCAGTGTGCTGCTGCTTCTCTTCCCCCAGCTCTTATACAGCTGAGAACATAGGGAATGCGATCTCTTAAAAAAGGGAGAAAAGATATTGATCATTTTTTTTTTTTATATATCTATACAAAATTGTTTTGCATTTCAATTATATTTTAAACCTAATGGGTTGTTTTACAAGGTGATGTTTACAATCACTTTAAGTCAGATCTGGTGGCTTAATCTAGTTTTGTGGTGATGGTTGGTTTAAGCTGGATACACACTATATAACTTTTGTTGTTAGATTTCCTTTAGATTTACCTTTACTATGTAATGCATGGGCCTGCAAGATTGCATACAAATTGAAAGTGTTGAGATTTGACCTCCTATTATATGGCTTTAGTAAATCTAAAGGAAAAAATCTAAAGACAATTGTATAGTGTGTATGGCCCATAAGGCCCCTTCCACACAGGCGGACCATTCAGATCCGCCTGCCAGTTTTTGTGCCATGCATCCCTATGAGGCATTGGATGTCAGTGGAGACATGTCCGCTGACATCCGATCCGATCCGTCAAATCTGGACGGAGGGAAACCCTATTTTCCATCCGTCCAGCTGATCGGATCGGATGGGATCAGATGAGAACGGACCGACGGTCCGTTCCCATCCGATTCCCCCATAGAGATGTATGGGGCTCTGACAGCTGTGTCTCTGCGGAGAACAGCTGTCATTCTCCTGCTCAGCGGGGGATCGGCGGATCGATCCCCCGCTGAGATAAACGGAGTCCGCCGATGGAGCGGAGTGTGTGAAAGAGCCCTAAGGAAAAAATCTAAAGACAATTGTATAGTGTGTATGGCCCATTATTAAGCTGGATACACACTATACAACATTTGTTGTTAGATTTCCCTTAGATTTACCTTCAACTATGTAGTGCAAGGGGCCTACCTGATTGCATACAAATTGAAAGTGTTTAGGTTTGACCTCATATTATATGGTTTCGGTAAATCTAAAGGAAACAATCTAAAGACAATTGTATAGTGTGTATCCAGCTTTATGGTCAGTGTAAAAATCTGGTTATATATGGCTATCCAATGTTGACATCTTGTTGCTGTTGGTTACTGCCCATCAACTCCCTGTATTCTGTGATATTAAACAAAACCAGCTGGGATATTTGTATCCTCTGCTGCATGACAAATTCTCGAATGCCTTATAAATAGATTTTATTTAATAGATTTTTTTTTTATTTCATTCAGATCAAGTATTTTATTAGTAAACATCTTCACGATAGTAGGTCTTGATTAATCATCTTGGGTCTCAAGAGTAATATCACAGAATTTGTCACCTTTTTCTGAATTCACAATATTGAGACACTCAAACAGGCCTAATCTTGCCTCATGAAGACTCCTTTGTTCTGCCTGCTAAAATGTCTTGTAATTGTGCTTAGGATGTCCAGATGGCTGGCAGATACTCCAGCTGATAGGATTATACCTTTTACCTCTCCTAGGGCCATCTGTTCTCTTTAACTCACTAAAACCCTGCAGCCTGGATTCAGTTGTCGTTATTGCATAAAACTAACTGCATTACAAGTACTTGGCATGCAAATCACTTCTGTGCTGCAGGCCTGGTGCTGCCACGATACAAGTTGCTTAAGGTTTATACAGTTTAGTAAGTCATTTCTGGAAAAAGTGACAAGAAAAAAAAAAAAATACAATATCGTAAAATAACCTATTTTGCAATGCCAACGAAGGGTCTCTCTTTTTTTTTTTTTCTGTTCTTCATTTTTACTACTGCAATAATTTGCCATGCTATTGTGAAGACGGGAGATTTTCCATGGCAGCTGTCCACTGAAGCAGCAGGGGGAATTAGTCTACTTGGAAATGATTTGGGTTGGAGTGTATATGTACTGCTGGCGAACATTAGATTATTGGATAATGAGGTGTTAGCAGGAAAGGGATGCATGCAGGTACATATACAGAACATTAGCTGAAAAAAAAAAAAAAAAAAGCTTTTATTTACGCATGCATGGGGATTTCAATTCAGATTTTTGTTTGGAAGTACTCTCTAAAATGCCATGGATACAATTGTAAGAAAAAAAGATTGTACAAATTTTGAAAGGCACGTCCGCTTTTACTGGTTTTGTAAACTTTTCCATTGTTCAAATTTGTTTACTGACATTAAAAACAGGGGAAAAAAAGCCCTTTTGAGAAGTCACAATTTTTGATGGCCTGAATTTGCAGTGAATTAACAATTTGGAGCTACCCCCCCCCCCCAAAAAAAAAAAAAAAATATACCAAGATTGAGAAAAAACCTGTGACCAAATTCCACCCTTGCAAGTGTTTTTTGACCATCTCCCACTATACAGATCACTGTCAGGGAACCTCCAAGTAAAAATGGTGCAAGCATGATTGTGTATGTCCTCGCTTTTACCAACATAAGATCAAAGCAGCCTAAAGCTGGATACACACTATCCAACTTTTGTGGTTAGATTTCCTTCAGATTTACCTTTTCTATGTAGTGCAACGGCCTGCCAGATTGCATACAAATTGAAAGTGTTTAGGTTTGACCTCATATTATATGGTTTTGGTAAGTCTAAAGGAAAAAGTCTTAAGAAAATCTTAGGCTCCATTCACATGTCAGCGTATTGATCGCGGGCAGAATCGACGCGATTCCGCCCGTGATCCGGAAATCATTGCAAATCGCGGGACGCATGTGCGTTGCCCGTGATTTGCAATAGCACCCCAAACGCTGTGCGACGTTGCCGCGAATCGGGGTAACATCGCGCAAAAAAAATTGCAGGACGCATTACACCCAAAAAAGTACAAGAGCTTCTTTGGAGCGTAATGCGTCCTGCGATTTTTTTTGCGTGATGTTACCGCGATTCGGCAGGCGGAAATCGCGGCAACATCGCACAGCGTTTGGGGTGCTATTGCAAATCACGGGCAACGCACATGCGTCCCGCGATTTGCAATGATTTCTGCATCGCGGGCGGGATCGCGGCGATTCTGCCCCTCGATCAATACGCTGACATGTGAATTCAGCCTTATAGTGTGTATGGCCCTTAAATGGATGTAACATTCACATAAAGAACTTATGATTGTTGTCCTTCCTACAAATAATCTCATCTTTTGCAGTGATGAGAAAAACAAAATTATCCTCACTTGTCCTTTGGGACAGAGCAATTTTTGCTTTCTATGAGATGCAATGTTAAACTGAGTGTTTCTTATTTTACGAAAAAAACCAATCAATTTCTGCTTAGAGTCAGATAATATTATTTTTTTATTTTCACACAGTTTACAAAAATAAATACTTATGTTTTGCTATGATTATAGTAGCTCATTAGAGGGAGGCAGAGCTTGGACCTCTCCCAATGCCTAGCACCATGGGTTTGAGCTGTTTTACTTGAACCTATAATGTTGCCAGTTCTCTCTCTCTAGGGAAGAAGACGACTAGGGGAGAGGATCCAACCTTCTTAATTGTGAACCTCATTAGTGCTGGTTGCTAGGCAAAACATACACCTACCTTCAGCACATATGAAAGGGATAAACAATACGTCATAGACCATAATGACTTTTGTGCTCAGGGCAACCTCTAATTATTATATTTTGTTCTCTTTTGCCTTAGTCATTATTGCTGAAAAACAAATTAGTTTATTTTTGCGCAGCACAGCAGATTGTAAATTGCGCTCTTATTTTGATATCTAAATTATATTACACATAACAGTGATTATCGTGTGATTTTCCAGAGACAATTTTTACATAATTCTGATGATGATTTTTTTTTTAATAGAAGCTCTGCGCTTTGACTTTGGCTGACCACTATTCTGCTACGTTTTTCAGGCTTGAAACACAAAATATTTCAGCTTGCTGGAAAATGTATATGACAGATAGTACCTTATCTCACTCTAAAAGATGTTTGCGGCCAATAATTAATTAAGCATATGTTGCAAGGTTACAATAAATGATGAACCCTTCATAATCCTGGATATAAAGTCTGCTCATATACAGGAATTATAATAATAAGATTAACCAAAATGTGTACAAAAATTTTTTTCATGCCAATGTAAAAACAAATTTGGTAGATTTCTCCTAGCAAACACTCTTCCATCTGCAGTACAAGGGCCCAGTGACAGGAAGTTGACCTCATTGTAAATTCCTTTGTGATTTGGTCATTTATTAAGAATGTACCTCTTCTCTGTGACCACAGCAAAAAGAAATATCAAATTAAATGAAGCTGCAAAAAAAGCTGAAGCCAAAAGAAAACATAGAAAAAGAATTAAAAAAAAAAATTGAATGATTTTAGAGAAATGGGAAACGGGTTGGAAAATATCTGAGCTGAAAGTAAATGGAATAAAATGGCTGTTAGACTTTTTCTTTCACTTTTCAAGTCGGATCTTCAGTGTGCTAAAAAATGATGACATCCCCCATCTGTCTGTTGATCAATGAACTGAGGTGACAAAATAGATGTATTCATGTAGTCAAAATAAAGCTTGATGTATAAAAAAAATCATTGCAAATGGAAAAAAAGGACATGTAAATGTGTGCCTACCATTTTCCAGATAAGATGGAGCCGTACCTTCTGAGGGGTCAAGGCGGCGAGCCCGCCTTCCGTGTTTGGAATTGTTGTGTACAAACATGTTGTCTGAGACAGCCAACACATGGCCATCCACATTGACTGTTGTTGATACAACAACCTGAAAAAGAAAAAGAAAAAGAAATGCTGCACTTAGAAAGGGACAGGCAATTCGATAAATCCCCACATTAAGCAAACAACAACATATTAAACAAGATATTTCATGGTTACACACAACTCTATGATTCTCTTGGGCCCTAAAGATAACCTGAACCCAAAAAGTAGAGATTACTGTATTTTCTGGCGTATAAGACTACTTTTGAACCTCAAAAAAATCCCGCAAAAATGGGGGGTCGTATTATACGCTGAGTATAATATCTCCAAGGTAACCTAAGTATAAGTATTACCAGTAGATGAAAATTAGGGGGGTCGTCTTATACGCCCAGTCGTCTTATACGCCGGAAAATACGGTAACTATTTTAAAGGGAACATCTAGTAATGTTTATTGTGCCTAAGGTGTTCCCTAAAAATGTAACTTTTGTTATTAATTTCTCCTGAAAATTAGCAGTCCACTTCTTGTGCCCAGGGACTTCAGCACCTTGAGCCTTGTAACTGTATATCTGCAGTGTGAAATCTTATGTCCCAATGCTTGTTACTGCTAGTCTCATGTGATTTGGAGGAATATTTAGTGATGTCACTACTATGATGCTCACTGTTCTCCTTACTGTAGTGGAAGCCGTACCTGAGGACCTGCACTGCAGGATCTCCCTGCTCCTGCTTTATTCATTCTAAGTTTCTGTAATTTCTGCAATTCTCCTGCTACTTCTTGAATTTTTCCTCACTAGTCATCAGGGGGACAGCTCTGGTATGCAAACCCCTGAAATTACCAAGATGGCTACCTCCACAACTAGACAGAGTGTAGAACACGATAGGGTAAGTCAATAATCAGCTGCAGGGAGACCACAGGCAATACGGGTAACTTGTCCTTTGCCTTCTGTTAGTTTTTTTTTGGGGGGGGGGGGGGATGCATCCACGTGGCAGGTCCTATTTGATGCTTTTGGAAATAAACATGTATTTAAGTCAACACAAATGCCTAAAATATATGTGATCTTTTTTGGTACAAGTGTGGAAACCATCACCCTAACAAAATGTAGCAGGAATTTGTGTATAACTAGATTGGGCAAGCATTGCTTTGCATGAAAATTCATTTTATTCAGAATTGTCTTATTATTTATCAACAATAGAATTGTGATTGGACAAACAGCTTTAAGTTTACTACTAGTGTATGGGGCCTTCGGTCAAGCAACCTGCATTGGGAAATTGACTAAACACAGTAAAGCTACTGGCAAGTCATCCGATTGGACAAATGTCATTTGTCATTTAGAATCATCCTAGTGAGCTAAAATGTCTAAGGAGAAGCTCAATAAACCGGTAATATGTAGCCACATTTTGATGGCCTGTCATATAGTAGGATCACAAAATCACATTAAGTAGAGGTGGACACATACAGTTCAGTAGTCATTCACTTAATTCTAGGAGCAAGTAGCCATTTTTAAGGAAATAGGAAAAGTCTGCATCCACTGGCAGCAATAACAAAGGTTAAAAAAGTTCGGCCCAAGCTCCCATTATTCAGGTGCATTGAAAACGAATGTTACCCAGCTCTAATATTACTAATATGTGAAAAGCTTTTATTCTGGAGTGCATGGTCAACAGTTTTCAAATTATATATTAATATAATTTAGTAAATATTTAATACAAACAGTACATTTTTGGCCTTCTTAAAGCATACAGGTCGATGCAAAAACAACATAACATGGTTGGTATCAAGGATCTGTTCTGTTCACTGAATGTTCAGATTACTTCTTTATGAATGAACAAGAAAATTCTGCTACGAATGAAAACATTCTAGCTACCAAAAATTAATCTGAAGTCTTTCTATTACTGTCAAGACTTCTGTCAATTCTTTTACCAACCAGTAATGATGTTTTTGCATATGAAAATCTTGAATGGAAAAATGAATAGTGAAAGTGTTTCCAGGCCCCGAAAAAAGTATCCATTCTCAAGTTCATTTGGATGGTGATTGACCTTGGTATGTCAATGGAATTTCCTTCTTTATATGAGAGTGAAAGAGTTCTATTCTTGCTGGCCAGGTTCAGAGTAAGGCCAAAGAATAAATGATGGATAGGGTCCTCTTATACTCCAGCTGCTGCAGAGCAGAGCGCGCATTTACACATCGCAACCTTGTTAACAAATAACACCTCCAGTACTGACTTCATGACAGTCATCCTCCCTCTTCAGAGCGGACCAGACCAGGCATGGAATTTACATCTTTCACCGCGGTTTCATTTGTCGCTAACTTCACTAGATGAGATGTTTTTTGGGCCTGGTTTTTAGGGCTCAGATAACTGAATCCAAAAAATTACCTAGGACAGTTATATACACCATTCAAAATTTGATTAGTGGGTTGGAGACAAAACATAATGGAGGGTTAACAAACAAACAAAAATTCTCCTGCGCTCGGGTGGAATGTAACGAAGGATAAGTGTTCTTATATAGTCTTAGTATGCACCGTCTAGGTCTTGCTGCCCCCTCAGGACCAAGGGTATCCAAAATACCCAATAAATTGTTGTTGTCTATAATGGAGGGTTAAACTGGGCTACCAAGAAGACTCTGATAAGAGGTTTCTTATGTGACTGTTGAAGAAACATTGGAGTGTAATGCCTTGTACACACGCATCGATTATTGGCCGGGAATTTTCGGCCAATATCCGATCGGCCGATTTTTGGCTTGTTAGTATGATGCTTCCGACAACCGACTCCGACTCCGACTTTTCGGCTGAAAAAAATCTGGTGTGCAGGCTATAAAATTTTTGTTGGCCGTCACCACAACGGCCGATTTTCCATCAGTCAGTACAGATTTCGGCAGACAAAAATCTGATGAGCAAGACTGGGCATGCTCAGAGATGAAAAAACACACGGAAAGTAAACCATCACATGACATCACTTCTGAAGTAGATTTTTGTTGGCCGAGAAAATTTGTGTGCAGTCTAGAGCACATTTCAACCAACACAACATCACTGGACAAAAGTCGGCCGATAATCATTGCGTGTGTACGGGGCATTTGCTTCACCAGGACAAGGGCTAAAGCTGATGGCCAAATGTAGTTAGTAAACAGCTGTGTCAGAGACAAATTGAGTACTGTCCGTGATACTTTTTTTATTTGCACTAACATACAATTTTTCAGGACAAGCTTTCGGGGTATGTCCCCTTCATCGAGGTCCAAGCTTGTATGTTAGTGCAAATAAAAAAAGTATCATGGACAGTGCTCAATTTGTCTCTGTCGCAAGTGCACTAATACGGCTACAATCACCTTAAACGGCTGTGTAAAACATATGTGAAATGTAATAACTGCAAATTGTTAAAAAATTACATTTTTAAACATTTTTTTGTCTTGGAGGTCTATGCACAATGTGGATGCCAAAAAAATGGTGTGAAAGTTCTATTCACTAATAAGCTTAATTTATTGTAGGTTTTTATTAACACCACAGAGGAACGTGTCATTAAAGATTACCTCTTTGGGTGGGGAACCATAAGCTGAAACCAGCCATATGTGCCTGTGATGGAGCCATGTGGCACACTCATACAAAGAGTTAGGTGAGAGTATCAAGGGAACAAAGAGGCCGTACTGTCTATATTGTGCGCTCTTGTAGTAAATATCATGTGTCCTTAACCTGCTATTACCCTAACTCAGAGAGATCATTTTTACACCCGTTTGTAATCTGCCATGCAGGCCATCTCAGTTCAAATCTGTTAAGTGGATGACAAAGTGAACACAGTTTAAAGATAAAGCATTTCCTATGCTACCATATAACATTAGTTGACTGATGCATCTAAACATGTATTAGATTCCTACTTTTCACGTATGTGTTATCAGTTATTACGCTTTCTAGTCTATGTGTTTCTTTCACCGCTTGAAAACTGCTCGAGGGTGATTAAGAGTCAAAAATAAACACAAGACAATACAGTAAGGTGGGGGGCATTGTAAACCGAGCTGGAGAATTGAGAGAGGTCAGCATCCTCGGCGCTACGTTGCTATAGTGAATAACAGACTGCAAAAAATACAGGAAGACTGCTTTCCATACTAAAGTGCACTGAGCATTTTAGCTTCTACTCCACTCTTCACTATATGAAACACAAGGAAGGGGAAAAAAAAAGACATGGAGAAAACATGACTGTCTTTGCTGTGTCAATTTATATATAGGTCAGCCACCAGGGGAAAATAACAGATCAGCCGAAAAAATAAAAAGAGAAACTTGTTCAGCATTAACTCCTTTCTTACCGGTATCCTTTAAATGGAACCTTCTGGCAGTCTGACACAACTGCTTTTATGCTATAAATTGAGGACTAATTTCCTTGAAAAAAATCAAAATAAAAGTGGTGCTAAACAGCTGCAGTAATGGGCTTCATTCCTCTCCCACTGCTAACTAGCACTTCTGCTGCTGACCACAGAATCCTGGGTGAGTGATGCCTCTTACAAGCATCAGTAAGACAAAGAGGAGACTTCTAGTCATCCCAGGCTTGACCTTCTGCTCTGTGCACATGGATCAATATTACCAATGGCACTTGATGCTCAGATCCATGAGAAATAGAGGCTCGCTGGAGTGTGCTGAAGTGTGTGTGTTTTTCTTTTTTTTTTAAGATAAAGTCTTAACTGAAAGATGTACAAATTACAGCTAGGAATAACAAAATGGTAAGAAATGTAGCTGAATATCTAACAAGACACAAAAAAATCTATCTACTATCTATCTACATTGAATTACTTATATTTGATCTGGCTGAAGTAATTTAAAGCACAGCAATGACAAGGTCACCAAGATTGGAAAGGTTCGCTTGACTCTACATTTAAGAAAGTACATTGTTCTTAGATGCTGTGACCCCTTTGAAACAACAGAATGTTCAATACCTGTATGTACCCCCTTTAAACAAATTGTAGTTAACTTACTACTTCACTGTATAAAATGTTATCTTATGGGAAACATGGATATTTTCCTCAAGACTGTATAATGTCAAACAAATAAAGACCACTGTCTTGCTAATTTTTCCACAGGCAGACTGTTTTGATCAGTTATTTTTTTTAACCTAGAGGCATAATCTACATCAGGCATGTCCAACCTGTGGCCCGGGGGTTGCATGGGCCCGGAACCACAGGCAATGCGGCCCACTGCCCCCTGACAATTTTTTATTTTGCTGGGGAGGAAGGAAGTCGAGTTTGGGGCACGGCCGCAACGGCGTCCAACTTACTGTAGGCAGAGGCTGCCTCGGAGGGGACCATCCACTAGTTGTGTTAAATTAGTGCTGGGGGGGGGGCGCAGCAGCACGGGAAGGGCGTGGCAGTGTTTTATTACTTATATACCTTAACTATAGTATATATTTTATATGCGGCCCAAAAAAATTTCTCTACACTCAATGTGGCCCAGAGAAGCCAAAAGGTTGGACACCCATGGTCTACATGGATGGCCAACCAGCACTGGTCATGCAAAAAATGTAAAGATGACCTGTGACTTTAAGATATATATCCAGTAAACCAGAATGTATCGTAGTGCATCGGGGTGGATTGGTGAAAAAAGAAAAAGGGCAAATGAGGGCCAATAGAAGGGTGAGAGGCTCTCTCAATGCTTCACATAGTCTATACAGCAAAACATGGTCATCATGCAACATTTCCTCCATAGTAGGAATCACAGGCCTAGATAAACCATTATTTCTAAAATTTTACTACAGTGTTCCATGAGAGGAAACTGTCATGGTCCATCACAGGTCCACTGAAGTTTAAAGCTGCTGAACCATCAAGGCTTCCACTTTGGTGCTCTTTTCCATTGTGCTCTATTTTTGTGCTGTTGTGCTACCATGGACAATATCAAGCATGCTTTGAGTACTTTACACATTATTGCCAACGACTGTGCCAAACTTCTGTGTCTAACTAGAATGTTCTCCTGTCATTACAATGCCATTGCCAGGCTGTCTCCCTTCAGAGTACCTGGAATCTTCGCATATCTCTTGGGTTCCCTGCATTCTTCAGGCAGTTTTGATTACACTTGAGAAAAAACTTTAGGAAGAATCTACGGAGAGAAAGAGAAGGGAAAACCTTTAATATGTTTTAAATATCAGACAGTCAAACCAAAAAGGACAGAACTTAGAGGAAAAGGTTAATTATGTGGTTACACAAAGGGGTCAGTCCATCCAAAACTGATATTTCAGTTTTTTAATGCATGTTGGCAGTGGGTCCAGTCACCCATTGCCATTGAATCCCAGCAATGAGCCCCCAGGTCTGCACACATTTTACAGCCATTAACAAAGGGTTCTCCCTCTTGATATTTTACATTGTACCAAACACAACAGTTAAAAGTCAGGTCCCATGGCTGGGTACTGCAGGGAGATCTTACTTAAGGAGTTCCAAAGACATAACCTTCACTTTGTGAAATATCAGTTTTGATTGGTCACTGATGAGCCTTCTTTAGCTAAAACAAGGCTGAATACATAGAAAAACACATATTTAAAATAACAGAATGTTACTTTACAAGTTACAAATATCTTATTAAGATACTCTAGGAATACTTAAGTATAAAGGCAAAACTTTTCTTTAGTTTTTGATAGAATGGAGATGGATTAGAACACCTGTCAGTTTTTTATTGCTGTCGGTGCCCCCATTAGGGAGATTAACTATCTCTATTTGTTCTGTTTACTGTTATCATCAAGAGTAAAATAAAATCCTAAATTTTAATAATAATAATAATAAATGGGGACACTACAGTAGTTCTGGTGATTCTGGTTACAACCTGGGGTATCTCTCCATTTAAAGGGATTTTCTTTTACTTCGAGTTGTGGCTATGGGACAGGAAGTGAAAGGAAATCTCTCCAACAAGACACAGATGGCAAAAAAAAAAACTTACATGAGTTATAACCCTTCCTCTATCCAAAATGGGAAAAAATGTTTTGCCTTTATTTCTACTTTAATTTTAATAGGAGTAAAACTTGCAGAAATGTATCTTTATCAATGCGCTGCTTCTCTATTGTCAAGTTAACAGGTTGGAGAGGAAGAACTTCACCCATCAAAGGATAAGTACCATTACCACCATTTCAGGAAGGGTTTGTGCACATAGGACAGATATATGGGAAAATGGATCTGAGCTCTTGAGATTTATTTTTGGCTGCAGCTCAGCTTATAGCGATATTAAACCTAAAATCAAAAATGTAATATATTGCAGCTTACAAATAATTAGATGTATTGGTTGTGTTTGGTTTTTTTTTTTCAGGATTTTTCCCTTCCGGGTGATCTGGCCAGTAAAGCCTAGTACACATGCAACGAATTTCCGCCGACCGGTCGTCCGTCTTTTGTCCAGAGTTGTGTTTTGTTGGTTGGAATGTGCTCTAGACTGCACACAAATTTTCCCGCACGACAGAATTCTACTTCAGAAGTGATGTCATGTGTTGGTTTGCTTTCTTTGTGTTCTTTCATCTCTGAGCATGCCTAGTCTTGCTCATAAGATTTTTCCCCATCGAAATCTGTACTAATCAGACGAAAATCGGACGTGTTTTGACGGTCGGCAAAAATTTTATAGCCTGCACACCAGGATTTTTTCGGCCGAAAAGTCGGAGTCGGTTGTCGGAAGCATCATACTAACAAGCCGAAAATCGGCAGATCGGTCGTCGGACAAAAATTCCCAGCCGAATTTCCACTCGTGTGTACGGGCCTTAACGCACCTCCTGTATTAGAGTGCCCCACTGTGGATGAAGGAGCACAGGGGACAGCAGCATTATCAGTCTAGGGGGAGGGGTGTTAGATATACTGACAGATTTAGGTACACTAAAAAACTGAAGCCAAGTTCCAGCTCACACAAGCAGTTACAGCAACAGTTTTGTTTCCTTTTGGGATAAAGGTTTTACATGGATTAATAATAAAAGATGATTATGGTAGGCTCCCCTGTCAGGGGTAAATAGCTTGTCTGAACACTCTAAGGCCAGGTTTACATATGTGCAGCCGCGGTCCGTACCTGGGGGGTCTGCTGCATGTCTGTTCACCGGTTCAGGTGCGATTCAGGTCCAAATGTTTGCCTGAATTCACATCTGAACAGGACCCAAAG
Source organism: Pelophylax lessonae (assembly GCF_965119305.1). Classification (NCBI taxonomy): domain Eukaryota; kingdom Metazoa; phylum Chordata; class Amphibia; order Anura; family Ranidae; genus Pelophylax; species Pelophylax lessonae. The sequence goes on from NC_138776.1 coordinate 70,337,727, forward strand.
GCGCACAGGACTCTTCTGAAATCTGGACCGCGGCCGCCCTGGACCTGTGTAAACCTGCTTTATTGAGAGCCAGTCACACTCGCCCATCATGCGAATTGGATGTGGGGAAACCTGAATCCAATTCACATATATGTGAACCCGGCCTAACTGATACATTTGCAGGAGAGCTTGATCTATTGAAAAATAACTGACTTAATGGCTGGATCACCAGGTGAAAATAAAGGAAAGAAAGCCTAAAAAAGAAAACCTAATTTAGCCACCATGTCTAAGAATTGGTAAGCTGCAATAAAATAAATGTTTGCTTTGAGTTTAGTTTTGCATTAAAGGTGGCATAGTGTTGAGAAACATTTTGAAAACACTCAGCTAGCTTCCTGTCTAGAATTCCCCCTTTGCCCATCATGGCTGCTGCATATTGCATCAAGGCATCTCTTTCTCATGCAGTGCTGCTCTAACCAGCGGAAGTGCCAACAATGGGACCTACCACAAGATTATATAGATAATGACAGCCGGAAGTAACGCAAACGTCCCTGTACTGCATGAACATACAGGGCCCAGACTTTGCTAAACACAGCTGACTACTTGCCATGTGTATGTACTGAGAACAACAAAAAGACAAAAATAGTGAACAGTCCTATTGTTGGTGCTCTCTATGATTACAGCAGGATTGCATGTGACACCGGTTGGAAATACATGCATCTATAACTTTTGAACTAGGAAGATTAAACAGCTGCACTTTGCTGAAACATTGCGCTAAGCACTGGGGAATTTTTTGTGTACTTCTAAAAAATAAAATATCTACAATTTACTATTAGTGTATTCTAACAGACATAGCTCCTTCACACATTATACATTTTTCATGTCAGGTTTAGTGGTTCTTTTACAGTTTTAAAGACAATATTGAATAAAAAAAAAGAAAGAAACCTGTGCACATCTGCCCTGACAATGGCACACAAACAGTCATATGCCATCAGCATACAGTAAGTCACTTGATATTCCACCCAGCAATTTCTCCTAACTACTAGCCTGCAATTACGCAGCCCACGTTGTGTTGTGAGGTAAATTAGGCGCACCTGCGGCCAGACTTCATTTGAACAGCATCAGAAAGAGAGAGAGAGGACCTAACAAGGTGAGGACGTGCCTCAAACTTATAGTCCTGTCAAGCAATTAGGTTCTCACTTCAGGGACATCCACGCAGTGCAATTATGCCACACATTACAAGCGGGCTAATCTTCTGAACAAATGTCATGTCTGTGAGAAGCTAGCAAAAGCGGTTCATCTGCAAATGGCTCTGCTCTTAAGCCCTTACCTTATGCATGTAACAAGCTGCTGCGCCTTTCTGATTAAATCATTTTACTAGCGCTTAGCAGGAAGAATGTGCAAGTGTTTTCCACCGCTTATCTGATGTAGGACTTGACATGTGAACCTCTCTACGTATTAAAAGTACAGAGACTTTCCAAGTGCTTTAATGCAAACTTTGTTGAAAGACCATTTACAGCTGTTCATACATAAGCAGATCCCAACCCCGAACACTTACACAGTTATCTTAATCAAACACACTGGTGGGTGCCAGGGGTTGGCTGCTGTGCTGCTAATACAGGGGAGGATGGAAGCAAAGCGACATAAGCTGCATAATGGTGCCCTAGTGGACCTTGTATGACAACCCTCTCCATCCTGGATGTTAGATAGCAGTTATCTAGCAACATCAAAAGTCATCAGTGGCCCATCAGTTGCCTCAATCATCTTAGACCTTTCCCTTCAATAAATATGCTTTAAACACACTCTACATCCATATACATACCCAGTACTGTCTGAACAGGCAAAAACAGCCAAAAAGTGAATCAGGTGAAAAGGTGAACCTAATTCATTCTAAATGTAGACACCTGTATTATGGAAGCAATCTGTAGGCTGCACAGCAATACCCATTGACATTGGATGGCCTCCTAGTCCAGGTTTTTTCAACTTGATTGGGTGATAGTAAAGACTATAGGGAAAGGCCAGACAGTCCCAAATACTCTTGGGGATTGTGCAACTGGGTTAGAAAATAAAACCCAAGCACTACTGTTCCCCTTTGAGAAAAGTGGCCCGAGAGCTGCATGGACTATCCACTACCTGCCAAGCAACACTTTGCCTCCCTTCTCCAATGTCTAAGCAGGAATGCTTGAGTGACTGAAGCCTTTCCTGTGGATGCGGATATTGGGAGATGGTCAGATCATGCACATAAGTCTAATCGTAATCTAATGTCTATGTCTAGCTTGAGAATGGGATGTGTTTAATGGTGTATGCTTTATAGCTAGAGCCTAGACTGCCAGAGACCCATATTGATTTTTTTATGAATAACCAAATTCTATTTTAAATATTTAAAAAAAATGTATTGCAGTAAGACCTGCTGGCAATGGAAGCGTTAATTGTACAAGTTGCTAAGAACATGGTTATTCATTGACTGGTAATTCCATTGCCGAGATACAAGTCGTACAGATTCACTCATTCCAAGTCAAATGGTAATTCTCATCCTTTGCTCTATTACCCTTTAATTGGCTTTTTCTTAGAAAATATCTGACAAGCGCCTTTACATATCTCTTCCCCAGGCCCCGGCACACAAAGGATTTAATGCTCTTGTTAGGAGAGTAGGGGAGGAAGAGGAGGAAAAAAAAGCCTTGTGTCAGAAAATCTTTGGCTCTCTCACCAATAAAGTGTGTATTACTCCTAAACATGGATTTGTGACTCATAGGAGGGGAGGCGATACAAATTCCAACCTGTCATTAGTGCATTACACGTAATTGTGTACAGTATGTTTCCCTTTGCATCTGTTGGCCCATTATCAAAATGACCATTATGTATACTAATTCCCTGACCCTGTCTGTATTTCCCTAAAGAGTCATAATCTTTCACAGTAGGTAGAATAAATCAGCCTTGAAATACAGCCTTTATGTACTTGCGTCTCTAGGCCTCCCTGTAAGGCAGCAGCTATCGAAAAGCCTTATTGGGGAAAATACAGCTAGAGCAGAGATGGGGGTGAGTATGTACAAATAGAAAAAGGGGCAAAGTTAAAAAGTCGACAACAAAATTATTTCTTCTCCCTCAGTGTATACAAACACAAAGTTTCTCACAAAGCAAAATACCCATCTGGGAAGCATCTTATGGCCATTCTGTGTCCCTTAGGCCATGTTCTTTGGCAGTGATGCCATTATCTATGGAGCAATAAATTAAGAACCCAAAAAGTTAGGTTATGGTAACATCTACCAGATCAAAATGTGCAACAAACTGAGATAAAGTCCCAAGGCATGGTTGGACCCACTTTTCCTGCATGGACAGTGCTTTAATTTCTCAGTATATGGTTTATAGTCAGGGTTAACTAAAACTCCCATGTAATTTCACCAATAGTTTGCCATAAAATATCTGGAGGAATCTGAAGGTATCTGGAAGAAAGCTCTATGATTCGACAAGACTACAACTGAACTTACAAAACTCACAAAAATCATCCAATTGGTCATAAGCCAAATACTGCACATAAAGACACCATTCCCACTGTGAAGCATGGTGGTGGCGACGTCATACTGTGGAAAGTTTATTTGCAACAGGCCCTGGGGGGGTCTTATAAGGGTAGAGGGTAGAATAAATACAGCAAGATGCAGGTAAATCCTGGAGTTAAACCAGATGCCATCTGCAAGAAATCTGAGACTAAGGAGAAGATTTGTCTTCGTGCAAGACAATAGGCATAAACATTTATGCACATATACTGTACACAGTATTTCTTCTAGATAGATAGATAGATAGATAGATAGATAGATAGATAGATAGATAGATAGATAGATAGATAGATAGATAGATAGATAGATAGATAGATAGATAGATAGATAGATAGATAGATAGATAGATAGATAGATATGGCTCAGATTATAGATAGAGAGCTGAAATGATCCTCCAACACCTAATGTGAAATATCTGCATCCAGTTGGTTGGAACTTAGAATTACATTTCAGTTTCTTGGTACAGAGCACCTGAATATTGAACAGACTGCACCTTTCCACTCGCTGCTATCATCTCCCTGTTTACATTTAGGAATTGTTACTCTTAGCAGACTGTATAAAGCATAAAATTGATCGAGTGGCAGAAGCCGCTGATAATAAAATGACAAGTTAGGACATGTGTCTTAATTCCCTAAGCGTACAGCCCTCCGTTACAGGGTTTTCCTAGCTGCCATCTCAATGTTTATAGAGCAACCATGGTGCAGATTGGCATTTCCCAAGAAGCTTTTGTGTAAAAAGTTATTTTTATGTGTAACAAGTGCTCAGTGATAATAGGAACCCTGACACCTTAGCATACAGTTGTATGTGCTAACCAAAGCTTTTTATTTGTTTCAAGGGTATTGACTCTCTACAATCTGTGCAAAAGTACATTTACACTTTTTGCTAAAATATGGAACCAGTTAAAAGGTCTAGTTGAATGTATAAAGCAGTAAGAAAAATAAAGAATGAATTATTGCATATTAACTATTTTCTAAAGCTAAACACATACAGTCCAATATTAGATGGCCTGCACATGTGAATCTATGTTTATCCCAGATATATCTTGTCAAGCAACAGCACGGCTTACCCAGAGTAATAAAGGAAGCTCCTATTGCATCATGGGAAAAGAGGTTTCTTTCCAGACTCAGATATAGAGGCCAAGGGACCACACAGGTAACCATGTTTACTTCCTTTACAACTATGAGACCATATATGCTCACCTTTTTTTTCCAAAACTGTTATTTCTCTAAAATTCCTTTTTTCTTTGTGGTCACACTGGTCAGTTTATATGCAGTATTGGCGAACTGTATCTTCTTTAAACTTTCTGGTTCTAACTCATTTGTTGGTACTAAAACTGTATGTATAACCATTTTTTATTGAATAGAGAGGGGAAGGAATAGAGTCCCTGTCAAGCTTTTATTGCTGTCTGTGTTCTCTTATATACGGTATTTTATATTTGCAAAAGTGACATATGCCACAGAAATAGAAAATGATGGAATATCTAAAATGTTAGCGATTTCCCTAGAACAAGAGGCAAGGGTAATTCTTCCAATTTCGGCACCTCTTCTTGTGACAACTTCCCCTCATTTTTTAGAGACTTCCAGGTACAGGAAGTAAAGAAAAAACTCCCCACTGGGGGGGGGGGGGGCAGTAAAAAATAGGCTGACAATGGGGTTTAACCCCTCCCTTCTTTATCCAAAGCTAGAACAAAGGTTTGACAATATATACTGTATATGTATTTCTAAGACTGAAAAACTTAATGATGTTCCTGACCTCAAACTAACCAATCAGAGCTCTGATGCTTACTCATTCTAAACATCTTATAGGCTAAAATACATAAGAGATATTGCATATAAGATTACCAAGGTCACATACAGCACATCCAGACAGTGGGCACATTATAGAGCACCCATAACCCAAACTCCTAGCACCCTGAGACCACTATTGCCCACCCATAGTCATTTCAGGAGCCTGACCCATTTTTGTGTATTTAAGTCATGAATTAGTTCATTTATATTTACTTTTATGAAGCCGATTATCCAAAGCTTCCCTATCGGATGAAAATCATTTTAATTGTAGTGTGAGGCTCCGGTGTAATATCCATTACATTATGAGCTGTTTAAATTCTACAAGGGTATTGTGTAAATTGGCCCTTTGCGAGCTGGGAAGCAATTACCACCAAACAGCTCTCTTTTAAACGGCTACAGAAGTTTGTGGTGTTGTTTAGGACAATCAGAAACAAAGGAGGCTGTTTAATTGTAATTTAATGGAATATCAAGAAGTCCGTGGCATTAGATGCTGGCAACGGAGAGAGAGAGTGAGAGAGAAAAAAAAATTAACTGCAATTATGTTTGATTAAAGCTATCTTTCTCAATAATCAGCCATCCTGACAGGCCATGGGGCTCTAGTGGGTTCCAGGATGGCAAAAGGTGTTCGGCAATATTAAGACCAATAAATGAGATATTAGCATAGCTAATTACAGCACTGCAAAACCTGTAAAATGGACCTCTGTGTATTGTAATGTGTGAAATAATTGGCTAAGGCCATTATCAATTACATAAGGAATGAATTTGGGATGTCAGGGAAAGGCTGATGGGATGCATTTTGCTTGACACAGCTAGTTCTCCCTCATGCCTTTATGTAACAAAAGGTCTTATCAGTTCTCTATCAAACAGCTGAAACTTCATGTAGCCGCCAAGCTGCTGATGGAATGATCTGGGCAACAATCAGCGGGTAATTAGTATGGCTACCCATTCTTCCCTTTCTCACCTCACCAAAGCCTCTAATCGGAATGGTTTTGTTCCCATTGCTCATACTAAAAATAAGAAATGGTGTTTAAACCCAAAAGGGGTTGGGTACAAGGGTGTATTTCTTCCCAACCAGAAACTCTATAGATAAATCTGATCATATCTAGGAGAACACAAGAGATAAAAATTAAAGGGTAATGTCATTGTTCTCTAAACTAAATACTATACCAACTACCTAAAAAAAGTATGTTTCACAGAGTTGATACTAAAGGACAGGGTAGAGAGACAGTCAACTTTGTAAAAATTACTCATTATCTATATTGTGGGGGTGGGTCTGGACAGGTATTTCAACCACAGTTAGGAAGATAAAGCTCATTATGACATGACACCGTAACAGGATACAGGAAAAACCCACATCAACCAATCAGAAGTCTGCTTTAGGATTACAAAGTAGGTCCACATTAAAGCAAACCTTTCCATAATATTTTCTAAAAAATTTTTAGTCCTAGGTTTACTTTGCAGTGGTTAGGTTTGTTACAAGTTTACGGTACTTTATCTTCAGATATGCCTTCTGATGATGTTAAAGCCATGATATGTTTGTTTTTTTCTGCCATGTTGTTTAATAAAAATTTTATACAAGACCAAATGCAACATTTAGTATGCAGTATTTTTAGCAACCATTAAGAAATCCTCTATTATTTATAGTTTGGATTCTAACAGCAGGTATGGACACATTCCATTGGACTTTGGGAATCAGTCTGTCCAGAAGCCAAGTTGTTTGACTTAGAATAATAGAAAAGGCTCAAATATGTTTGGTACCTGGATCCTGGGATTTGTAATGTCCAGGCCATACATACTGCAGCTTGCATTTTGAAAATGCCCTTTTTGCTTAATGCCCCTACCTATAGAAGGACAGGAGATGTCCATGAACTTATATAAAGGCATAGGACTGCAAACAAAGAATGGGCGCACTGGCCTAGCGCATTATCCTCAATATAGGCTTTATTAATAAAACATAAAAATTACTACTCACAAACAATGGTATAAACCAGCATATCAAATCCAAATATGAGGAGCAGTCCATGTAACTGTCCACTGTCCTTAACAGATGACGCGTTTCAAGGCTGCGCCTCTTCCTGCCACTGGCTCTGGGGAAGAGGCGAAGCCTTGAAACGTGTCAGCCGTCATCCGTTAAGGACAGTGGACAATTACATGGACTGCTCCTGATATTTGGATTTGATATGCTGGTTTATACCATTGTTTGTGAGTAGTTATTTTTAGGTTTTATCAATAAAGCCTATATTGAGGATAATGCGCTAAGCCGGTGCGGCCTTTCTCTTGTTTGTTTGCAGTACTTGTTGAACTACCCCGGTCCTACAGGGCAGCAAGGCCTTAGCCATTTGAGATGCTAAATGTGAGTCCCATGGAAAGAGTGGTCGGGGAGCTCGAGTTCTGAGCGCAGGAGCAAGGTGTTATACATCGCAATTTTGTTTTGGAGAAGTATAAAGGCATAGCACACTGGGGGAGATTTACTAAAACTGGAACACTCAGAATCTGATGCAGCTGTTCATGGAAGCTTCTAACATCAGGTTATTCAATTACACTTTGACAACAAAACCTGGAAGCTGATTGGTTTCTATGCACCAGATTTTCATGCTCTAGTTTTAGTAAATCCCCCCTACTATGTAACTATTAAAGGGCCCAGAAGCACAGCAGGCCTAACAGTGTCAGGCTACATAGTGATTAATGTCGGCAGTCGTAGCAAAAAAAATGAATATTACATTTAAGGACCACTATACACCTGCCAACAAAACAAATATTATCTGTTTTTACTGAAGGAAATGCCATTGAGATAGAGATTTGAGAGACAGAGGTGCCCTGATGTAGTCACATGATACATAGTTACTTATCTGGAGGGGTCCACACCACCCGCAACACACTAGTAAACAGCTACCAGCTAACAGATCCAACAAAGTCCAGTTTTAATACATATTGTTGAAATAAAAAGGCATTTAGAGCCTAAACAAGTGCAAACACAGCCTTTAGCATTATCGAAAATATGATTTCTTGGCATGGAGGGGTTAAAGGGAGCCTGTTAAAAGATTTTCCAGTGATTGAGAAGAGAGTGAGCACTCTTCTGCTTCTAAGCAGTCTCCCCTAATTACTGGTAAGTCATTGAGAGTCGAGGGCCACAGCTGTGTGCTGTGTGTGAGCCAGGCCATCAGTCGCTCTGAGTATTGATTACTGAGCAATTCTAGCTGATCGGGTCCTAGAGCTTCACAGACAATGCGCTTTCCTCACAAAACCTGTAATGAGCAGTTCCTATACAAGGATACATTCTGCTGACACCAGATCTCTGCACTAAGATAGTATACAGGTCAATACATATTGGATTTCCAAAATGCTAGGGTCTTAATGTCAGGCCCCCCTCTCTTTTCTTTTCCACTTCTGCCATTAGCTATTATATAGGTTCACGTGCTTTAAAAAAGAAAAAAAAAAATGACTCCATTAGTTTGATTTATACTTCAAATATCCCATGACAAATTGCCTTAACACCAGACTTATTAAATTCTTGTACATTTCGAGTTATGGGCCTCATATACTTGTAACCCAGGCATGACGTCATCATGGAAAGTGCATGGTGTAAGGGCTATTGAATTTTACAGCTGGAACCAGATGTCTGTTCTGTCTTTTATCTCTCTTTCCTAAAGGAGAACTCTGTTATACGCTATTCACACCCAAATGCCTCTTATAACCTGACAAAGATGCAATTTCAGAAAAATAGCCCTCTTTGATAAAGTAAAAGTATATTGGGGCTTCCATGTCTCCAACAGATACTTTCAGAATAATTTGCATTTATGCTGTGATTCCTCCTTCTTAGTATTTTATATTTGGACCAGGCTGAACCATTAAAAAAAAAAAAAGTAACAGGCACTTTAAATTTTTTATTTTTTTTTGTTTGATTTAAGCTGTGATGCCAACCAGCATTATGGATTATGTAAAAGCACAGGCACAAAATTTTTTAAGGTTTTAGGCCACGAACTAAAGAAGAAAAAAGGAAACCTGCCATGACCTAAATATACAGTATATGGCGTCATCAATGACTTTGTTGTAAAGGAGCAAGCTCCAGGGTTGTCATCCTTGTCCTTACTAATTTGTAAGTCCCTGATCCGAAACAAGTATGTATACGTAAAGTTTAGACTTCACCCTCGGAATGTTTTTTAGGTTAGGGACTTAGTGGGGGTGATTTAGGCTGGTTTTACACAGATGGTTCGAACAGGTCTGCCTGTCAATTTTTCAGGTGGACCTGATTGGAGAAGCCATTGTCCTCTAGGGCAGTGCTCCTCAACTCCGGTCCTCGGGGCCCACTAACAGGCCAGATTTTAAAGAGAAATGGACAGAGGGCGCACCAGCCTAGCGCATTATCTTTAAAACAATTTATTGTAATAGACATGTATACACATTATACTCACAAAACGATTATGAAACACGGGCAATAAGCAATGAGGGACCACCAGGGGTCTCCACTGGGCATCCTCAGTTGCCGCAGGCCATGGAAGGATGTAGACCTCCAAAAAAACGCTTACGCGTTTGGGGGTGTTCCCCCTTCATCAGAGCACTCCGGTCCTCGGGGCCCACTAACAGGCCAGATTTTAAGTATTACCTTGTGGAGATGCAGACTAGAATACTACAATTACTGAGCAGCAAATGAGATCACCTGTGATGTAATTTAGTTATCTTGCAAACCTGGCCTGTTAGTGGGCCCGAGGACCGGAGTTGAGGACTGCTCTAGGGAGTGGCGGATGTCAGCGAACATTTGTCCGCTGACACCCATTGGTATCCGATCCGATCCTGTCTACCAAAAACAGACGGATGGTGGATCACTATGGTGCCCATTCACATCCATGCAATATGGTGTGATTTCTGAAAAGGTGCAGGTGTATTCTTTTGGTGCAGCATAGGATGTTTTTAGCCCCATGAACTTCAATTGGAGCACATGAAAAAATGACTGACATGCGTTTTTGGTGAGTTTTGGCAGGTGTTTGTGTTTAACAACCAGCCTCTTCCTACAAAAAAAATTGCATGAATTATGAAAAAGCATCAAAAATGCGATACAAATGTGCACTGAAAAACGCATGGTTATGCAGCAACACTAGTGTGAACCTAGGCGAAAAAGAAGCCTGTAAGGGCAACATTCTTCTCCAAGGAATTCTGAGAAGCATAGTAACAACTTTACACAATGCAGATTAATCCATTTGTAAATCTGCCCCTACCCACGTCCTATGATTACAGGATGTTACCATGCAGGGAAAAGTTATGCTACAATCTGACAATCCTGCTGCAACTCACAATCAAGGAAAACAGTTCCTGGTATCTGGATAAATTTTATTTATTATTACATATATTTATATAATGGTAACAATTAATGCAGTGATTTACATACTGTACATTGACATCAGTCCCTGCCCCCAAGGAGCTTTCAATCTAAGGTCCCTATCTTACATCCACATACTAGGGTAAATTCAGGCAGGAGCCAATGAATGTAGGAGGAAAGACATGCAAGTACAGGGAGAACATGCAAACTCCATGCAGGTACTGTCCTTGTTGAGAGTCAAACCGAGGATCCCAGTGCTGCAAGGCATAAGTGCTAACCACTAAGCCATTATGCTGCCCTGTACACTTTAGCAGTGCTTTTTATTCTCACTGCAGTTTTGCAGCCGAGACAATGGATAAAATAACCACAAATAAGAAGCAAAAGAAAATAGGAAAGCAAGCTACTGTAAAATCGCAGGATTTAAATGTTGCCATCCCAGAGGTGCCCTCGCTAACCACCATGTAAATGTGGATGTTGGCGGATTTGAGAATATACATGACTTGACTCGCAGTTCAACAATTACTGGCCTTTGTCGCGGGGCTCCCACTCCACTGTAGCGGATTTTATCTCCAGTGGACTGCAGCTATTTTCCTTCCCTCCGCTGTAGTAACCACACCGCATTAACAATATTTGTACTACAATCGCCAAGGGACCCACTTCCCAGATTCTATCACTTCTTTATCTCCTGACAAATACCTTACTATTGAACATTATTAGGTTTAGAAAATTAACCCCTTGCCAACCGCAGCGCAATAGTCCGAGTTAAAACCTTATCACTTTATCCTCCCCCCCCCCCCCCTCTTCTCCAATAATGGTTTCCTCCCCCTCCTCGCTTTTCATCACTGCTCCTGCTGCTGCTGTCAAGGGGCATTTATAGATACCATGATCTTGTACTTTGCAATGATTCTCATTACAACAATGCCAAACAGATCTGATGGGATTTAATAACTTTTTTGACCCAGTTCAATATGTTGCTCAGTGCACAGGCATGCCGTTAGGCATTGCTGCACTGGACCGTTGCTGAAATATTGGAGCTGGATTTAAAAACAATAACAACAACTGATAAAAGTTCAGCAAAAATAAAATGCATCTAACCAATGAGAATCTGGGAGAAGAAAAGCCACAAAAATGATAAACTGCCTACATATTTAAAAGGGTAATAAACACTCATTTTAAACTTTGCCCTACGGGTAAGCTTGTAATAGGTCTAAACTATAGGTACCTTGGAAATGCCTAAATGTGTGCAATTTATAAGATAGAAAATTGGCTTAAACTGATGATGTCACGGGTGCATGTGCAGTATGCTCTACATCCAGAGCACACAGAGTGTGCCATTATTGAAGTAGCACCGTGACTCCCGAGCGAACGCATAGGAGCAAAGTTATCGCGGCCGGTCAGGGAGCACATACCCGAATGGAAGACTGGGCAGATATGGAAGCGCCAGGAGCAATAACAGGAAGGTAAGTCAGTCATAATGTGCTAGTATGTGATGCATACTAGCACATTATGGCACAAACCTGTAGGGGGCCCCATTAAAAAAAAATTGTAGAGTAAACCTAACTTTTTTTTAAATTAATGGAAATACACAGGTTCTCAGGCCAAACCCGTCAGCAGCTTTACATTGATTCACAGACATTAAAGTATTGGACCTATGAACACTAAATACTATTAAACATCCAGTCCCTCATATCATTATTTATTAATGGTTGGATGCTAAGAGACTAAATTATCTGCTGGCTTTCTAAATGATCTGAAGACTCCAATAGTGAGGTCTTCTAGAGGCTCTGTAAAAAACCCAGGAGGGCGCAACTGCCTAGTGCATTACCACCAATACCATGTTTATTGATAATAGAGCTCTGAGGAAGGGGGCTTGTCCCCCGAAACGCTTCATCTTTCCAACCGCAGCGCTTTTTGGGAATCACCTATGCTGGAGTTGAAATTTGATAAAATTGTATCTTCTCATGTTTGTAAGTATGTTTTTGGCATTTTTAATAATAAATATGGTATTGGTGGTAATGCACTAGGCATTTGTGCCCTCTTGTGTTTTTTCACAGTGTTTGTCGTATTTCCCTGCTTGAGGAGGGCAGCATCGATCCGGGCAGTGCGCATGCACCGTAGATTGTAGGAGACAGTGAGGGCTGAGGATTTGGAGTCTTCTAGAGGGTCTGCAAGCAAGGGCGGCGTTGGAGATTTAGTCATCTATGAATCTCCTTGAAGACGTTTGAGAGAAATAGACAGATGTGTGATTACATCCATCCATAGTGTGAGATTTACCATTAGGCATAGTAGGCACATGCCTATAGGCAGCAGTGGCAAAAAGACAACTTTTAACTGGATAGTTATTGAACCCACATCTTTTTCCCATCATCACTAATTGGACTGCTTTATAGAAGTTTACAATTTATTATTCGATTGGTTGGACTTTTCTTTAAACTGGACTACCTAAGTAACTTTAGAAGAAGGGAAAATACACCTTAAAAGCTTGTCAGAAAAATGTAATTGGGATAAAAGTGCAAATAAAAAAAGTTTTACTAATCACTACAGATATGGACATTTTTTATCAGCTTATTTGCCCATTGTCACAATATTCTAAGCTAAGTTCGGTCCAGAAAAACAAGAAAATGTTCTGTGTCAAAATTGTGATCCTTACATGGGGTATTGCCTAAGGCGCTAAAGGCTCCCCTGGTGGTAATCCGGCCCTGCTTGTTGACATTTTCCCCAAACTAAACTATCAGTGAGCGCAAACCTTTAAAAAAATATATATATATATATATATATATATATATATATATATATATATATATAACAGTTGCTATAGTGCACTGTAAGAAAATCTGACTGTCTGCAGTTATTTTTTTATAAGCCACATTTCTTTTTATCTGTCAGTATTCTGGTTATGTCCTCCCTACCCATGCCTACCATGATGGTTTTGATAAGGTTGTCCATTTTAAAAGCAGAAAAAGAAACATAAAGAGTGCAATATTTACACAAGGGTTCCCTTTTCAAGGGCCGATATTTCCTCTGCTCCCCCCTCCCTCCCTCCCATCTTTACCTATTCCTCTATTTCTAATGGTTAGTGTGGAACTGACACAATTTCCCCAGCAGATCCCTCGCCCTGTCAATCAGCCTGTATTTTGTCTTTCACTGTGGGCTCATTAAAACCACTTTTTCACTCCCTCTGGACTCTACTCTATTTGCCAGCTCTGATCACATAGTTCCTTCTCTAAGAAAAATGCCAGCATCACTTGCCTCACATCAAATGCCTTGCTAGGAACTTGTTGCCAGCTCTGGGGGAGTTTTGTTTTATTTTTTTTTTTTCTTTCTCTTTTTTTTACAAGCTATGGAGAAATTAGGGAGATCTTGTACAAATTGCCAGGAGGAACTGGTGTTAAAGCAAACCTGTCAAAGGTCCTCTTACTGTAATCACTGCAGCTTCACTGCCAAATATTTTCATCTCCAATCTGCCCATCTATGGAAGAGATAGGTGGCCATACCGATGGAAATTTGATGGAGCCACTTAATTGTTTGATTCCACTCTTTGTCAAAATCACAAAGCAGTTGAAGATGCAGAATGGTGGTTTAGTGGTCCAGGGTGATTTAGAGTGACCACCAGAAGATTATTATTATTTTATAGGAGTTATATTGCGCCGACAGTTTACGCAGCGCTTTACAACTTGAGGGTAGATAGTACAAATACAATACATTTTAATACAATAGGAGTCAGAGGGCCCTGCTTGTTAGAGCTTACAATCTAAGAGATGGCATTAAAGCGGAGTTCCGGCCACAAAATCGACATAGTCGATTTTGGGCCATCCGCTTGCTATAGCTCACCTGAAAAAGAAATGGGTAGTTAGGATTTTTTTTTTTTTTTTTTACTTACCTTGTTATTGCAGAAAAAAAAATACTCACCTTCCTTCCACTTCCTCCCTCGGCCGCACGGCCCGGCCGTCACTTCCGCTTTGCAATGATTCCTGGGAGCTGAACGTCATCGCTCCCAGGAATCAATGCGCCTGCACCGGCCCCGACATCAGTTCCGGTGCAGGCGCGTCATACCTTGCTAAACAGCTTCTGGGCATGCCCAGAAGCTGTGCAGGGATGACGCTGCAGACCCGGAAGTGACGGCGGGGCCGGCGCAGTGCATCGTGGGACCGAAGAAGACGGAAGAGGACGCGGAAGAGGACCGCGCTGGCTTCAAGCTGCCCACACCTGAGATGGCAGCGCTGGAGAAGAAATTTTAAAAGTAAGTATTTCTTCTTGCAGGTAAGTGCGAACCGGGACAAATCAGAGGCTAGCCATTGTGGAATGCACTAGCCCTAAATGTCCCGGGGGTATGTTCATTGAAATTTTTTTTCTGTGGTCGGAACTCCGCTTTAAATTGCCCCAGCCAAACATGGTGAAAAAATCTGATGTTTTTGAAGGCATATTTCCCTTTTGTTAAAAATAAATAAATAAATGCACCCAAAAATGTGAATTTCCTATTTTTTATTATTTTTTTTTGCATTGGTGCCTACGTGCCTACAAAGCATTGCAACCACAGTCAGTGGATCGTAAGTGCAATGCACAGGTTCCTTCAGACTATTCCAGAATGATACTGAGGTACAGACCTACTGTTGTGGGACTGGAAAAAGTTATCAACTATGTTGGTATGAAGAAGTTATGAACTATGAGCACAGTGATGGCACTGCATGTATAGTCCACTGAGATTCACTAGTCTCTCTGCTGCAGTGGAAAATGGGACTTGTAGTCTTCTATTCACAAATCCATGTAAATGGATGACATAGCTTAATTTTATTATTATTATTATTATTATTATTATACAGGATTTAATGCAGCACCACCTGCTAAATAAAAAAATAGAGTATGCTGCTGCTGCAGGAAGAATCTACAATACAGGCATTTGTAGGGTGCACGGTTTGAGAGAGGAATGAAACCGTGTTGCATGGTACTCTCTAAATACGGGTGTAGCATAGAACACAGTTATAAAGGTTGGACTTTTCTTTTTTTTCCCTGTTTCACCTCCATTCAATTCAATCTTCAGATAAATGGTATTAAAGTTGACATTTTAGCCTAATTTTGACTTTACAGTCAACTGACTTATGGCGGTCAATTGAACTGGTAGACTGTTTGGTTTCTGGCTATTACTTGCAATCATATTGGTAATTTCTGGTGGCTCAAAATTGGTTAAAATTGACTAAAAATTGCCATATATATGGCAAACCTAATTGCCGCTTTAGCGGTCCCCTGCCGCTCTAAAAGAAAAGGCAGCAGGCATCACATCTGATGTAGTCAGCTGGCCCCCAAAGTAACAAGGGTGGCAATCACTGAGGAGCCAGTAAAGAAAACTATTTAGAAAAAGCATGCATTTTAACAAAGTGTCAATTTTTGTTTTGCACATTCATATAGGGATGCATACGGGATGTTGTGACATTTTATATTGGTTCATATTCTTGCAGCACACCAAAACTTGTTCTTCTATACCAGAACGAAAGTCAAAAAGAAGAAGCCATTTTTTTTCATAGCTTTAGTATTTACTACCCACAAAATTCTAATTTTAAAACCTTAGAAAAAAGAAAAAATATTGCTGATCTTGCAAGCTGCAGCAAGCACGCATGCATGCGCACGCAAGACTTGAAAGCATAGGATTTTTTTCTGACGACAGCCTCTCCATCCTTTTAGATCCTGATTAAAAACTTATTAAAACATTATAAATGATTAATGTGAGCACAGCTCTGAGTGGCAATTATTAGTTTTAATGCAGGTAATGCAGCTTAATGAGGGGGGCACATGTGTGCAAAGCTTTAACTTCATTACTCCTGCGTGTCAACAAATAGAAGAAAAATGTGCAGCCCCACATCCATTACTAGGAGCAGCACTAAGCTTCCCTCTGTACCTCCCCTGCTCGTGGATGAGCCAAGAGTCATAAATTAATCCTTTCTCTTCAGCCTCATACCAGGCCGAGTTGTTAAAGTTGCAATAAACTTTTTTTTTTCACATGTGGAAAAGAATAATAAATTATTCTATAAAAATAAAAAAAAAGCAAATTTTAGAAACAACAATATATTAATACTGCTAAAACATCACTGAACTTCAAATAAAGAGTTCCAAATCCTTCGTTGTTTGTTAACACTTTTGGGAAAGAAGTTTTTTACCTCTTCTTTTTTTTTTTTTTCCAAAATAGCTGAATCATTATTCAGAAGTGGAAAACAAACCGTCATTGTACCTCCGAGCTGCTTGGAATATTTTTACACGGACGAAGCTCTAACATTTGGATCTGAATAACATAATAAGGAAATACCAGTCAGCGCCTCTCTAAATTGGTGTGCTGGAAGATAAGCACATGTTGGAATGGGAGCAAACTGTGAATAGAAGCATTTAGGAGATTGCAGATGTGGAGTCAGGAGAGCGAGGAGGGCCTACAAAGAGGACCAGCGCCTCCTAAATGATGCGATAAACTAATGCTCACTTGTTATCACTGTTTTTCTTGGCATTCTCTCTTTAGGTATTCCTGCTGGAGGCTAGCAAGGTATTAGGTTCTGTTTAATTTATTTTCAACCTGTTTAAAAAAAGAACTGTGTTCGGGGAGGTAAGTGTAACCTGTAAGATGCACCCACCTCCTTGCTGTACCTAAAGTTCAGCTCCTGGATGAAAGCTTATGATCCTGGCACACAGGTTACACTTTGTCTCTACAAACACTGCTGTTTTACACTTTGTGGAGTTCTTCTTTAAGGTCCACATTGGTGGGTTACAGCTCTGGCAGCAATTGACCTGTCATTTTTAGAGAAAGTTCTCACACTGGGGTTGATTTACTAAAACTGGAGAGTACAAAATCTGGGGCAGCTGTGCATGGTAGCCAACCAGCTTCTAACTTCAGCTTGTTCAATTACGCTTTGACAAAAAAACCTGGAAGCTGATTGGTTTCTATGCACAGCTGCACCAGACTTTGCACTCTCCAGTTTTAGTAAATCAACCCTACTGTGTGTAAAACTTTACTACCAAGGCTTAAAACGGAGTTCCGCGGAGTTCCACCCCCCCTCCAAAAATTAAAAGTATGTGCAGCTGCTGACTTTTAATATTAGGACACTTACCTGTCCTGGAGTCCAGCGATGTCAGCACCACAGCCAATGTTTGCATCGGTTTTCGGTTGCTGCATTCGCCATTGCTGGTAAGAGAACCCGGCAGTGAAGCCTTGCGGCTTCACGGGCGGGTCCCTACTGTGCATGCCCGAAGCGCGCTGTGCATTCGGATTGCCTCGGAGGTGGAGGAAGGAGGAGGGGGTCAAACTTCAGAGGAATGGCGCCGCCGCGCCATCTCCTGGAAGTGGGGAAGGGTACCTGTCAAAAACAGGTACCCATTCCCCCCTCCCCCCCCTGAAAGGTGCCAAATGTGGCACCGGAGAGGGGGGGACAAATGAGCGGAAGTTCCACTTTTGGGTGAAACTCCGCTTTAAAACAAAAGAAAAGTACTTATGGCACCCCATATGATATGTCAGAGACACCAAACAAAATTCATCTTTTACCCAATGCTGATTGCACTAGCACCTGTTGTTTGCCTCCGTTTCAGCAGCAATGTATGGAGAAATCTTTGTTTAGGAGTCAGGAGTAACAGGAGGCTTCATCGTGTGCTGCTGCCCCTTCACTCTCCAAGTACAGAGTGGGGTGCATGACCAAGCTTTAATTGCAATGAAGAAAGGGAGATCATGGGCCTGGCTGTGCAGTCTGGTATGGGTAAATCTTAAAACTGGCACACATATACACATTTAAACTGTGTATCTAGCCACTTGCATCTAGTTCTGATGTAAAATGTATGTTACCTCTCATATAATTTATGTGTCTGTATATTAATGTTGTTTTTGGTAAATGCTAGTTTTTTTCCTAGTAATTTATTTGCTATGAAATACATGGTGGCCCTGCCAGATCCCCTGTGTTCCTTTCTAAGTCTAACCACACCAAACACAGAAGCAAATCCATGCTGATGCATTCAGTTTTCACAAACTGTATGTTCTTCTACTTTGGAGATACACTTTGCCATGATGACACACAGCATGCCATGGCAGTCTGTTTAACTGCCAGCCCCTGCCCTGCCCTGCTGTGTTGATTGACAGTGGCTCCCAGCAGGAGGGACTTGCTGTCAAATTGCAGCTGCTCATTGCCTGTGCACAGACGGGGATCATACTTCCCTGCTGTGTGTGTGACATCAGCCCGCTTACTTTGGACACGCCCCTCACTATGAGAAAGAAGTAGTGAAGGGATGCTGTGTGGTCATGTGACCACCCAATAAAACATAAAATAATGTAAATAAAAGTTATTCTTTTACAAGTCAATGCAGTTATGCTTAAACAATACAATTTGTTGTACTTTAGTTGGCTTGTATAGTCATGTGTTGACAAATTCTTTAAATGCCTCCAGCAGGGCCTTCAGTTTTGGAACACTTTCAATGTATACTTCCACCGTAGAGCTCAGTGATCTCATTGGTGACTTTTTTGAAATCTTTGTTTGGTTTGCAGTGAGCAGAGTCCCTCGCAGGCAGAGGGAATCACCATCACAATCAATGCGCACATGGCCCTATGCTCTGACTCCTCTCCTCCTTCTGAAAAGTATCTTGATCCAGAGTGATCTATACCATCCGTTTGAAGAGTATTTCAGGGCTATTTGCATCATTTTAGGCCTAATGTATAATATATAGCACTAAAGTGAGCCCAAGTACTGTCTCGTTACCAAGCATGAAAAAGTGAGGGCAATGAAGACGCATTAGTCCTCTCAAGCACAACGGCTGTAATGCAAGCGGGGAAGGTTGCTTGTCGGAGTTAAGAGATAACCTTTCTGCCTCACTAAGACAATGGAAGAGTAAAGAAAATGTCAAATCAAGAAACGGTGGATTTAAAGATGAGGCAGCCTGGAATGACGCCTGTGCCATATTTTGTGAAACTCTAAGGCTATTGGCAGCAGAGATCCCTGTCTCTGATTCATCTAAGGCCGTATGGCAAAGCTTTGTCAGTCTGTGCGAGGTATAAATAATTCAGGGTGAGAGATGGCAATTACAGGGCCCTGCACAACCAAAATGAATATTTTATGAAGACTAAAACTGCTTTGGAATGAATCATACACATGCAGTCACACACACACACACTCACACACATATACACACACACAGCTTGTGTGCTCATACATGTCAACACAAAGAATACAAAGCAAAACATTTCAGATGTGTCCTTAGGACATATTTACTATTATTAGATTTATTTCTCCCCAATGTATAATGTTGGGGAGTCAAAAAATAAAAAGTGAAAACTTAAAGGCCTTTGGCCTAAAAGCATTTTTTTTTAATTATTAGACTGGAAAAATATATATAAAACACTTTCAGTATTACTGCCAATGCAAAAGTACCAGTATAGCCTCTTTTTCTTCTAGGCAGCGCTGCTAACTCTAACAAAGAGTCATCTGGCATCAAGGATAAATCCACAAGCATCAGATTTTCCCCTCAACAGAAGGACATGACTGGTAGGATGGAGCCAGGTATTGGGGATTCGCTCAAATTATTTAATTCTATCATTAAACTGCCCCTCAGCAGACCCCTTGCTTCCTAGACCTCATTATAGGGCCATCACTGTGCTGGGCAGCCTCATTGGCCAACAAAGAACTTTAAAAGGAAGAGGGCCTGAGCACCACAGGATTAGGAAAATAAAAGAGTGACAGCCGAAAAAGACCAAGTGGTCCATTGAGACTCCCTCTTTTTAATTCTGTAACCTTTTGGGTGGGAACTATGTTTGTCCCAAGCATATTTATCTAATTTACTGTTGATTGACTCACTACCTCTGCTGAAAGTCTTTGCCAAACATCACCCACTCTTACTCTGTAAAATAATATTTTCTAAAGTTAGTTTTGAACTTTCCTCCTAGTTTGAGGTTGTGTTCCAGTGTTCTTGATCTTAGCTTCAAAAACATAATACTGCCCTCCTGGACCTAATTTACCTTTACTTATTTAAAGGTTTCAATCATACCCCCCCCTTTTTGCAGTGTACCGCATGAAACTGTTGTGGCTAATCTGACGCGTTTCCGGGGTGAGCCCCCTTCCTCAGAGCCAAGAATTGCTGCTGAAAGACACTCCGGACAGCCCAGGGGCTAAATGGAAGCCTACATTTAGCCCCTGGCCTGTCCGAAGTGTGGTTCAGCAGCAATTCTTTGCTCTGAGAAAGTGGGCTTGCCCCCAAAACGCGTCAGCTTAGCCACAACAGTTTCATGCGGTACACTGCATGCCATCCAGCATCGCGCAGTACCTTGGCTACCTTGGAGATCATATGTATATCATGTTGATGTGTGTACATACACACCTGTTTTGTGAGCGAAATATATACTTTTTAATAGTTTAATAAATGTTTTTAGTGGTAATGCACTAGGTCGGTGCGCCCCTTTCTTTTTGTTGTTGTTTCCCAGTTGGTTTTGGATACCCTTGATCCTGAGGGGGCAGGAAGACCACAAGTCTTACCCATTCAAGTCCGAAGTATCCCTCTTCCCTCCATCACATTTCACTCGAGTGCAGGAGAATTGTTCTACATAAAAATCCAAGCCAGGCACATGGGTGAATTGGCAAAAAACCACCAGCTAGTGGAGAGAGTTTACGGCTCTGGCAGCTCACATACTAATATAAACAACACGATAACTAAAACACAAACTTGTCATATGTGCCCCACACAAGTTAGTGTTTTATAGGGAAATTCCTTCTGCTGGTGATCCCTCCAGTGATAACTAAAGATTTATATAAGGAAATCAGAGCCTCCTTTCTGCTGGTGACCCCTCTAATGATAACCAATGGTCCATATGCTTTCCCCACTGTCTGGCCACAGTTTTGCAAACCTAAAACTAACACCTCTAAATATTTTTCCTCTGTAGTTCTAACACGGTACCCTCAACATTGCACTCTATCAGAGGATTCTTTCTCTTTAAATTCATTATTTTGTTGTTAGATACATTGAACTGATGTTTCCACTACATTATACATTGTCATCAGCAAGACATACCTTGCATACCTTGTCCATCAAATCTGGGTGATTAGGGACAACCAAGGTGCTACACTTGGAGGTTCCTGCTATTTGGTCCCATTGGTGGTTTTCTCACTTGGAATATTATTCTGGCAATAAATCTGATCATTGTGCAATATGAACTTTTTTTGCTACAAATGTACAACAATATCCTCAGATATATAGTGTGAACCCGTCTTATCAACAGAGAAACATGTGTTCCACTAGCGACTTTGTAGTGGAACTTTTATTTCTTATATTCTATTCAACTGTGGTGACAAAAATATTCAGTCTCTTCTGTTCCTGCAAACTATGGCATTTTTTTCTTCAATGAACACAGCTATGGTAGAAGCTAAACAACATCTGTGTACGTTGTCCCACAAAAAAACCCTTTCAATTGTAAATTGTTTTAGTTGCAGTTTTGTAAACAGGCCTCAAAACCATGCGGTTGGTTATTTGCAAACCACACAGGAATAATATGGCGTTCTGTGTTGTGACGGGAACCTTTCCACGATAGAAGTAAACTGGGTCCAGCAATTCAACGACGGAGTACTACAGCCTACGACAAGAAGGGTTTTCTGTCCTACATCCCCTGCAAAAATGCCTTCTGTAGGCTGCAGACACAAATAATATCATTGTTCCGTAAACCTGCAGATGTAAAAGAACCTTGCTGAATGGGTATTGTGTTTGCGCAGTTAATGATACCTGGGCTATTGTGAGACAGAAGGAGGTCAGCTCTGTGACATCACAAGAGCACAAGACACTCTCTGTGCACAGCTCCAAAGCACATTTTCCCATCGCCAGAAAAAGAAAAAAAAAAAAAACAATAATACAGCGTACCTCAAACTAGTTTTTTAGTTAAATCAAACTGGCAGCCATTTTTTTTACGAAAACAAGGCTATTAGGTATATTAATAATTTGATAAATAGAGATATGCCTTCAATTATTCATGAGCAACATTTGGCAAGAGTAAAATTACATGCATGGAGAAGGTTTATAAACCTGCTAATTATGAATTAAGCATGCAAGAGGAACTGCTAACCCTGAAATTAAAATATTTTATGATTCCGCAATTACAAATAAATAGAGGGGTTTTTTTGTTAAACAGACACCCCAGTGTAAAAAAGGCTTTATGCATTCACAGATGGCAGATTATATATTTGGACTATAAACTCTGCAGCACTCTATAGATGGAAAAGCAGCTTCACTAAAGAAGGAATTTAAAGAGTTAAAGAAAAAATATACATACTGTTTATACTCTTTTTACTTTTATATAACCTTCAAAATCACAAAAAAAAAAACAATTTAAATCTCAGATAATGTAATCTTTATTTTTGCTGGGTTGCCACACACTCCTTTACAATTATTTTGGCAGGTGAAAGCTCCTGTATCTGCCTTTAAACTGTGTGTTTGACATTTGTCTGATGTTTCCCTTTGACGTCCCAGTAAGAGAAGACCTAAAGTAAATCTATCACAAACCTACCCAAACATATTATGAAGAAATGCATGGAAATGATCAATAGTCAGCTAACATTATATATAACTGCTGACCTTGTAAAAGTTTAATCATGCACTCTCATGCCTCCTGAGCCTCACACTATTGGACACTTACTGTGATAAGCAACCTCAATGAACAATAGGCAGGTTCAGTGGGTGGAGCCAAGGTTGACTTTTGCAGGGAAAGTCAAAATTTACCCTTGTGGTCTATAGCCTTGGACCTTCTGGTCACCTTGCCATACAGTTTCCACTCATGTTAACCCCTACTTATGTATTTTATTATATGCTCCATGTGAATTGCTGAGGTTTAAGGCTAAGTTAATACCTTTGTGTATGTATTTTTATACTTTTTATTGTGTATTTCTGATATGTATTTTTCATGCATTTTAGTACATTTTTCATACTCTGCCATTGTCTACAGGACCAAAAACACATGTTGATGCACCAAAAAAATCACTTTCAGTATTTTCCAGATGCAATACATAGCACAGATGTGAATTGGCACCATAGCAAACCATGAAAATCCTCTTGTTGGGCAACACATGTTACTATGCATGTGCCTATAGGTTGTAGATTTGCAGTTTTAATGTATAAGGGTGACTCTGGCTGAACCAAACCACCAAGGATTATCTTTCTTGTAAAAGTTTAGCCTGGCCCTGCCCTCTCTTTACTTTTTAGCTTCACACTATTGGACATTGAATGTGATAGGTAGCCTCTCTGAACAACAGGCAGGTTCAGGGGGTGGAGCCAAGGTTGACTTTTGCAGTGAAAGTCAAGATTCACCCTTAATCAAATCTAAAGAGTGTAAATCTAGATCTGCACTTAATGTACATAAAGAAATAATAAATCGAAACTGTTGCACTCACTTGATAATATGATAGGATTATGTAATACAACGCTACATAAAAATATGTTGGGCTGTTCCTTTAAATCAGTAAACAATATACCAAATAATGTGCATCATTCAAAACATGAGTCCGTAAATGCTAAGACACAAAATTTTTGTAAAACAAAAAAAAGTATGTGAGTCCACATACAGGCCAAAGCAAAAAAACTGTGTGCCTTCTCCCAAGTGGGTAAATCCAATGTTCTACCATCATTTAAATCCAATAGCTGCTTTCCAAATCTTTAGACCTCTAAATATAGGAGGTCCAATATCGCTCACGTGATATCCACAGAAAGCACCGGTGGTAATGATTATTCGCTTCCTGCAATCCCCTCTCAGTAATATTACACATGCAAAGAAAAAAATAAGGAATTCCGTAATGTAACATGTAAAATTCCTTGTTTATTAGATAAAAGAAAGGTACTTTCGTGTTCACAGCTATACACAAGCAGACAGAGAGACCGCACCACTCAGGTACGAGCAGGCGTGATGATGTCACTGCTAGATTTTCCCAATGTGTATCATTGCACTTCAAGAAGCATCAGAAGATTCACTTTTATAGCCTATATCCTTGGATCTACCGGTCACCTTGCCATATAATTTCCATTCATTGTAACCCCTACTTATGTATTTTATCACTATATGCTCAGTTTTAATTGTTAAGGTTTAAGGCTAGGTTCACATCTTTGCATCTGCAATTTTATGATACCTATTGTGTTTTTGCTGCATGTTTTTCTAGTGCTGCCGAGCCTACAGGCCAAAAAACGTTTCCCGATGCAAGGCAACACACACACAGGTGTGAATGGGCCTAGGGTTGCAGACTAGCAGTTTTCATGTATATGGAGGACTCTGGTTGGGATAAAAACATAAAGGATCAGGACCAGGACAAGGGGTAGGCAGAGGGGTGGCTGCAGTATTGTAGGGATGAGGGCACCATAAGTTCCTTCGACTACAAGGCTGACAGGATTAGTGACAGCGGCACCACTACTTCTGTCAGCTCAGCACTGGAAGTGGCAAGGAGAGGTGGAGAGAGTCAGAAGAAGGTGTGGGCTGTGCTTCCTCTCCCCCTCCTCCTAATAAGCTCCTTCATAAATGAAAAGTGATATTTTTCCAGCCATTATCTGTAAAAGTTTTTACCCTGGACTGGTATATTTTATCGTTTTTAAAAACAAATTTTGGCAGCTGAAGCGAACCACACAGAGCGCTATGACTGCATGTGTATGTGTGTGTGCACGCATGACCTCAAAATGAAGATGTTTTATGCATTTAAATATGTGTGACTGTCATTAAAAATGTAAAGCAACTCTGTGTATGAGGGGCCACCAAGACCTGAAGTGCCCTGGGCCCCCCCAGGGTCTAAATCTGGCCCTATCTGTAATATGTTTGTTGCAGAAGTGTTGAGTTTAGTAGTAGTTCTGATGTTTGTCTATTTAACATTGGCAAGCCCTTGGAGCACATGCCCATCCAATGCCTTCACAACCACGTGGACTATGAAAGGGAACTCTAAGAAGTCTTGGCTTACAGCAATAACAGATAAATCCCTTGTTTTTCTATTTGCGTTTCCGCCTAGGTACACAGGTGGTAAGCAGCAGTTTGGTTTTGCAAATGATCTTATTTGTCTCATTTATTCAACAAGAAGCTCTTGCCTTTTCTATCTAAAAAATTGTGTCTGTTTTATTATTTAATGCTGTGTAGTCTGTGGGTTGCCCTCTAATTGACACTGTACTAGTCAAATGACAACAGTAAATTCATAGAAGGGAGTGTTTTTTATAAAGCAGCAAAGATATTACAAAGGAAAATGACATCACGTTTGGCAGGTTTTGCTTATACACAATTTTCAAAGAGTTTGATCTACAAATAAGCAGAAAATGCACATACAAGTAGTGTCAGCATCCTCAAACAGAACAGTCTTGCTGCATGGGGAGAACACAGACACGTCAAATACATAGGTGTCAGAACACTGACACACTCAAAACCAGATTTCTGTAGCCTCACGTTACCCTGTTTTGCTGCCAAAATCCCCTGCCTAGAAGCAGCAAAATGTTTAATATTCGCATTTGTGAAACGACTGTCAACAACTCATTCACGGGAATATTTTTTTTTCCTCTTCTAGTACTGGGAATTATGGCTGTTTGATTAGTGAGCATGGAACACAATTAGGTAATTCAATCTCCTTCCACAAGAGGGCTGCTTTTTCCATAGAACTCAGAGCGGAATGTGAGATGTGTGTATCAGAAACACGGTTACTTGTTCCTGCTCCAGAAATCACTGACTCATGAATGCTGGCTGATAGGAGATTCAATTACAAAATATATCATTACAGAATGTGCTACATGGCAGTTCCTGAACATGGATGCAGAAAAAACTAATCATGTAATCCTGTAAAACAGGCAAGCTGATAATCCTAAACACACAGAAATGCCACCGGAAAACGCACAACAAGATGGCTGACAAGCAGCAAAAAACAATAACTCTGATAACAAGACTTATTAGCAGGGTATAAACTGTAGCTGGCCAGCTAAAAGATTAGAACTACAAATCTGAACATAACAAAACTTTTTATTGAGCAATCCAAATGATGATGCAAATAATTTACGTTGTGAGCAATTGTCCCTTCAAAGGGAAGTTTCACAGAGTGTAAAGTGAATCCTTTATAGGTCAATTGTTATGACCCACATGGATTTGCTCTTGACCAGAGTTCTTATATAGTGCCACATCCCTTTAAAGTACAGAAATTGGGGAATTCCCCTAGATTTGGACTTTTTAGGCACGGAGACTTGAATATGTAGAAAAATGATATTTATTAAACAAATATACAAAATGGTGAGATTAAAAAATAGATATAGCAAGCAGCAATTATTCAGAACCACCCCTGAGGAAGAAGAGTCTAATCTTCGAAACATGTTGGGCTTTGGTTTCTGGAATATATGGTTGTAAACTATGTTATTAATTGCTGCTTGCTATATCTATTTTTAATCTCACCATTTTGTATATTTGTTTAATAAAATATCATTTTTCTACATATTCAAGTCTCCGTGCCTAAAAAGTCCCAATCTAGGGGAATTCCCCAATTTCTGTAATGTTATGACCCATTTACACACATATAGTGGGAACTAAGGGGTTATTTACTAAAACCAGAGAGTGTAAAATCTATCTGGTGCAGCTGTGCATGGTAGCCAATCAGCTTTCAACTTCAACGTTTTCAACTAAAGAGATATTAAAGAAAGATTTTTTTTTATTAAATAAACTTGTCATACATACTTGTCATACTTACCTGCTCTGTGGTTTTGCACAGATTAGTCCTGATCCTCTTCTTCTCTGGTCTTCTCTGGTCCCTCGCTGGCGTTCCTGGCCCCTCCTAGCTTGCTAAGGGGGCACCCAAGCAGGCTTGCTCCCGAGCTGCTGCTGTGTGTGTCCATTCATCAGCCCCGCTCACTCATCGGCCCCGCTCACTCTCTCCTCATTGGCTCACTGGCTGTGATTCGCAGTAGCGGGAGCCAATGTCTCTGCCAATGAGGAGGAAGAGACCCGGGAGAGCTGCTGCACTCATGCACATCGCTGAATCAAGATGGGCTCAGGTAAGTATTAGAGGTGCTGCTGCACACAGAGGGTTTTTTTAAAAAAAAAAAAACCTTAAGCCTTTACAATTACCTTAGGCTTGGCAAAAAAATGGAAGCTGGTTTTCATGCAGAGCTACACCAGATTTTGCACTCTCCAGTTTTAGTAAATCAACTCCAAAGTTGCAAAGAAAACATTCAGGCATGAAGTTCTAATCCACAGTACCACAGTGCCACAGTATTGGTACTGCTTTGGTGGATCAGGACTTCTTGCATACCTCAAGGGGTTATCAGAAGTCTCAGTAGGCAAAGAAATGAGATGGGGAGAACCTAAGAAGCAATGTATGGTTCGAACACCTCCCCTTCTTAGTCATGTCCCCTACTTCCAGTAGAGTGCTAAAAAGGATACACAGTATGTGAGTAAGAACATAGATTTTTATCTACATACTTGGCTTTTAAAAATTTTTAAATGGAATACACAAAGCATACATTTTTGGTCTCCACCTACATTTTGGCCTGTGTACACATATATTTGTAGGCAGCTCCCAATAAAGATTTCAGCTAGGCTTATTTAAATACCGCAGACCATACCCAAGACCATACCCCACAGTCATACCTAAACCCATCAGATTTGCTTTGCTTGATCAATCCAAGCTCTAGTCACTACTAGAACATTCTAGGCAGTTACAGTGCTTTGGTGATTAGGCAGCCTTTCTATACTACTAGGGCAAATTAAAAACAATGCAAGGGCAGCAAAATAAAGAGGAATAAAGACCTACATTTGTGCACCACTACTAACTACTTGTTAACTGAGTAGTTGTACTTCCAAATATCAGTTGGGAGGTTCTACAGGTTCTCCACTGTTGTAGAGATGTGTGTTGCTGGTTTAAGGAATTCAAGTTTGACCAACAGAGCATGTGGGTCGAGGCCCCCACATTTGAGTGTCATCTAAGGTCTATAGCCAGTGTACAAACTAAAGCCTCATACACACGTACCGATCGTCGGCCGAACGATCGGCCGTCTTTTGTCCAGGGCTGTCGTGTCTGTTGAAAACTGCAAAAGACTGCACACGAATTTTGTCGGCCAACAACAGCCGACTGCAGAAGTGATGTCATGTGATGGTTAACTTTCCTTGTCTTTTTTCTTTTCTGAGCATGCCCAGTCTTGCTAATCTGCTGTCTGTCGGCCGAAATCTGTACTGACTGGCGAACAATTGGCCGTTCTGGTGTTGGCCAACAAAAATTTTAATGCTTGCACGACAGATTCTGTTCGGCCGAAAATGCGCTGTCGGCTGTCGGAAGCATCATACTAACAAGCCTACAATCGGCCGATCGGTCGTCGGCCGAATCTTTACGGCCGACAATCGGTACGTGTGTACGGGGCTTTAGTCCAGAATTCTATTTATGTTTGTACATTTGTCATCACTTTATTTAACCTGCCAGGTCACGATGGGTTTAAATGGGGCACAATTTACTTGCTCTTACATTCTTTTTAATATGGATGTATAGCCTTTATTTTCCCAGGAGTGGAAGTCCTGTTAATTGCTCATGTAACTGAGAGAATGGTATAGGTCAGACTTTACTACAAGAACATTTACCCTGACTCCAAGAGGCACTACTGCAGGTCAGATTTAAACCAACCCAAAGCAATCACTGCGAAGCAGCATAATAAAAATGCTCTCATGTATAAGACCGTCATTGGATTGCTAACAGTGTCATCCAATAAGTGAGATCATGAGGCCTAAAATTAATATACAGCAGAAGCCAAAAGAGAGTGGTGACCATATATGAATTATATTTGACAGATTTGTATATATAAAAACATTGGGGTGGATTTACTAAAACTGGAGAGTGCAAAATCTGATGCAGCTGTGCATGGCAGCCAATCAGCTTCTATCTTCTGCTTTTTCAATGAAGCTTTGACAATAAAACCTGTTAGCTGATTGTTTTCTATGAAGAGCTGCACCAGATTTTGCACTCTCCAGTTTTAGTAAATGAACGCCAATGTCACATGAGTTGTGGGCGGCATGGCGTTTACAGAATTACCAGTGCAAGGTGCATCTGCCACAAAATATTAGAAAAAAGTCATTCTTTGCATTCTATGTGTACATGTGTACACTAGTGACTCTGCTGTTGCCTGGCAACCTGTATGCTCGCTAAGTTTGAGGATGAGAGGAGATTTGGCATCTTCTTCATCCATTTCATCTCACGTTACAAGTTATTCCACCTCATGTCATTATCGAAGAAACAGGACATTCCACTGATACCAGAGAGCACTGTAAATTCTTCCTTAAAGTTCGGCAATCAGTCTAAAATGTACATTTGCAGTCTTCCTGTCCTGTTCAGATAGACACTGACTACACCAAGTCTGGTGATTCCAACCCACAACAATATTTTAAAAAGAGCAATTCTAAAAAAACATGGAAGCCAATTGATGAGTTTTCTGCAATCCACCACAACCAAGCAAAAAAATTGGGGGAGCAAACCCTGAACATGTATATCTAAAACCGGTGCAGCTATGGACCAAGCAACATGTATATTAAAAAAGAATAGCGCACACATGCAAAAGAAATGACTATCAAATATGGAGACAATCCATAAATAAAAATGGGGATTTAGTCCCACCATATGGCCATATCGTGCTCAAGCCCACAGTCCCCCACAACCAGAATATAGAATACCTCCCACACGTTCAGTGGGAGCATACATCCTAAAACCTGTGCTGTGCAACTTCCTTCCCCCACTTCCTTTATCATCAAGTCCATTTGAATTTTTAAGACAGGGTTGAATCTGACTGATAGCTGTAAAAAAACTGTTGCTACTGAAATGTTCCCACATCAGGAGATACTGCAATTAACCTGCAATTGGCGTGCTTGGAAATGATTTTCCTGAATCACAACTAAAGCTGCTCAGTTCACCACATTACAAGCAGAAGGAACAGGAATGGACCAGTGCACCACCACAATGCTTGGATGAAAATCTCAATGGCTGAACAGGTAAGCTAAACTTCCTGTATGCAACTCATAGATTAAATCTCTGATCCATACGTCGCCACTGCCGTTCGACTTCTGTTCAACCATCCTGCTGGATTGAAGCTGCTCAATCGGCACCACAGGCAATAGGCTGCAATGCTGATCTGACTATCCTGAAAACAAGAAAGTTTCCCCCGCTGTCAGAATACAATAGCACAGCAGGGAGGGTTGCCCCATATACATCAAATGTATGACTTAGGGAATCGGGCCAGTTTTTATCATTCAACTCACTGGTTGAACAAAAAAACTGACCCATGCATCACAAAATGCTGAAAGTACAGAAAATACTGGTATAGCCAGCCAGAAATCATAACCTTCTGCTTGAGTTGACAACAGTTTTCCCTACTATAATACAGAACACCATCCATGTTTGTAACAGGGATGGTGAAAGGAGTTCTTTTAGCTCAAAAATGAGAACTCTTATTAGGTCAATTTATTTCCCAGACTATATAATTTGAATAATATTAATAATTATTATTATAATATTGTTTTATGAAACATTATAGCATATTATTCATGCTCTCATATTTGTCTGAAGTTTTTGTGTATTAATTTTGACACTTCCAATACTATTGACTATTTGGGTTTGAATATGACCCCTTGGAGGGGGTATTGTATTGTATGATATCAAATTGATATGGTGATCTTCTAATGTTCTTTTCAACCCTTATTAAGGGGCACTCTTGGACACCAAAAATGCGTTGGCTACTTTTTGGATTGTACCCCTTACTTTTATCAAAATACAGTTATATCAAGACCTCTTAGTGGTTTCGCGCTGCAATTTAAATTTTTTCTAAAAAAAAGACAACTGGGCAGGGCTGGAAGCAGTTCACCACTTCTAATTTTGTGAGGAGAAAAAGGACAGTATTGTGTTCATATTATATGTACATTTTTCTAATACACTACAATTTCCATCTAGTTTGTACAATATTTAGGGCCCATCAAAATGGAGAATAGAGATAGGGTTAATAAAGGAGGGAAGTGATGACTTCCTCACATTTGGCTGTAACATACTTTCATTGATGGATACTTTGGTGTCTTATGCCTAAAATAACTGTCAACATTGAACAGATTGCTCTTATCATTATAGCAAATGTAGATTCAGTGTCAGATAAATATACAGAAGAGCTGCCTTTGTATATTTATTATTATGTATGGGAACACAGCCATCCAAACTCATAGGACAGCCTCACCTCTGGGACCCTCCACGGATACAAATGATCATCCCTAAAGAACATCTAATTTGCCTTCAGGAGATCATATAAATTTCTGCAATATATTTAGCATACCTATGATGTGCCAGTTACCCCCTAAAGTCTTTTGTAGTAAATTGCAATTTTGCAACTTCCCGCCTATGTGATCTATTTTGACTAAGCCTGGCTAACGCTTTCTCTTGGCCCCCAAAGACAACCTAGCTGACGTATTCCACCAGTCACCAGAGATCTCTCAATTTGTTGTAAGCGGGCCTGCTTCTTTGCTATTCTCAATCTGCATGGAAGAAGATTAAACATTCAATTTGTTACTTGATAAGCCACAGGGTTCACCACTTACCATACAAATGGAAAACATTACCGTCATCCCTTGACTGGCTCTTCTTCAGACATTTTTTTTGTTATTATTGGGGATATTTACTACAGAGAAAATGATGATGCATGTCATATTTATCTTCATGAAAAATGAGTGTCCAAATGGAAATCACCTTTTGAATGTACCATCGTCGAGCGCAATACTAATATGCTTCATGAACTATAAAATTTAGTCACAGTGTATGGACAGATTATAGCGTGCCTTTAATACGCTCACATCAAGCAAATTTTCCCCGTGTTAAGTGAAGACTCCGAGACCTGATTTTCAGTTTGATCATCATTACACTTCCACGACGGTACAAGTCGCAGCTTGTAGATTTATGTCCCCCCTCAGCTCTTTTGCATTAATCTGCCTCTGAATAAGCTATTTGCACTTCCTCAGTGCACGCAGGAAATTGAAATAAGGTGCAAATTTGTAGGTCTTAAATCTGAACAAGTACAGACATATATATTTCCACCTGGTACCAGTCATTTGTTTCCAGTAAATAGAAAAGACATTTTTTTATCTGTCTTCTCTTCTGTCTTTTATTAGATTTTTTTTTTTTTTTTAAGGTTTCACTTTTAAAGATTGTATATATATAAATAACAGTGTAGAAAATAATTGTTTGATCCCCTGCGGATTTTGTAAGTTTGCCCACTTACAAAGGAATGAAAGGTTTATAATTTTTATCATAGATGTTTTTTAAATGATAGAGACAGAATATCCCCCAAAAATCCAGAAGAAACACATAATACAAATGTTATAAATTGAGTTTCAGTTCAGCGAGCAAAATAAGTATTTCATCCCCAAGCAAAATATGACTTAGTACATGGTGGAGAAACCCTTGTTGGCAAGCACAGAGGTAAGACATTTCTTGTAGTTGGTTACCAGGTTTGCACACATCTCAGGAGGGATTTTGGTCCACTCTTCTTTACAGATCTTCTCTACATCCTTAAAGTTTTTGGCAACACAAAGTTTCAGCTCCCTTCAAATATTTTCTATAGGATTAAGGTCTGGAGACTGACTAGGCCACTCCATGACCCTAATGTGCTTCTTCTTGGATCACTCCATGGTGCCTTGGCAGTATGTTTTGGGTCATTGTCATGCTGGAAGACCCACCCATGAGCCATCTTCATCTTTCAGAGGAAAGAAGGTTCTCATCCAAGATTTTACAATACATGGCCCCATTCATTGACCCCCTCAATGCGGCAAAGTCAGCCTGTACTTTTAGTAGAGAAACAGCCCCAAAGCATAATGTTTTCAACGCTGTATTTGACTGTAGGGATGGTGTTCTTAGGGTCATAGTCAGCATCTTTCTTCCTCCAATCACAGCGAGTCAAATTAATGCCAAAGAGCTCAATTTTGGTTTCATCTGACCACAGCCCTTTCTCCCAATCCTTCTCTGAATAATTTAGATGTTCATTGGCAAACATCAGACAGGGCCTGTACATGTGCATTCTTAAGGAGAGGGGCCTTGCAGACGCTGCAGGATTTCAATCCATAGCAGCGTGTTGTGTTACCAATAGTTAGTTTGGTGACTGTGGTCCCAAATGCCTTGAAATCATTCACAAGCTCCTCACCTGTAGTTCTGGGCTGATCACTCACTTTTCTCATGATCATCCTTACCCCATGAGGCATAATCTTGCATAGAGCTCCAGGCCGAGGGTGATTGATGGTTATTTTGTATTTCTTCCATTTGCCAATAATCGCTCCAACAGTTGTCTCCTTCTCACCAAGCTTCTTGCTGATGGTCTTGTAGCCCATGCCAGCCTTGTTCAGGTCTACAATCTTGTCTCTGACCTCCTTTAACAGTTCTTTGGTCCTGCCCATGATAGTGAGGTTTGAATGGAAAAAAGAGATTCTGTGGACAGGTGTCTTTTAGGAGCACCTTCTTAAATTGACAGGACCAATCTGTGCACCACATAAGCACATACTGCAGCCAGTCTGTGGGAGCCTAAATATTGTTGGTTGGTAGGGGATAAAATACCTATTCTATTCACTAAACTGCAGCTCAATTTACAGTATCTCACAAAAGTGAGTACACCCCTCCCATTTTTGAAAATATTTTAACATATCTTTTCATGTGACAACACCAAAGAAATGACAATTTGCTACAATGTAAAGTAGTGAGTGTACAGCTTGTATAACAGTGTAAATTTGCTGTCCCCTCAAAATAACTCAACACACAGCCATTAATGTCTAAACCGCTGGCAATAAAATGGGGAGGAGGTGTGGTAAATTTGGTGTTATCACTCTCACTCTCTCCTACTGGTCACTGGAAGTTCAAAATGACACCTCATGGCAAAGAACTCTGTGAGAATCTAAAAAAATAATTGTTTCTCTACATAAAGATGGCCTAGGCTATAAGAAGATTGCCAAGACTCCAAAACTGAGCTGCGGCATGGTGGCCAAGACCATACAGCAGTTTAACAGGACAGGTTCTACTCAGAACAGGCCTCGACATGGTCGACCAAAGAAGTTAAGTGCATGTGTTAAGGGTCATATCCAGAGGGTGTCTTTGGGAAATAGACATATGAGTGCTGCCAGCATTGCTGCAGAGGTTGAAGGGGTGGGGGGGTCAGCCTGTCAGTGCTCAGACCATACGCCGCACACTGCATCTAATTGGTCTGCATGGCTGTCATCCCAGAAGGAAGCTTCTTCTAAAGATGATGCACAAAAAAGCTAAGTACATGGATTACTGAAACCATGTCCTGTGTCTGATGAGACCAAGATAAACTTTTTTGGTTCAGATGGTGTCAAACGTGTGTGGCGGCAACCAGGTGAGGAGTACAAAGACAAATGTGTCTTGCCTACAGTCAAGCATTTTGGTGGGAGTGTCATGGTCTGGGGCAGCATAAGTGCTGCCGGCACTGAGGAGCTACAGTTCATTGAGGGAACCATGAATGCCAACATGTACTGTGACATACTGAAGCAGAGCATGATCCCCTTCCTTTGGAGACTGTGCCGCAGGGCAGTATTCCAACATGATAACAACCCCAAACACACCTCCAAGACAACCACTGCCTTGATAAAGAAGCTGAGGGTAAAGGTGATGGACTGGCCAAGCATTTCTCCAGACCTAAGCCCTATTGAGCAACTGTGGGGCATCCTCAAATGGAAGGAGGAGGAGTGCAAGGTCTCTAACATCCACCTGCTCTGTGATGTCGTCATGGAGGAGTGGAAGAGGACTCCAGTGGCAACCTGTGAAGCTCTGGATAACTCCAAAACTCTGAAATCTGGTGAACTCCATGCCCAGGAGGGTTAAGGCAGTGCTGGAAAATAATTGTGGCCACACAAAATATTGACAATTTGGTCCCAATTTTTAAGTTTTTATGTAGGGGTGTACTCAATATTGTTGCCAGCGGTTTAGACATTAATGGCTGTGTGTTGAGTTATTTTGAGGGGACAGCTAATTTTCTTTGTTATACAAGCTGTATACTCATTTCTTTATATTGTAGCAAAGTGTAATTTCTTTAGTGCTGTCACATGAAAAGATATAATAAAATATTTACAAAAATGTGAGGGGTGTACTCGCTTTTGCGAGATACTGTATAACATTTGACACTTAACAATGGGTTCATTGATCTCAGAGTTTTAGTTATATAGGCTGTTCATTACAGACATATGTGTCCATGTGAAATGAAATAAAGAAATACATGCTTAAATAAATGTTAAGGATCACGACCAAAATTCTGCAGTTCAGCTCCATCTAGAATGTGGAATATTTAACTTCACATAAGATTCTGCTTTTTAGAACAGTGAGTGTAACAAAAGATGGAGAACAAGACAACGTACAGATGACCCGCTTGTC
Source organism: Pelophylax lessonae (assembly GCF_965119305.1). Lineage (NCBI taxonomy): Eukaryota > Metazoa > Chordata > Amphibia > Anura > Ranidae > Pelophylax > Pelophylax lessonae. The sequence goes on from NC_138776.1 coordinate 70,373,716, forward strand.
TGGAGTAGTGGTGGACTAGGTAATAACATCATCTGAAACAGAATTTAGAGACCATCAATTTCTGGCTCTATTGTACAAGGAAGTGTTAAGGAAGACAAATGATCCAGTTTTAGATATAGCTGTCCCTGAAAGAGAACTAATTCTGCTGTGATATGTGAGGTACGGCTCCTGGTTAGTGAATTATGGACGTCATGTTTAATGGGCGCAACCTACTGTGCCAAAATACAGTTAGAATGTACGCACAAGGTGCTCTTAAACTGCAGCTCTTGCTGTAGCAGGAGAAATGTTAGGCCTTTATCTGCAAAAAAAAACCCTGCGCACAAAGTCCATACCATGATAAAAAATTAAAGTGTTCCCTTTATACAACTCTTAGAGAGCAACAGACTAATTTATGAATTAAAAAAGCAGAGAAAGGTGCATCTGGCCATAAGCCAGTCTAAATTGGCCTAATTGTCCACTGTAGGTTCAGCAATGGCACAGTTACATCAGGTCTGCAAACTCAAAATGATGCAACCATTCAACTTAACAGTTCTCCCAATCATATTCTCCCTTTCCTTTTCCTAACCTCAACTAAAAAAGCAACACAAAGTAATGTGACCTATTGCTGTAAACCAATCTTGTTAATTGCAAAATCTATTCAAATCTGCAATGTAGATACATCCACATTCTGTTTTATTTATATCTGGGCAACTTCAGAGGCTAGATCTCTAAGGCTTATGGCCATACATGTCTAATTAATTGACCCCCACCTTTCCTCTGTTGCAATCCAGCTGCAATACTGTGACATCTTTGTAGCAACTTTAGTAGGTGATTCATCGATCCAAAGAACTGCATGCACAGATAAACAGAGAGTAGTGAGATGCATGTAGGTAAGAGATTCGAATCCATCTGTGCTGTCCAAAAGCTGCAATTCCAGTCATGGCTAAAGTTGGAGAGGCCCTTCTTGTTTACCTAACAGCCATACCTGTGACATTGTTCTCATATTAAACCAAACAGAAAAATTTCACATAGATCTAGTGTCTTTTTTAATAAATTAAACATTTAAATGCTGCAGGTCCACTGATGCTTTTTTACTAAAAATAATTTATACAAATTAGTGATTTCTCAGCTAAGCACTCTAAATAATTTAACTTTATAAACCTCTTGAATTATGGTTATATAATGTATTTAGGTCAATCTGTGGCAACAGAGCTCCAAGCCAAAAGATCAACTCTATAAATATGTCAATTGGCTAGTTTTTTCCTTTATTCTACTTTGGCATGCGCACATTTCGCAGTGTATTCCGTTGTGCCAAAAAACAAAAGCACTACACAATATAGAAGCATTCTCTTTTTTTTTTTTTACTTAAACATGGCATATAATTTTTTTAAATACAAATTTTTAAAGACCCATAATAAATGTTAACTAGTGAAACTGTAATGAATTATGATTAGATCACTTCTAAAGTTTTTCCTGTGTTCTGCAAGATGGCAACGAGTACACAGTTTTAGAGCTAAGTAGAATATTCTATGCCAGAAAGTGTATCTAGAGCCATAAGTTGTAAACAACTTAAACATGCAACAAAACTTTTAAAAATGCTAGGCCTTTAATACGATATTGGCATATCCCGCAATAATAAATATTTTTTATAAGAAAATAAGATAATACTGTTAGTTATATTTTATTATAAGATAATACTGTTAGTTAATCCATATGGTAATGGAATTTGAACAACAAATAGGATAAATTGCTTAGAACCAAACCCCTTTTAACTTAGGGAACTGTAAGGAAATTAGAACAATCTGGAATTCATAAAGGTTGTTGAACCATAGGTTAAAGCTTTTAAATGCCCACTTTTTACTGAATGTGGAAAATTATTTTGTACCTTCCAATTATCAAGCCCAATGTTTACTATTAGTAAAATGTAGAAACCATTTAAAGGGGTTGCAAACTCAAGAAGGGAACACATTTTGGGAGCTTTTACCTTTATATTAGGCCATGCACCTGGATCTTAAAAAAATAAGCAAACTGAGTCATAGAAAGTAAAACATAACTATATCGCCGATAACAACCTTCTTGATCCCTTACAGTCAGGTTTTCACCCACAACACTCCACAGACCCTGCCCTAATGAAACTCACGAATGACTTACTAATGGCTAAAAACAATGCCCGCTACTCTGTATGCATACTATTAGACCTTTCTGCTGCCTTTGATACAGTTGACAACCCTCTCCCCCTCAAAAAACTCTGCTCCCTTGGCCTCCTTCTTCCTGCTTCTCCTTCTACCAGGCACTCTTTCAGTCACTTAGAACTCTACCTCTTTCTCTCTTCTTTTTGTAGGGAACCAAAAGGGTCTGTCCTCTGTCCATTTTTATTCTCCATCTACACCTCCTCCTTTGGTCAGTTGGTAACATCCCAGCTCACCCCATTATTCTCATGCATCACTAATTTACCAACTGACATATCAGTATGAATATCCCACCACTTCCAAAAACTTAATTATTCCAAAACCGAACACTAATATTTTTATTAATAACAATTATTTGGTTTAAACCAAACTAGAAGCATCTGGATTACCACTATCTAAATTTCAAAACACTTCAGAGAGGTACTAAGTATAACCCATTTCTCCACAAACAGAACCTTATATTATTTTAGTCAAATTTTTGTGGACAACTAAACATCACACCAATTTGAGCTTGTTGGATATCCGCTTCTATGCCCTACCCCTTTGCAGCTATAACCACCTCCACTCTTCTGGGAATCTTTAGGAGCGTGTCTCTGGAAATCTGTGCCAATTCAGCCAGAAAAGCATTTGTGAGGTCAGGTACTGATGTTGGATGAGAATAGCTGACTCTCAAAGAGCATTCCTATTCATCCAAAGGTGTTCAATAGGAACAAGGTCAGGCCTCCATGCAAAATGCCCAAGGTCCTACACTCCAAATTGATGAAAGAATGTTTTTTTGGAGCTGTCTGAAGAGGGGCACAGC
>NC_138776.1:70381685-70446685 GCF_965119305.1 Pelophylax lessonae
CTGACTAATCAACCATCAAAAGAGAAGCAAAGCCAACTTAATTGCCAGCGAGATATCACTGGTCTCACTTGATACAACTTGAAATTGATATAACTCTGGGAAAAGAGCCTTAGTTGATGCTGAATGGAGATAGAAATATAACACTGATCACTAGTTTGATGAATTGATAAGCTGCAACACATTTGACTTCAGTCAACCATTTCGAAAAAAACAAAAAAAATAGACAAAAGAGATATACTTTGTATTGCTGTTGTCTGTTGGTGTTCATCTTTGCATTGAACAGTTGGTAAATAGAATATTATTGACCACATACATGCAGATCTATTTTTTTTTGTACAGAAGGCTGTGAAATGCCTCTTCTTCTCTTTCTGACATGCACAATGTATGCGAAACAATTTTATATTCCAATGGCAATTTTAGTATTCCAATTTTTTTCCATTATTGTGTTACGCCAGTACACTACTCTATTATCATAAGCATCCGACTTGTTGAAAAGATTGCTTGCCTTTAGTCTGGAGTATAGTTGGCCATAGACACCTCATCAACTGAAAGAGAACTGTTTATAGTTTTCTGCCTCAACCACCAGTCCAGCTAATTCATGCTATTTTATTTCCCCGACTTGAGAAATGCTGATGCCCCAGGGCACAGGCAATGAAAAAAATCACTCTCTCTTTTTATAGGGTAATGCAGATATTTGACAAAAAGGTTGAGGTTACAGTATCATAAACTTATGATATTTGCACTTATTGCCTTTTGTACGTTGGCCTATCTATGCTGCTTGGTTATCGCTCCTAGAGTCGGTCGCAAATATTTGGTTATGTCTTGTGTAAAACAGACTTAATTATGTATGAAATAGTAAAATAAAATAAAACATGCTAAAATTAGTAAGGGGGCAAAGTCACATTTGTGCGATAAAGCTTGAAAAATGTTGAGCACATCATGGCTTGTCTCCAGCTTCTGCCCCCGCTGTGCCTCCTTTAAAGTCCTGACTGACAGGTGACATTCTCCTATTTATTATCAAGAACTACAAGTTTTGATGTTATCGTAGTAGAAAAACAGCCCAAATGTCAAAGTCTGAATATTTTCTGCCCCCTTTTGTAAACGACATCTTACTTGTCCAAAGCAGCCTTTACAGGTTACACAGGTATTTTAACAGATATCATATCACATATATTTTTTTTCATCATGTGTGCTTTCTCCATCAATCCCTTATAAAAAAAAAAAATATCATGGCCTTTTTATTAGGAAGCGATTTCACAGAATTCTGTTATAAATGACTAAAACGGTAGATGCTGAGCAGAAAGGAATGCCCGACTGACCTGATGCTGTATTAAATTTTCATATGAAAAGAGGACTTTACATATCCAGCCAAAAGGGCAAATCTCTGAGCTCCTGTTGGGCTCTCAGAGACAAGCATTTTCTAGCTCTGCATGCATAAAATGAGCTACAGTAGGTGTCAGTAATTAAACTATCATGTTTCAAAGTCTTGACAACAGTACAGAAGCAAGAGAACAAGACGATAATTTCATTAGTCTGAAGAGCTAAGTCATAATTAGGTGCCTTTCACAGAGTAAAAGTCGCGGACAAAAGGTAGTGATTCTAGCAGTCCCATTCTGCAGCGTGGGGATGAAATCTTATCCAAACTCTGAGCTTGCAAGGTTAACAATTGGGCAAAAAGGGTAAGAGCGAAAGAGCTACAAAGTCTGTTTTTTGAACAATCACTCTTTCTTTGCAGAGGCTGAGAAAGGAAATGATGTAGAAAAGGAGAATAAAGGATTAAAAAAAATTCAATAACAATTGAAAATCGGTATACCATTGTTCTAGTGTAACCTGAATTCTTCTCCTTGTTCTTTGAAATGATAGCTTCTACCCCTAAGGCGATATACACCATTCCTGTTTTAAAGTAATGCTTACAATCATTAAGGTGGGGGGGAGAGCGAGAAAGGCCATGATTTGTAGACATACCCCTATCAAAGTCATTAACTAACATCGTAAAACGACTTAGGGTGTAGTAATGTTTACTTAGGACTCTAAGGATTGGGATGGGCACTTGATCGAATCATTAATGTGTGGTTTAATGTTTATGTCAGTATATTCATCTCTGTCTTGACTTGCCGAGGTATTTGCATATTTAATTGATCAATATGCTCCGAGTTCCTCTTGCACATCTGCCAAGCTGGTCCTGTCTCCTTACAAGGCTCATTTCTCAAAGTGACAGCTTGCTGCCTGCTGTACTCCTACACAGCCCTCATCTGTAGCCTCTATGGAGGACAGGAAACATCTCCAGCCTCCAAATCTCTCTTTGCTAGAACTGTTAATGGCCTATCCTATAACATGTAGCATGGAAATGAAGAAAAAAAGTCCTTAAAAATGGAGAAAAAGCAGTTATTCAGACAGATTTTCCACATGGCTAAACGTCACACTGTAAGAAGCAACATGTGTGTTATTGTTTCACATTTAGCATCTGTCAATGTCGCAGCTCCTGCTTCCCAACAGCCTTGAATCAGGGTCCCTTATCAGCAGCGCGTCAGAAATGCACACAGCCCTCTCCTGCTTGCTTAATCTTTTATTAAGAGCTACATTGTGAGCTCCACTGATAGCAAATGGCTCCCTTCTTCATCATTCATAAATCCAAAGTCAGCATCAATAAAATCACCACTTGACGGAAACCGCAAGCAAGATGGATATCTGCCAATAAGTATACCTTGCACCTCCTAAATAATTCATTGGCATAGATGCCAGCATTGTCTTGCAAAACATTTTGACAGAGATACTAGCTGCATTCAAATCTTCGGGTGAGGTATGCTGTTTGAAAGGCTGCTTGCATGAAAATAAAATAACAATAAATTGAATCACTTTATTAAACAGCAGCCCCATAGCGCACATTCCGTAAAGTGGCAGTTGTGTGTATAGTGATACATCTACACTAGTCATTTTAAAGAGGTTCTCCACATATGAATATTGGTAACTTGTGAACATACACAAATGTACATTATAAAGTCTTCTTGATTAGTCTTCTTTGTTTCAAAAACACTTCATTCCTACCAGCACTCCAGGGTCAAGAGTGCTGATCAGTTTATAATGTTATTCCTAAAGTCACATCCATTCTCTCAATATTACAATACAGTAAACCCCCGTTATATCGCAGTTCCGTTTTTGCGGTCCCGGTATCTTGCGGTTTCTTTCTGTAGACCTATTAATATTATTTTACTAATTAAATCATTGTTTTGTTTGTTTTCCATTGCTCTTGCTCTGTCTCTCAGTATTTTTTATTTGTTTAAATGTGTTTCTATTGTTTTAAAAATGTGTGTTTAAAGACCTTAAAATGTTTTTAAAAGTACAGTGAAAGTTATAAAACCATGCCTAGAGTGTATATAAATAGGGTCTTTCTAGTTCGCGGATTTTCATTTCCGCGGGTGGGTCCGGAACGTAACCCCCGCGATGGAGGGGGGGTTTACTGTACCACAATATACACTATATTACCAATAATATTGGGACGCCTGCCTTTACACACATATGAACTTTAATGGCATCACAGTCGTAGTCCGTAGGGTTCAATATTGAGTTGGCCCACCCTTTGCAGCTATAACAGCTTCAAGTCTTCTGGGAAGGCTGTCCACAAGGTTTAGGAGTGTGTCTATGGGAATGTTTGACCATTCTTCCAGAAGCGCATTTGTGAGATCAGGCACTGATAATAGACTAGAAGGTCTGGCTCTCAGTCCCTGCTCTAATTCATTCCAAAGGTGTTCTATCAGGTTGAGGTCAGGACTCTGTGCAGGCCAGTCAATTTCCCCAACCCCAAACGTGCTCATCCATGTCTTTATGGACCTTGCTTTGTGCACTGGTGCGCAGTCATGTTTGAACAGGAAGGGGCCACCCCAAACTGTTCCCACAAAGTTGGGAGTAAAAAAATGGCCAAAATATCATGGTATGCTGATGCCTTAAGAGTTCCCTTCACTGGAATTAAGGGACCAAGCCCAACTCCTGAAAAACAACCCCACACCATCAAATGATTTGGACCAGTGCACAATTCAAGGTCCATAAAGACATGTATGAGCGAGTTTAGGGTGGAGGAACTTGAATTCCCTGCACAAACCAGACAGAACACCTTTGGGATGAAGTAGAGTGCAGACTGCGAGCCAGGCCTTCTCTCCAACATCAATGCCTGACTTCACAAATGCGTTTCTGGATGAATGGTCAAACATTCCCATAGACACACTCCTAAACCTTGTGGATAGCCTTCCCAGAAGAGTTGAAGCTGTTATAGCTGCAAAGGGTGGGCCAACCCAAGATTGAACACTATGGACTAAGACTGGGATGCCATTACATTTTATGTGCGTGTAAAGGCAAGCGTCATAATACTTCTTTCAAAATAGTGTACATGCTTCCATTTTTTATGGCCAGCAACAACATGAGCAGTCCTTTAATGCAAATTGCTCAGCTTGCCATTCAAATCCCATCAAGCCTCTTCCTCTGGAAGTCATGCCTGTGGCTGTTAGTCTTGCAAAACCCTACCCAAACTGTATCAGTAGGGAGGCTTACTAGAGTCATTGTAAAATGTCCGTAGTAATGGTATGAACACCAGTATATGAGCACAATTTTAATGTAACGTTGACAAACAGAAGGTTTTTGGAAGTGGTGTTCCACTTTAGTTGGAAATGTAACCTCTGCTCAAGACCACACTATGTAGCCATCCAGATGGGTCCAAAATACTTTTCAACTTAAGTGGTACAACCCTTTCAGTTTTGCCTTCTTTTTTGTTGATCCTACTATTGAATGGTTTCAGTTTCAGTTTCAATGTGAAATAAATAAGTGGACCTTGTTTTCGGAGTACATATGGACAGGCAGACTGTTGAGTCCCATCTCCGGCAATTCAGCAGCCATTCCTCTTGGAAACAAGTACACCTAGACACATCAACAATCTGTTTATTTGGGAAGGAAATCATTATGTAATCAGCGCCTGCGATTATCAATCGTTTATAAATTTTGCCTAAGCTCTTCCATTCAACAGTTGTCGTCCTTTTTTTTTTCATTTCCTTCTCTTTGATTGATGTTTCCCTGCGAGCTGTCATTAGTTAAATTAATTTGCCTTCAAAAGACAGCAGAATAGGGTCCACAAAGACAAATCTTAGGAGACTATAAAAATAGACCATAATTTAGAAGAAACTCCAGCGTGTTCTCTTCTCCTGTCATCACGGTAGAAAAACACTTTAATTTGATACAAATTTCTCAGGAGAAACTTTAAATTAACTTAGATTTTACTCTGTTTGAGGGATGGCAAGTGAAAGTTAACAAATAAAAAAGGCACTGTTTGCTGATTCTGCAGTTTCTGGGCTGCTGCTTTTATCAGTTCTTTTTATTTTCACTCAGGCTAAATAAATGCCAATATTCACCTCTAAAGAGTCATCATAAAGTCATTCCTTGGGGATATAAAAAATATCCTCCTCTCATCTTCCATCCAAACAGTGTCACACAAAGTTAAAAGACTTAGTAAGAGTGATAAAAAAAAGCCTCTCTGCTTATGTGATTTGCTTCTTTTGGAATAGGCAAGATGGATCTTCTAATCATTAGACAGAATATGTTTATATTTAAAGTCAAACACCATTCTTTTTGCATGTGATATTTTAAGTCAGGCTAACAAAGCATTCAATCATCGTAAGCATATATATTACACACCCTGTCCTATACAACACATCCAAAGCCACTGGAAGTCCATAGTGGAACATGATCAAATTATGCTTATTGCCAGGTAAGGAAAGTAATTGGAAGCAAATTTATAGACAACTAAAGAGCTTTGTAAATGCAAGAGATAAATGCAAGAAAAGAAGTATAAAACACCTAGCATTGCAGTCCAGAGTTTTGCAGCAGTCACACTGAAGTAAATAGGGGCAATATGGAAAAGTGCTTGGCTAGTGGGAACAATTCATATATGCCAGGGAGGACCCTTGACTGCCTTAAGCCTAGTACACACACGGGCCGAATGTTAGCCGGCATCGGTGTGTTCAATAGAAACCAGCCAACACTTGGCTTGTGTGTATGGCAACCGGTCTGACAGAAGCTGGCCGTTCGGCTGGCTTCTGTTGAAGGCTCAGGAGTGAAAAAGGCCTGCTGACCGCCTCCCAATGGCTGAAAGTGCTGACCATAGTGTACTCGCAGGGGGTGTAGTTATACTAACATCGGCTAGTTAGTACAGTGGCTCCAACCGGTGGGTTTTTTTTTTTTTCATTCAACCCACTGGAACTGATGGTGTGTACTTGGCTTAAGTGAAGGAGTGTGAGGAGAACTTCATACATCTTGATATTAAAGGGGGAAAGTGCAGGTTGTAAGACCAACAGTTGCATATATCTTCCCCTGTGTCTATACAGATCTCTTGTGAAAGCAAGGATACCATGAATAAACTGGACATATAAAACATTTTCAAAGCCTCTATAGACAGGAAGAAATAAAATCAGTAATGATCACCTTTTAAGAAATTAGTGATTAGGTTTTCAAATTTCTCAGAAAGGTGGACTGATGCTTTTTATGTACACAAACAATTGAATTCAACTACTTTTTTTAAAGGTACTATATATAGATGTCAAACTGTCATTTAACATATATTTTTTTTATTATATGACTGAACCCTAAGCCAAATTAACTAACTAGATGACAGGACATCAGGAACCAGAAAAAGCTCTACAGGCTCCAATGTACTCTTGAAGCCCTCTGATTCTTCTATGCAAACACTGACTTCCAGATACAGCGGTGGCACAGCCATCCTCTGCATACTGGCATAAAATGTAGGAGGTGGTATCTTTCTATGTTCAGACTTTTACAAGCCACTAACTACATAGGGCATTTATAATCCTTATGTCAATAGAGCTGTTACTTTAATATTATTATCTATGTGGAATCTTTGCTATTCTGTCCACCCCATGTAAACAATAAACCGTTTATGACTGCAGGAAGAGTATTTAAAACATAAAATCTGCATTATTGATTTGATGCTGGGAAAAAATATACAATAACTGATAAAGAACTGTAACAAGGTGCTAAAAATAAAAAAAAAACTGAACTGTTTTATCTGCTAGAGGATGTGCAATTCCGTTCAATCAGTCATCTGATACCTGCCAGACAGTACAGCAATGTCCTAGACCTAAATGCAGACTACGCTGCAAGTAAACAATACAACCTGGTCCAAGACACACCCCTCTGACCCCTAATTGGACAGTGAAGAAGCAGCAGACTACTAATAAGCTCATCTATTCTACATAAAATATATATTTAATGATATTTTAATACCTTGATCTGTGGATTAAATAAAGTTGACATTTGCTCAATTTAGCCTGAAGAAAAAGTTTTCTGTATTTAGTCAGATATTAAAGAATGATAGAAGTTAAGTATTTCTAAATTCAGGCTCCAAATCAAACATTTAAGCTCCTAAAATGGCATTTCTAGCAATATATTTTAAAGTGGGCTTCTTCATTACCGCAAACCTTTTTTATTTTTTTCTCTTTTAGAGGTCATGATGGGTTTCCAATTACCAAATTTCTGTGTAGACCAAAACTTCTTATGAAGGAGGAAGGCAGCTAGTCATAACAGATATGGGAAAAGTTGTTCACACCACTAACAAGCCATAGCACAACATTGGCGGTAAAGAAAAAGCTTCCTACACCAGACTCATGGGATACTAATTGTGTAGTTTATATAAAAAGAACTTTAGACTGTTCATTTACCTTTATTTTGTAACATTATTGAGCCTATTTGAAGCGGTGTTACAGCCAGCTATATACACACAAATGAAATAAATTAATGCAAACTCTCAACCTGGAAAAATTTCATAGGTCTGCGCCACCATCCTTGTTATTCATAAGTCTTCACCACACTATATATCAACAATGGTGACAACACCTCACCTATTGCAATTCAGCAGCTTTCTGGGTCATTCTCTACCTCCAGCCTGCTTTGTGAATGTGCAACACCCCCTCATCCACTTATAACACTTCTCCAGTTCTTGGTGCTTGAAAACATGTTAGATTTACAGTACTATGAATCGCATTAGAGCATGATTTTTTCACAATCCACATCGCCACAAAGTATTTTTGCTGTCCATGACACTATTGGAAGACCATGAGGTTTTGCTAAAGGCAAATAGGGCTGTTTGCTTTGCAAGGGAAGTTGCACCATGCAAGTGAAATTGCCCCAGAGCTTAGTGAGTGTGGTGAAATTTCAATTTGCAAAGAATATCCAATCACATGCAAGGAAAAAAAAATCATTTTTTTTCTTGTATATGGTTAAACAATGGACATTAGCAGAGTTTCACCTCTACACTCTAGGGCAGGGTTCCTCAAACTACGGCCCTCCAGCTGTTGCAGAACTACACATCCCATGAGGCATTGTAAAACTCTGACATTCACAGACATGACTAGGCATGATGGGAATTGTAGTTCCTGTACAACTGGAGGGCCGTAGTTTGAAGACCCCTGCTCTAGGGAAACATTCCCCTGCACAATTCAACTTCCCTTACAAAGTGAACAGTCTGTTTGCCTTTAGTAAATTTATCATATAGTCATCCCCCTTATTTAGATTACCAGTGGATATAATGGTAGAATTATATTTGTGCTAAAGTGTAACTAAAGTCAACTTTTTTTTCATTTTGGCTGGAAAAAGGAAGGGTTATAACCCCCCTTCGTCTTTTTTTTTTTTTTTTTTTTGCCATCTGTTTCCCATTGGGAAGATTTCCCTTCAATTCCTGTCTCATAGCCAAAACAGGAAGTGAGAGGAAATCCCTCTAAGCCAGAGAATCCCAGGGTCACCAGAACTCCAGAAGTCCCCATTGGAAGATTTCCCCTCTATTAGTGTCAACCAAAAAATTTGGATTTTCTTTTACTTTCACTTTTGATGGTAACATGAATCTCCCTAATGGACGCACATATTGCAAAAAAATAAAAAACTGACAGGTGTTCTGTCATTACGTGAAGAGTAACTTGAGTATGGGATCCAAGCCACTGCCTGCAGACCACTAATGTAGCACCAAAATAACAACACAAAAGGTTGTTGAGAATGAATTACTCATTACTAGTATGACATACAATTAGAAAGTTTACCCAATCTGTTTTGAATTACGGAAAAGCAATAGAGGTGTTCAGTTAGTGTTCTTTATAGTTACCAGTGTTTTCCCTACTATCTCTTACACTGGATTAAGCAATTTATTGCCCATTGCACCCGCTAATAATTCAATAAACTGGTGGACCAGGCCTGCCTGTGGTTCTCCCAGTTTTTACAGCACTGTACGCCGCAGTTTACAAGGCTGTGCTATGTAAAAAATACTCTGAATTTAGTTCTAATTGCCCGGCTTTTGACTCGCGCAACATTTCTTTGTGTTGAAAGCAACACGGTGATTTATCCTCATTATTGTGTAAATAGGTTTCGGCAGTTCTCAGTAAATAAAACAAAGACTGACAGGAGGAGAAGAGGGAATTTGCTTTCCTACCAATTAGAGTAGCCTTAGGCAGTACTTTTAAGAGGAGATAAATCCCGCAAATCGCTAAAATGATCCTGTCACATGCACCAAATATTAAAATCACACAGCAGCACACTTCATACAGTTTGCTTTAGTTTAATGAGTCGGGGTGGGCTTCATTGCAAGGCTTGCGTCTCACAGTTGGGGACCGCTGATTGACAGCTGAGATCGTGCCCAACTGCAGCTTCCTAACCAGTAGGACCAGATGGAAAAATCACAATTCATGTTTAATATGCAGTTTTTTTCTGCCTTGCAAAATTCCCAAACTATCTCTTCACCTCCTATCTGTAAAATTCCTTGCCACAATACATGCAAAATGTTACTTGGGTTGCCCCTGAGGCAACACACTCGTTAATGTTGGCAAGTTGTAAAAGAAAAAAGAAAAACTGGGAGAGAAACAGAATACCATTGCGCACTGCTTGTCTGTCTGATGGAGAGAAAAAATAAACAAAGAAATTGGACGATGGGACACCAGTGTCCACCACTGGCTCAGGACACAACTCTTTGATTTCAACCCCAGGATCTATCAGCATGAAGTTCGTATATTCTGCCCTAGTCTAGTGGGTTACCTTAGAGGAAGCCTTCGGTTTTCAATGATATCAATTTAAATCTTTGAAACAGTATTGACAAAATGGAACCAAAAATGGCAGCATCTGAGCTGAAAAGCAAGTACCATATTCTGATGGAATTTCAGTGATGGCCTAAGCTAGCAGAGTCACTATGAAAATAACCTTTGGTATACAAGTCAGGCATCAGTGCACTCTTCCTGCAATGTCTGACAGTGCTTTCTGGACTTATGGCCTGTGGTTTCTAAATCAAGACTGGGTATAAATGATCATATTTGTTCTATTTTTAATGCATTTTCTAGCAGATAATAATGTAGAGGCAAACCCTAACTGGGTGAAATTTAGTTTGCTAAATCACGGTGTATTAAACAAATGCCATCATTATTTTTTTTATCAAAATACTTCTATTCACCTTTTTTCTTCTTTAATGTGGCACCCCTGTGCTGCTGATTTTGGTGACAACATGTCTGTATAATGTATGTTGAAATGGTCACTTGTAGTGACATGTGACAGAGTTGTCACCTTACAACAGGAAAGGGAACAAGGACCCTCATGGCGGTATCACCAAATATTATGAGGGGTCTTCAAAAACTTTCCATACTTTTTTATATTTAATGGAGTTAAAAAAAGTGCCTAAACTTTTTTTTATTTTAATGAAAGCTACAGATTTTAGACACATTAAAAATGATCTCTGAAATAGCATTAACATGGTAAAGCTTGTAAAAAATGTAGTAATTGTATTTACATCTACTGTAATTATTTACCCTGCCTAAACATGAAAGCAGGGGACATTGGCAGCACATTAATGACACAGGTAACCTATGATTAGCCATTCATTTTCTGATCTGGGAATCACCACTTTGGACAACCTCAATATACCAAAACAAGACAAGAAATGAATTTGCGTGTAAACAAATGGGGGTCATGGATTTTGGCACTAAAGATCTAAAGATCTTCATGGAGTCTTCAAAAATACTTCAATTAAATGAAAGGAATTTCCAAAACAAGTTGATTACCTGGTTTTGAAATATTCAGCTCTTATTTGCCCTCGCAAGTTATGTTCGGCTATGTGCAAAAGGGTATATTAAATGGTTGGATGGATTCCTAATGACCAATCATAATCTACAGTGTATGGCATGATTATTTTATGGCGCCGAGGGCAGACATAACTGTAAAACAATGCCCCGTGTGCTCTGCCGTCCAAATGTTCACTTTAGGATTCTGGAATTCACCCTACAACACGGAATGGTTCCTTAAGCGTAAGCCATAATGAGCTTGTAATAACAAACCAGCAGACCCTAGTCGCAACAGAGCACAGCTGCAAGCCCTTTTATTGTTTGGGCTTAACATATCCTATTTTTAACAATTACCTTTTCTTTCTGTTGACCACAGACAACTTTTACACAGTGACATTTATACTTCATATATTGAGCAATGATTGTTACCTTGTTACTGCATTTTTTTTTTTGTGTGTAATGCTTTATGAGGGTGGAACGTTATGTGTGACAGGAACCCAAGTAACCCGAGACCTGGGGTCAGTAATGTATTAAAAAAAAACAAGACACACATGGCTTCTGCAAGGCAAGAAATCAAGCAGGAATGAGAGCCTTAGACAGGGCAAGATAAAGAAAGCCTTCCTAACAGCTGCAATTATAGCCTTGGTTATATGAGTCAATCCATTACTTCACATGGGCTTGACAAATTACCATAAATGCCAAAGTAGAACAACAGCAAGGTAATTTAGGTCTCGTACTGGACAGTTTCAAAGTTACTGTACATAGATTTATAAGGGAGGCCCTAATTTATTCGCAAATTGTTGCCATATATCTTTGTACATAAGGTAGCACTTAAAATGTTTTGCCGCCTAACCAAAATGGTTGTGCAAAAGTCAATAATCTAAAGACCTTACAACAATGTTTGCTGCGAAAATATTTCTCGGCCTGGTTGCATTAAACCTAAATTTGTTGATTTATCATTTACTTAATTGCTGCCTCAATATTTCCTTTACAAATGTGTGGGGGGGGGGGGGGGGCATCGTGCCTTTGATTAGAGGGACTATATTTCTTTAGTAATATAAAGTAAAATGTCGACCAGCCACCATAGTTTTATTGCGGCAAGTTGGCTCTGTCCTCAAAAACGACGTACCTGTACGCCGCTTCGCGGGATCGCTAGCAGAAGCCCCGGTGCACACCCATTGGCCCCAAGGGGAGCCAATCAGTGGGTCCGGTGGCTGTGTTTGCCGCTGGGCACCCGTGATCTCTCCCAGTGAAGACAGAACGGCATTCTGTCATTGTAAACACAGCAGACCGCTGTTCTGTCAGGGATAAACACAGGGATCCTGTGGTCCTCTTATTTAGGAACACAGGTCTCTGTGTTCATGCAGCAAGCCCATCCCCCACACAGTTAAAAAAGCACCCCCTAGGGACACATTTAACCCTTTGATCGCCCCTGATGTTGACCCCTTCCCTGCCAGTGTCATTAGTACAGTAACCATGCATATTTTGCACTGATTACTGTAGTAATGTCACTGGTCCCCCCAAAAGTGTCAAGAATGTCAGTTAGGTGTTCGATTTGTCCGCCGCAATGTCACAGTCCCGCTAAAATCGCTGATCACCGCCATTACTAGTAAAAAACATAAAATAAATAAAAATTACATAAATCTTTCCCCTAGTTTGTAGACACAATAACGTTTGAGCAAACAAATAAATATAGGCTTATGGGGATTTTTTTTTTACCAGAAATATTTAGCAGAATACAAATTGGCCTAAAATGATGAAAAAAAATAGATTTTTACATTTTTTTATTGGGAATGTTATAAAGCAGAAAGTAAAAAATATTGTTTTTTTTTTTTTTTCAGAATTGTCGCTCTTTGTTTTGTTTATAGCGCAAAAAATAAAAATCGCAGAGGTGCTCAAATACCACTAAAAGAAAGCTCTATTTATGGGGGGGAAAAAAGGACAGAAAAGGACAAATTGCACATGACCGCACAATTGTTAGTTAAAGTAACGCAGTGTCGTATCGCAAAAAATGGCCGGGTCATTAAGGGGGTAAATCCTGCTGGTCCGGAAGTGGTTAAAGGCCACAAAAAAACATCACTTCTGATATACTTGGTGATGTGGAATGAGTGCTAAAACACTATTTTAAAGCAAAATTCAAGTTTTATTGAGTGCTGAACCAAAGTACCATTCACACAAAGTGGTGGTAAAGTGATATACGATTTGTTGGCCAAATTTTGCATTCTATAAAGAGATAAGTATAAGTCTTGATCATGCAGGACATGACTATGTAGTAGTAGTAGTAGTAGTATCATAGAATTTACTTGTAAGCGTGGCTTTCTCATCCATACTGGCCACAAAGTGACACAACTGCTAGGCCACTAGACCCCCTATCCCTTTTGACTTCACATAACCTGACTAGAGGGGGCTAACTTAGAGGGTGGCCAGACCACATGGACACCAATAAATGCTCCTACCTAATGTTCCTATTAAATAGTTGTCTCTGACATGCTTTTGGCATGGGAGTGCAAAAGGAAATACTATTTATGATCCATTTGCCCCTTTTGATAAATGATTTCTATCAAATTCTAAGGCCCCGTTCACACTAGGGCGACGCTACTTTGCCGGGCGACACCAAAACAATGGAAGATGATTTCTGATTAGCTGTTATGGATTAAGAAACTTTTCTTGTGGTATTTTAGACACATCGTGCTGTTCTTTGCTGAGATCTGCACTAAGCCCAGAGCAATATGCAAAGCAATCGCATAACAGTAATTTTGATACTATGCCAAAAAATATAACGTTAAACTAAACTAACGTTAAAGATTGCATGTTTGATTTTTACAGAGTCCCGTGTGTAGAAGGAATGTATTCTAAATTACATACTTTGTGGTTTTCTACATTTCTCAGTCACTAATGTTTGGTAGCCGCCATGCTATGGTTGGCAGTTGTTTCCAGATGCCTAAGGAGAAACCACTGGATAATTCAATGTGCAAACCAAACCCTTTAGGGGTCAGAGGCATTTTACACCCCTCATGTTAAAGCCCTAATCAAGCCCAAATTTTGTTGTCTGTTTTGGATAGAGTAGGGAAGGGTTGGAACTACTATATGGTTTGTGAGATTTTCTCAGTAGCCTCAAAACTGGCAATAAAAATATGGAATGTAAAACTTTAACATGCTAGCAAAAATATATATTTCAGTAATATAGCCAAGAAAATGGGGAGGTCTTTATTAAAAACACTGTTGATTTTAAAAATGATTTTAAGAGGCACCTAAATCCAAATGGAGCAGGCAGCAGTCAATATATTGGATTGGAAACGCTACATAATGCAAACACACAAGCCAATTGAATTTTTTTGGGTTCAATTATAGTGTTTCATTGATGATCAACTGCACTGCTGTGAGAAATGTATTGATTGTAATTGGATTTACATAGCTTTGCCATTAACAATGATAGAAGCTTTATGTCTAGATTGGAGTACTTCTTTAAAGTTTAAGGGCCCAATCACAATGCTGAATTTGTAGTGGTGCAGTTTGTCAAAAAGTATTATTCATCCCCATGGAAAACTCACTGGAAACTACACCAGAATGCAAAATATTCATGAAAAAAAGAAAAATAACATTAAAAAATCAACACTCTACAAACATTAATGTGAACTGTGCTAGATCATGTTTTTTTTTTAATTATTTGGCAAATGGCTGTTTGTACGCAAAAGTAATTTTATTGAATAAGTCTCACACCATGGCATTTCTATAATATACAATGTTGTATATATTTCTTTATATGTTTTTGTTCTGTATTTTTTTCTTCTTTTTTAATTATTACAGTAAAGACAAGAGGCAACAATACTATTCACTATTCCCTGGCATCTCTGAATGTCAGAGTAATTTGAGATGAAAGATGCTCCATTTCTCAATGGGCAGCCATAGGACATATGAGAATGTAAAGCAGTCTTAGTCAGAATAGAAAGGAATTCACCGCCAAATACAAGCAGCATTTCCCCAGATTATAATTTACGCTGTATTAACTGTCAAGAGTACTTTTGAGAAATATAGATAACAATTCAGCAGGAATCGATAGGGAGTGACAGTTGATTTTAAAGCTTAATACAAGACAAGGAAGAAAATGACCAGGGTATCAACTCTGGAGGAATAAATTTGTTTTGTATTTGATTTTTGTGTTAAATTTATTACAGCCAGGATTGGCTTTCCTCACACGACAGAAAGATGTGAGATAGTAACATTATAGCATCTGTCTCCTGCAGTTTTCATACAACTGCTTATCTTTCAATGATCTTCTTTATCGGAGCTGCAAATTAAGGAAATTAAACTGTCACTGGATCAGAGGACTTGCAAAACTCAGTTGGAATGTTTGGAATAAGCACTTCGGCAAAGGGACAGGGCCATACCAGCTTGCATGACAGAAGATGCAAGTCAGTTGGGCCATTGTGGCAGTCATAGTTTTGAAAAATGCAACTGGTGACAATAACCTACCCCCCCCCCCCCCAAAAAAAAAAAGAGGTAAATTAATAGACATTCACAATACAGTTGTTTCAGCCCCTTTAAACATGAGGCCCACTAAAACACCAGGGGTATTACAACCATAACTGCCCTTAAAGCTGATACTTTCTTGAGAAGGATTTCATAATGCAGTTGGAATAAAGGAAAAGGGTACAGTCCTGGAAACATGTCAGCTTTGAGAAAAAGGGGTACCCCTTGAAATACATCAGCTAAGGTCATGGTATGATAAAGAGGTCACACCTCTTGAAACGCATCAGCTGAGATTGGAGCATTGAGGAAGAGGCCCCTCACCTTGAAATGCATAATTTGGCTTAATAGAATTGTTGCCTTTAATAGCCACAGTAACTGAATATTTGATGGGACTCTGGTTGGTTGCTAAGGGCAATATAATTACATTAGTTTTATGTTTTTTGTAATTAAGGAGGTCCAATGGGATTTAGCAGCTTATGTTCCAAAGCCTAAAAACTAGATGATATCAGTGACAACAATAATAACATAATAATAGGTATCAGAATAATTATGTCTTCTGGTACAGATTAGTACACAATTTGTGAAGTCTATGTAGCTGCACAAAGGCCCTCTGAGACTAAGAGGGTCCATTTTTACTAGATGTTGGGCAGGTGTGTGCTGGGATCCCTTCCGGCTTCCACATAGAATTGGACACTGCACTTTTATCTAGCTGTCAATCGATACATAACGAACACGTTTTTTTACCTGGACAGAAGTTAAAGCGGAGTTCCACCCTGGGAATACATTTTTTAATAAAAATACCCTCAGGACAGTCAGGACTAGTAGATTCCACAATGGCTAGCCTCTAATCTGTCCCGTGTTGCACTTACCTTTTAGGAGAAATACTTACCTTGAAAAAGTATTCTCCAGCGCTGCCATCTCAGGTGTGGGCAGCTTGAAGCCAGCGCGATCCTCTTCTGCGTCCTCTTCCGTCTTCTTTGGTCCCACGATGCACTGCACCGGCCCCGCCGTCACTTCCGGTGCGCGTCATCCCTCCACAGCTTCTGGGCATGCCCAGAAGCTGTTTAGAAGGGAATGACTCGCGCGCACCGGAAGTGACGGCGGGGCCGGTGCAGGCGCATTGATTCCTGGGAGTGATGGCGTTCAGCTCCCAGGAATCATTGCAAAGCCAGGAAGTGACGAATCGCCGTGGCCGCCGAGGGGAGGAAGAAGGAAGTAAGGTGAGTATATTTTCTTCTATACGAGGTAAGTAAAAAAAAAAAAATTGTGATTATCCATTTGCTTTTCAGGTGACCCAGAGCGAGAAGATGGAGGTAAGTATAAATTTAGGGTGGAACTCCACTTTAAATTGGAACAGGGGGGCACACAATTGCTTTGGCACAGGAGCCTCTTAGTGATTCTGTCCTTCACTGTTCGGGTAGACATAGAAACTACTATCCCTTGTATGCCTTATTAAACGCAAACCAGCAAATATCATGCACTTGTCAATACCTTGAAAAATTTGGATCTCGCGGATATGAAAAAAAAAAATACTTGACAGAAACACAAGTGATGGGGAATATAAAAATCAGTCCCCAGAGTTGGAGTTTTAACACAGCTTTAATTGAGGGCTTTCCTGGTTGGCAATTGAGCTCAGAACGCTGCCTCTTACAAACACAATGGAGTGACCATAAATGAAATGCTGAACCTCTCCCCACTTTAAACTTATCCATACTTCTCACTTATGACATGATTGATTTTCCTTCAGAGTCCTCAAGTACAGGATTGTCTTCCTTCTCTCTCTCTCTTTTTTTTCTTTCCTCTGTGTGGTAACAGCTAATGCATATAGCCTTGGCCTGTCTGAGAATGGCAGGAAACTGACATGTGAAAGAGCAACTGAAATGAATACGGATGAAATTTGAAAGTGCAATTTTCCGTCTGTCAATCACCTTTTAAAGATGCACGTTAACCACCAATCAAGTATATCCTGGCTGAGGTCATCCTCATTTGCCCCCTTTACCGTGAAATCCAACAACTGTCCACAGAACACCTGATTCTACCTATAAAAGTTTTTTTTTATTTTTGTTTAATTCTGTCCTCTACTTTTATCTACCTGAGGGGTATTTTAGGTTTCCATTTTTTTTTTTTTTTTTTTTTACGTCCTTTATTTTCCCCTTCCTTTTAATTACGAGAATCTTTCAAGGCCAACATTTTATTTCTTCTTGTTAGGATACAAACGGATAATTTTCGTCTGCTTGCTTCACTTGTAAAGGCATCTAGGATACTGGAGATTAATAATTTATGGTTACCAAAACTCATTCTGGCCCTGGCTTTTGAGATGCTTCAAAAAATACAGCCAATTAAGGTTTATTTAATTATTAAGGTTGAATAAATAACAGCGAAACATGTTAAAAATCTTTCAGTTTCAGTCAATCATCATAAAAAATTAACAAGCCTGGATAGAGAGACATAGGGAAAAAACTGATAGGCTGCAATCGTGAATTATAAATTGATATTGATTTTTTCCTTTGCAATAACACTCTCAGGTAATCGTATGTTGCCACATGGAAAGTGCACTTTCCTGGGCTGAGACTAATATTAAGTATCAAATATATATGAGATGGAGGCGTTTATGACACTTAAGATTTCACAAACAAAAAGGGAAAAAATACAATTTGTGGCATAATGGCTGCACTGAAAACAGGATCCTAGGGCGTTTATGGGAGCAGAAAGGGACCCAACTGTGCCGTGCATTCATAAGAAACGCTAACCTTATTCTTTTCCTGACATCCCTCTTCTGATATGTTACCTTGTTAGTATCGCTAAGAAAAACATAAATATTTTTTATTATTTCCAAGGCTCATCCTTGTCTTGCCTAATAGACAGGCCACATGGAGTTAAAGCCGTATTATATAGCCTGGTGCAGAAGTGATCATTCAAAACAGCTTGTGCTCATATTTTACACTGCCAAGCTTTATTAATTCTAAGCCCCTAAGAAATAGTGAGGGGATTTTCCGACCTTCTGTTTATTGAAGTAACAAGGAGACGAGTAAGACATTTCCCTAGGCTAGCTCAGATAAAGTGGACAATTACTATTGGCATTCCGAGTGTAAATATTTAACACTTCACTGCTAGTTTGCACCTAAATACCTATTAGATGGTGGGATGAATCCGGACACTATTTCCCAATAGGGTTACCTTACTTGTCTCTTTTTTTTTCTTTCCTGTTTTCTCTAACCATGTTTATTGGATTACAGTTAACACAAGTCTTGTTATACAAAAGGACTCAAGGAGAAGTTTGTTGAAGCCGTTTTCTGGTGTACTAATAGAGCTGGTAAACGATTTTACAGATTAGCATCAGTCTAAAGCAGAGAGCTGAGCTAATGTAGGCCTGGATTCCCAGAACGGCATGGCTGCATAGCAGATACACCCTGTGGGTCTCTACTCTGAAGGCAGAAGGGAGTGAGCCCATCAGCTAGAATGGCTTTATTGGTACTAGGAAGCTCATAATTGGCAACATGGCTTACTTTGACACCTGTACATTTGTCATTACCGGTAATGGATAGAACTTAGAACCCATTTTAATTGATGTTACTGCTTTACAGATACATTTCTTTTTTTTATTCCAATGGATAGTTGATGTGGTCCAATGCAATTTAAATGAATTGGAGCTAATGTGAACATACATACATAGGCAAATTTATATAGTGCTGACATATTTCACAGTATTCACAGATTACAGAAATGTTCACGTCAGTTCCTATCCCATGTATTATAGAATCCACTGTACCACAGCCATATAGTTGCATGCCAAGGCCAACTTTGAGTGAAAAGATTCTTCCTCCAAAAATTTTTTAACTATGGGAATAAACTAAAGAAACAACATGGACACAGGGAGAACACACACCCTCCATACTTAAAGGGCTTCCTGATGGGAACAAAGGGTGACTTAAAGTAGAACTGTGGCCAGGCTATGGATATTCAAGTATTATTATATTCTTAACAAACAGTAAAATTTTAAAATAGGATCTCACTGACCTTTGTAGCTGCAGGCACTGTGGAGTAATTAATCCTCAAAGTTTACAGTTAAATTTTTTTACTTTCATTTCAATAGCTCAACCCACCCTGTCCCCCCATGCTAGCACTGACTTGGCAGCCTGCCAGCCAAATCTCAACATTAAACACAGGAAGAGAGATGGAAAGGGAAGAGCGTCGAGACTGACCCTGAATGACTTTAGGGCTTTGACTGTGAAATTTAAAGACAAATTGCTCCACAGTGGCTGTAGCTATTGAAGTCAGTGTAATTACTGTTTGTAAACAGTAAAATGTAAATATTCAAAGGTCCATAGTCTTGCCACATTTCAATGGCAAGCAATCCTACTGCCATGTGTCATGAAAGAATAAAGCTTGAAATAGATATTTTTTAACCACCTTTGACAATCATTCTTTTTTTATTGAAGCAAATACACTTGCTGGCTGCATGCCCCATGGTCCTGGATTCTATTATAAATTGAGACCTTTTTTTAGATGTAATTTAAATCTGTGTACAGCTGCTAATGCAAAGTTAGACTATGCTTTATGGATAATCTGGCACTGAATAAACTAATATAAATGAATAGCAATAAGAACCATCACAAACATTTTGAAAACACATGGCCAGCAAATACAAAGTGGAAATTATAGTTGCCTTACCACTTATGAAACTCCAGAATTTTTACAAACACGCTTAAACGACTCTTTTGTGATTTGCCTATTTTGCAAAGTCTATACATTTGAGCAAACATCTGATTATTCCCAGATACATGATACATATAGAAAAAAAAAAAAAAAGATTGACAGGAAAACAGATGGCTACCCATTTTCTAGAATTTTTTTATGTCAAAACTACAAGCAATTTACAAGAGAAGTTCATTTCTCTGAAGCAATTAGTTTGCAGATACACTATTGACTGTCTAATGCTTGTTTGCTCAACAGCTCTCACTGAGTTACATGCTCGTCTACGTGACAATGCAGGAACAACGGGGAACTCTTGATGTCTTCAGAGTACTAACACTCACCACTAGATCCCCTGTGCCCTCACTCCTGAGGTAGCCATTGACACCATTACAAGAGAAAGATAATGTACTGCAAACACACAGATTATCTCCAGCATCACAGCTAATTCTGCACAACTGAGTTTCTTCTTCTTACAAAAAAGAAAAAAAAATACTAAAAGACAATGGGATTCCTGAAGTGCTCTGCAGAACAATCAGGTTCTGCATGTCTGTCTCCAGTGCATTAAAAAGAAATACAGTACAATTTTATATTTGTTTAAGACTTTCCACTTAATAATCACTGATCAATTTACTTTTGGTCACCCTGAAACCACCAATCCTTCATTTTTAATGGGAACCCAAGGGTCAAATCACAAAGCTAACACCCCAGGATAAAAAAAAATCCCTTTTTCAAGAAAAGTGACAGTTATTTTCAGCTTCATGAGTCCAATGAGGTTTAAAATCTACAGTCAAATGGCAAAACCAATGATTCTTGTCCATATGTTTAAGTGGAACTATAGGCAAAATGTTTTTTCCATTTTAGATGGAGTAAGGGAGGGTTTTAAGACCTGTACATTTTTTTTCCATCTGTGTCCCATTGGGGAGATTTCTCTTCACTTCATGTTCCAAAGTCAAAACAGGAAACATGATTTCCTCCAAATTAAAGGAATCTCTTGGGGCCCACCAGGTCACTAGAACTAGTGTCCCCATTGTAAGATTCCGCCCTCTATTACTGTTCTCGGGACAACCCAACATTTTGGGAGTTTCTTTTACTTTCACTTTCAATGATAATGGTAAACAGGACAAATAGAGAGGGAGAATATCCCTAAAATGGGCAGATGTAGTAATAAAAACCTGACAGCTATTCTAATCCTTCTCCACTCTGCCCGAAACTAAAAAAAAAAAGAAAAAAAAGTTTTGCCTTGAGTTGATTTGAGCCTTTAGTACCATGTTTTTTTAAGTTAATGGCCTGTAAGCTTAGTAATGTATAACACTTAAGAGAATCGACTTGCAGTGCTAAGATGCTTGACCATGGAGGACACAATCATGTACATAGTGTGCATATTTTTGGTTGTGTGTCCATGTCTTGCACAGCATCCTCCTACCAGAAAGTTACAAGGCACAGTACATGTGAGTTAGGGGAGCGGAGGAGAACACGTCCTTCTGCCTGCAGCAGATGCACCTTACAGGCCTAGGCACAGTTACTTGACATTAAGTGGCGATTTTGGCTCTGAGGAAAAGGGTTGTCCCTCGAAACGCGTAAGTCAAGCCAGGTCTTTGTGGACATCATCACGCCATCCAGCAGTAGAGAAGTGTTCTGGAGGCGATTGGTTCCTATTTCCTACATGCATGTATACATCCTAGGTTTGTGAGTATAATGTACGCTACCCATTTTGATTTTAATAAACTTTTTAGTGGTAATGCACAAGGTCGGTGCCCCCTTCTCTTGTTTTTGTCTTTCAGTGTTTTTGAATACCCTTGGTCCTGAGAGGGCAGCAAGACCACCTTATCTGTGCTAAAAAGACCATTCAGACCATTCACCTTCCCACACACCACATGAGCGCAGGAGAGATTCTGTACTTAAAAATAAAGTACAGGTTTAAAGCGGATCTTAACTGTATCCGAGCACCACAAACTGAAAGCACTATTTAATTCATATTTAATACTTATGCTTTTTTAATTGAGAAATCATTTTGAAAAACACCCCCTAGCCTTTCTAGCTTGAGTAAGGACAGATGATTCATGTAGCATTTACTTTCTGGAATCCATCTGCCCTTAGCTCAGGCATGCAAGCAAGACGGTGTGCTTAGCTGGGAAAGCCCTTCCTCCCCTCCTCCATATAAAAAAAAAATACCCATGAAGACTCCTGGGATGTATGACCTTATTTTCGGCCTAGGCCAGAAACCAGGAGACAGCTGAAAAAATGTAAAAAGTTTAAAACACGTAAATATAATATACCTTCCTATCTATTTATTAATATGTAATGTTGTTTGAGAGAGTTTATTTCCCCTCTAAAAACTGGTTTACAAGGCTAAAAAAAAAAAACATACTGTGGCTGTTCATTGTGAGTAATTTATTCACGCGAACTTGTAAAGTTATTGAAAGTCAACTTTCAAGAACGCATATTTTCTTCAGTAATACCACATTTTTCTAGGTCGTGTTAGGTTTTCTCCAACCAATATAGTTTTTTCTATTTTTTTTTTACACTTGAAATTCAACAAAGCAGCTTCTCATGTCAAGACGGGAGAAAACCAGGCAAGATTTTACAAAAATGTGACCGTCTGCAAAGCAATGATATTGTCCGTGTGTAAATGGGCCCCTATTTGTTACAGCGTTTACTGGGTGTTTGCTGAGCAGTCCTGCAACAAAAGATCATCTGAATCCCAACCACTTCTAGAAGAGAAGGCATTACAAACAAGAGCCCCTTTGAACCTGTGATAGTGGATATATAAAGCAGAAAAGCCCAAAAGATGAATTATTTGATGTTTCAGATGATGGCAGCCATGGTAACCTTACCAATCCTTCTAGAATGTGTTTTGTCCATGTACTAAAATTTTAAGCCTTCGAGTGTCGGAAGTGTTACAGTTGGGGTTTTTTATTCATCCCTGAGCACTTTTCAGTCTTACCCAGTTCCAAAAAACCCTTCAGTCTCAGAGGTGACCTTTGTACTCTGGAAACAATTACTCCTAGAGAGCCTGTCAATATCATTATTTTTACAAGAAATCGATAGGCCTCACAAAGTTAATGGGGTATTGAGGCAACGAGCAGTTTACCTCCTTACTGTCAGTGGTGCAGCAGCCTGTGTGCTTGGCACAGATGACAGATTCTTGTAGACACCAGGCAGACAGTAAGCACTGGCTGTAAACGAGAGGCTGGCTGCAAGCATGCGTGGAAGAAAATGTCAGCTTCTCAGTCAGCTGGAGGATGTTCTAACAAGCCAAAGATGTCAGGGTGTTGTGGTGTCTGCTCTGGAAAAATCAGAAAAACCCAAAACACGCCAGCAAAATGAATATATACATCTTAAAGAGCACCTCCCCTCCAATAGCTAAATGCAGAGTTAAAATGCTTAAAAGGGAATTATTCAGTCCAACAGAACCTTCATAATAAATCAGCTAAAAACATTCTAGGAGCATAAAAACGAAAGGTTGTTCAATGTCTTACAAATTGTTTTCTCACTAAAGCATCCACAGCCTGGGGGGGGCTGTCCTCTGCCAGCAATTGTGGAGTGGAACCCCTACTCTTTGTATGGAATGAGTGGTCATATTGCAGATGTCTGACACACCTCTACCCAAATCTGTAACTATGCAATCAGCAAAGCTCATACTTTGTGCTGATTGGAGAGTACCTACTCAGCAAGGAATGTGTAGAACCTCTGCAAAGAAACCACTGTTTCCCCGCAGAGAACAAGGGTGGTCTTCTGCAGCATGCTGGCAGTGGACAGTCTTTTCTGCTCAGGCTATTGCTGCTTTACCAATCAATTGTAAAACTTTGCACACCTTTTGTTTTGATGCCCCTGGAATGTGTTTCATTGATTTATACAAAAAGTTCAACCGGGCATACCTCAATCACTATGTGAGGTTATGATTCCCCCTACTGCCCAACCCCCCCCCCCCCCTCTCCTTCATTGCTGGTGGCTTTCCTCCTCTCCTCCTGACTGCTGTGGGGAATGATGTAGGATGGAGAGTAGGGAAAGGGGCTAGTAAATATGTAATTTATTGTCCCCTTCCTTTTGTAAATGAACACAGTGAACGCACTCGCTCACTATGTCCATTCATAACTGAAGCATAACTGTGTTTACTATGCTTCAGTTTGTGAATGAACAGGAAGCCACTCAGCACTTCCCATGCATTCACTGTCCAGTGCAGCTGAGGCTGCAGAGAAAGGCATATGTGTTTGAGCTTTAGGGTGCACACTTCAATGCAACAGGCTGCGCACACCTATGGATTTAAACCTAAAGGAAAAAAAGCAAATTTTCCTAAGTTATCTCTCATAAACCCACCAGAACAATGACTTATATTCATATGTTCAAACATTGGAATGGTAAGGAGCTGGTTGTACCCAGTTCATGCACAGTGGTAAACCTTTACCATTTATCCCGTAGAAGGGTTTTAAAACCATTGGGGCTTTTTTCAACTCTTACGACTTCTGTGATAATCTACACTCAAGAAGTATTAAACTCCACTTTTTTTTTTAATTACCTGAACCCCAGCTGGGTTATACCATAATGTGCCAGTATGCACAGCATATTATCACATAACCACAGACTCACCTGTCAAACAAAGCCCTCCAACACTGAGCTTTCCCTGCTCCTGGCACTTCCATCTTCACCTGGTCATTCTTCCTCTCCAGCCACTTTAATGGCCAGGCCTGGATGATGTCCCTCCTGCACATGCACATGGGAGTCACCATCACAACACAACACTCTTTATAATCACAGCACAGGCTGTGTGCCGTGAATACAGTGGGAACTGCACATGCGCAAGTGACATCATCAGTCAGAGCCGACATCTAAATCTACTAAACAGTGCAGTTTAAGATTTTAAAGGTACTTTCAAAGACATATTTCAAGTTTTAATATAGAGGAAAGTGCAAAAGCTGGATTCAATACCACATTAAAGTGAACATGTTGCTTTGCCCTACATGAGCAAAGCAAAGATTTACCTCTTGTGCCACTTGTCTCTCCCTTTTAGATTGTAAGCTCCTATGAGTGGGGAGCTCCTAGCCCTCTTGTTTTGAGTTGTATTGTAACTGCACTGTCTCCTTTTTTTTTTAGTAAAATGCTGCGCAAATCCTGGGAGACTAGTTTTGCATAATAGCCAGGGGCGTAACTACAGGGGTTGCAATTGCAACTGGGCCCCATGCTCCAGGGGGCCTGTGCGGCTCCCCTGTACACCTGGGTAGGAGGGGCGGCGGAGGCAGCATTTAGAGAAATCACTGTCCTCCTTTTTTCTCCAGTAGCTGCAGGAGGAAAATGGAGGAGATAGGTTCCTCTATATGCTGCCCCCGCAACTCCTATTATCCAGTTCCCTTGTGTTCTGCTGTCTCTGGGCCCCTGTGTGTTCCCTCCCCTCTCCTGCCGGGTGCTGCAGGGGATGTGTCACAATAGAGAACCAGGAAGGGGTCAGTAAATATGTAATTTACCAGCTCCTTCCTTTTCTGAATGGTCAGAGTTATAGTCAGTGACATTGTAAAAAAATAAAATAAAATGATAAAAAATAATACAATTAAAATACCAAAAAATAAAAACTACTGACACCAGTGAATTAACTTCCGGGATCGCAAAGGTCCCACCACTTGCAACCGGGCCCTGGCATTCCACCACCGGCCCCAAGATGACAAGAAGGGGGCCCACTGCAGAACTTGTGAAAGGGTCCTGCTGCGGGATGGTAATAAAGGCCCCGCAATGAGACTAAAGGGCCCCAGGATCAGTGGGAAGAGTCCCAGACTTGAAGAGAAGGGCCCCAGCCAGGGGTACGGGGGGCCCTTCATGGTTTCTTGCACCGAGGCCCTGAAGGTTCTAGTTACGCCTCTGATAATAGCTTTATACTAGCTTATCAGTAATTATTAAATCAGTGGGGTAGTCATTATCAACTGCCTTAAAACCAATAAGAATTTCTTCATATTACCCAATTTATTGTAAAATCAGATGAAGTGACAGATCGAAATCTTACAACATATGCCCAGGTAATCGAATAGGCAGGCTAGTAAATGAGTCGATGGGCTACAATGAATGACTACATGCAATACTTTTTCCAGGGTTATTAAATAAGCTCTTTTGCAGGATAACAGGACTCTGCATGTGCGATTTACACACAAAGGGAACTTCTGGCACGCATTGACTTGAAATATTTCCCATGCTCGGTTTTACCAACTCCCAGATGGGCTGCTCACTGTTACAGGATGCCCTGTCGAGTCTAGCTGTGAACCATATGATCACACAAAGAGCCATGGAAGAGCCCTCGGTTTAAAGGGCGGCCTTACTCTCCCTACCGCATGTACTCGAGCAATCATCTGCATACATTCCTGTCAATGCCATGGTGTAGAGAGAAAAAAAAAGGCACAGTCTGCTATTCTCACATTCCTATCCACACTGATCCGCTCCAGACAGAATTCTGGATACAATCGCTACCCTGCACTGGCGGGTTCTCTGACACAATGTAATTTAAAATAGAACTCTTGTTTAAACTGAAAACAACTGACAGAATGTTAAGTGCATTATGTGTAATTGTGACACGATGGTGGAGGCGGCTATACATTCCACATTTGCTCCCCCAAATCTTCGGGGGAAAAAAAAAGTCATAAATGACTCCAACATATGGTGGCATTTTGGAGATAGGAAGAAAATTGTTGAAGCTTCAGTCACTGCTATCAACAGTCTGGAATTTACACTAGTGTTTTACATCATTAGCCTCATCCTTCACAGCTTTCTGGGGCCTTAATGCAAACCATATGCAGAACCAAGAATGCTTACATAGCCCTGTAAACAGCTGTTTTCTGATTGGCTATTGTGGGATGGGAAATCAGTCTCCAAAGGTTGGGTGGGTGGGGGGGGGGGGGGGCTGGGAGAGAAACAAAAAAGTATTTTCCTCTGTATGAGCCAGACCTCAAAACTATATACATTTTAGCTTTTTAAGGACAAAAATAAGCACTTAGCCACAAATATGATTCTTGGTGGTTCCATACACAAACAACTGGCCTGGGTTACATATTATGTATAAAATAATTTATTTTTGCTGACCTATTAGAAAGCATTTTACAAGGAACACTAAGCCATTTACATCAGTCCCTACATCTGGAGCTCAGTCTAAAATACACACCAGCTATAAAAAAAAAAAATACACTAATGCCCAAGCTCCAAGTTGGGAGAAAGATAGTTTTTTTGATAGGAAAGGATTAAAAAGGCATCCAGTAGGGACTGGGAGAAGATGATAAACCATTCATATAGACAATGCCCCTGGTAGGAAATTACCTCAAGACTGGAGGACCACAATGCCCCAGAGCTAACCAACATGACTATCTATACAACTGACATGAATGGAGTAAAGCTGGCCAAAAGAAGATTGAAGGTGTGAAGATATGAAGATTTTTATAGCTTTATTTGAGAAGCACATCAGAGCATTCACAAGCAGGGCCGCCATCAGGGGGGTACAGCCCATACACATGTAGGGGGCCCAGGCGTCCTGAGGGGCCCCAAACAGGGTAGAGTTGCCACCTGTCCTCGCAATACCATCCAATTGTAAGCTCCACCTTTCCCTTGCAGACTGACACTATGTGGGGGGGTTCTGCCCCTCACTAGCCCTCACACACAGCTGTAGACCCCACCCTCCCCTGTTCTCCAGCTGTTCATGCCTGGACAGGAGGGGCGGCATTTAATAGAACCGGTCACCTTTATTTTCCTGGGATGGAGGAGATGGGACTGGAGGAGGACATGGGATGAAGGAGGACATGGGTCTGGAGGAGGATAACAAAATGGTAGGCAGGCCCTAGGGAATGTTGGTGGTCAGGCCCGGGGGGGGGGGGGGGGGGCAGACCTAAAACTGTGTAAGGGGCCCCAAAATTTCTGATGGCTGCCCTGTTCCCAAGGCTACAACCTCTACATCAGTGGTAGACGTTGTCCAACATTATGGAAAATGTACTAAAAAGTGGAACAATCCTTTCACTGCACATCATGTAAATAAACTGCTGGAGAAAATACATTTTATTGCCAGGGTTGGATAAATGGCAGACGACCAAACAGTTGGGTCAACCATCTGAGCCATTTTTAGCCATGGCTAACTGTACACAACAATGGCACAGCCACCACTTGGCTCTCCGCTTCCATTTACCTCATTCTTTATACATTTTATAGAAAGCAAAGGATCATGGGTGATAGATCTGCAGATATTTCTCAATCCCAGCCTACATCTATTTCAAAACTGCTTCTGCATCCAAGCCCTACCCCTTCAGACCCCACCTTTTGCCAGCCATGATGGACAGTCCTCTTGCATTTGTCTTATTGGTCTCTTACCTCCCCCCCCCCCCCCCCCCCCCGGCTTCACAAATCGACAAGAATATATATTTTTGTTGCTGTTCCCGGCAGATTTCACAGTTGCAATCTCCGTTTATGAATTATCTGACACGTTTCTCGCTGCGCTTTTGACAACGCGTGCTCAGTAGAACGATCAAGACGCTTCTTTCTCTGACAAGTGGAAATATCAATATTTGAATAAATTGTGGATTTTAAACTTCTCACTCTGATGCACCAACAGAAAGAAGAATTTTTTTTTAATTTTTTTTTTTTTTCCCGTTTACAGGGTCTAATCCCCTGGAGCCTAAAGGGAGTAATCTGCAAGAGTGTTTCATTACAAGAAAGCTGTAGTGAGTGACATTTGAAGCACACATCACAGTCAGCCTGATGAAGTTTACTTCCTTCAAACAACAAACAGCAGCTTTATATTATTTCCCCTACTTGAGTTTGGGGGGGGGGGGGGGACCAAAAGCTGGATGTCTGAGGCAAGGGAAAAGAAGGAAGAAAAAAAAAAAAAAAAAGCCAAAATGTTGATTCACAAATTGACAGGCCAATTTTTAAACAAATGTGTTTCTTGGGGGAAAAATACAGCTTTGTTCGCTGCTGAGCATTTTTCTTGTGCTTGACAGAAACATTCCGAGGTTGATTAGGAAGAACTTGTTAGGGTTTTGTCTCAGACACACTGACTCCACTTTTTAACAAGCATGCAAAGAAAGCGGCGTAAAGATAACAGAACACTGGTCGTTAGTATCCATGAGTGTTACATATGTCAATCACAAACTGTTTTATACCAGAGCAAATAAACAAACAATAAAGTGTTACCCATGCCATTCAGGGCCTGTTCAGGTGACGTGACTTTTATTATAAGGAGATAATCTAACAAGGTTTATCATTTTGAAGTGTGAGGTTCAACCGATGACAAAACTCAGTGACCAATGATGTCATGGTGTATTAACGGAAAAGCATAGAAAAAAAAAATAATACTTTGGGGTTTGGGAGGTTTTGCTAATCAAAGTATTCTCACACAAGTGCCATTATCCTAATCTTTCAAACAGGAAGCTATAAAACAGGAGCTATTGTCTTCTCTGTGTAATGATTTCCACCCTGCTGCTGGTTGGTGGGTGGTAATACCAATGACTATTGATCACTTGACAGGATTACAAATGGAAGGGGTTTCAAATCATTATTTCGTTTTTTTTTTTTTTTTCTTTTTTCAGGATGTATACATTGATATGTGTATGTTCTTAAAGAGTCAGACCACCCAAAACAGATCATTTATTTTTTGTTAAATGTTGGAGCGTTAAATCATCTGATTTTTTTCTTGTAGACCTTGGTGACTGCAGTGGTGTAATTTCTGCCCTTGAAGTGCCAGGCTTGCATGCCTGCTGCAGCCATAAGAGTCACATTTTTCCTGGTGGGTTTTTAATTTAGTAAATGTAATATTATCTAAAAACAGGATGAGTGGAAAGACCCCAGTGTGGGTGGAAAAGGCTGGAAGAACCAGGAAGAGCACACAGCTGTAGTTTTAATGAGCCAGCAAGCAACAATGGCCAACAGACTCTGCTAATATTAAAATATCACCATATTAGATGTGGGTGGACTGACCTCTCCAACTAATATGTGCACATGTTTTTAAAAAAAATGAGATATAGATAAATCTACCTATCTCTATATAAATAGAGATAGATAGATAGATAGATAGATAGATAGATAGATAGATAGATAGATAGATAGATAGATAGATAGATAGATAGATAGATAGATAGATAGATAGATAGATAGATAGATAGATAGATAGATAGATAGATAGATAGATAGATAGATAGATAGATAGATAGATAGATAGATAGATAGATAGATAGATAGAAAAGGTTTGAAGATAGATAGATAGATAGATAGATAGATAGATAGATAGATAGATAGATAGATAGACAGACAGACAGACAGACAGACAGACAGACAGACAGACAGACAGACAGACAGACAGACAGACAGACAGACAGACAGACAGACAGACAGACAGACAGATAGATAGATAGATAGATAGATAGATAGATAGATAGATAGATAGATAGATAGATAGACAACACATAATTTAGTTAAGCATTGCAATGGTTTACCATCTAGCTTATTTTGCCCAAAAAACCTTGATGGATATAGCCACCTCCAGACAATTAGCCAAAAAAAGTACAAATTCGCAAAATGAGAATACCAACCAATCCAATGCGTAAATGCTGCCTCTTTTTTCTTTTTTTTTTTCTGACCTGCAAAGTAAAGGCATAATGTGAAACTTACCTACAAAGAAGCTCTAGTTGTCACCACTGGAGGCCACATCCATCTTTGCCTGTCTTCCTTCCATGCGCAGGAGCCGCCGGTCACGGCACAGGGCTCTGAAGAAATGGCACAGGTGGCCGCTCCTTCAGAGCGCATCCGCCAATGACATCATCAGTGGCACATACAGTAAATATATCCTAAACTGTGCACGTTTAGGAGATATTTACAGTACCTATAGGTACAAACAATCCATGGAAGTTTAATTCCTCTTAAATATCTATACTTGTGTGCAGGGGTCTCAAAACCTTCAAAACAAAGGGCTAGTTTACTGTCCTTAAAAACTTTAGGGGGACTGGACTGTGGCCAGTGGGAGTAAATAGTGTTCCCTCTTTAGTATTAGGGGGAGAAATAGTGTTCCATCATTATTGTAAGTAGGAGGCATAGTGCCCTATCGTTGGCACCAGTGTGAAGAATAGGGCCCCATCTTTGTTATTAGTGGGAGGAATAGTGCCCCATAGTTGGTGTCAGGGGGGGATTGTGCCCCCTCATAGGTGTCAGCAGGAGGAACAGTGCCCTCTTGTCAGTGACAGGAACTATGCAACAGTGGGGGGAATAATTCCCCATGGACCAGATAAAAGAAAGCAAAAGAAAGTTTGAAGACCACTTCTTTAGTGTATCTATTAAAACTACAATTGATGGAGCTTTTAAAGGAAAACCTGTCATAGGTGCTTGTAAAAAAGCATCATCATGCAAATTATTGGCCCCAAAAAGTGACAGAACATGGCATATCTTAGATTTTGCTAAACTGATTTCCAAGGCTCCCACGATGCATTGAATTTTGGTACTTAGAATGGTGGTGGTGACGTCAGGACATTAGCATTGTTCTTTGCATCACTGTACTGTGAGTGCAGGGTGCCATAGCGACAGTCCCTGAAGGTGGGTCAATAACATCCTGCACTCACAGAAAAAGTATAGGTGCTGGACTTCAGAGCGATTAGTCTGCAGAAGATGGATTGGAAAGGAGGGGAATACTGCAACCAGAGCTATGTTATCCAGTATAAATACTGAAATTGGGTTTTAACTACCAAATTTTTGGCATTTCTATAGTGAACACTCCCCTGAAACAGAGGGTGTTCTGGAGATTCTTAAAAGTCCATTATACCAAAACAAAAGGTAGGTACCAAAACCTTTATCGGCCAAAAAGTATATGGAAAATCAGTTTTACATGGGGTGGCCTACTGACAGGTCCACTTTTTGGGATTTAATACCTAGTATCCCATTTTGGTGCTAAACACTATAGGTGTCTACAAAAAACAGCTTTGTACTTGCATCTCGTATGATGGTCTGTTTATATTTGCCATAAATGTTTCGGAAAGTATGGCTTCTTGCCTTTATAAACTCCTCCTTCATCAATACTTTGAATAAACAGAAAAATCTGCATTTTTGTCATCATTACACCGCCATGATTTACATGATAAAGAGCCCCGCTAAACCAATCCAACTTTTTTTTTCTTCCCCCAGAATAATTAGATTCTTGGCACACTCGTCCCTTCTCCCACTCCTCTATCTATCACCAAGTCAAACATAAGCTTGACTTTTTTTTTTTCCTTTCCCGCTCCTTGCCTATTCCACTATGTTCAGTGTACCAATAACGCTCTAATGCATTTTACCCTTGACTGGATACAGTGAGATTGCTAATCAGGATTACTTGATTCAGTCAACACTGATTTCAATAAAAAGACAAAAAAAAATTATCATAAATATAGAGAAAGTGCTGGAGGCAGTGACAGGTGATTAAAATCCCATTCACTTGGAATCATCCCGATTCATGGTGGTCGAATGGGGGGGGGGGGGGAAGGTTTCAGACGAGCATCTAGATGATTATAATCTTGCTTACTCCAAGTCACTTCTGATTGCACATGCACACACAAATTGGCACAAAGCAGATTCATGAACAACAAGCCATCATGCCGGGGAAATGACCTCCTTAGTATGAAGCCTTGTAAAATAATGTCTGCGAAACAAGATGATACAGAGAGCAACGAGCTAATTTGCTTATGACGTGAGCTATCCAAGCTCCTATCAGTCATCCAACAGGGGCGAAAGGTCTGAATATAAAAACACGGAAATAAAACCATTCGGTTCATTCCTCTGGATGTTTGTTGACAGTATACTCCATCCTGTTTCAGCATTACGTATAATTATAATAATATACACAGTTATTTTAATGTTTACCTTACAAGTTATTTTTTACATTTTTACATGCATGCTTTGAAATGAGCAAAACTGCTCCAAAACTATATAATTAAAAAATAAACATAGCAAAAACAAAAAATAAAGAATGTACTGTATTAGCCAGGAATACATACATAGGCGCCTAAGGTAGATAATGCAAAAACGTGATAACTAAAAACATTAATTAAAAGGTCTTGGTACTCTGAAGACCTAATAAAACTCGTATTTTATAATATTTTTCATTACTGTTAAAACATATCTACAAAATAATGCTAATAGAAAAATAAATTGTTAAGTGTGGCTAAAGCCAAGAAAAAAAGAAAAAAATATATATATATATATAAATATAGTAGCATAGTAGCCAACATTAATTTTCCATTTTTTTTTTTCTTTTTGCTGTTTTTCTTGGTGATTCTACCAGTAAAGCCCTTCTTGTCA
Organism: Pelophylax lessonae; assembly: GCF_965119305.1. Taxonomy (NCBI): domain Eukaryota; kingdom Metazoa; phylum Chordata; class Amphibia; order Anura; family Ranidae; genus Pelophylax; species Pelophylax lessonae. The sequence continues at coordinate 70,415,207 of NC_138776.1, forward strand.
TAGAGTGGCAATGCTCACTCACTGTGCTGTATTTATGAAGGAGCAACGCTGTAACCTTAGGACAGTGTGTTAGGATTACAGACTCCCCCTTTCCTCCTCTCCATGACCAAGGTGGGAGGTGAATCACTGCTTCTGGATCTAACTTCATGATTTAACTAGGGCTTGATCTCTGCTGACTTCATAGCTAAGTTCCACCTTCTTCCCACTCCCCTGTACCATAACACTGCCTTAGTGGCCAGTAAGGTCTCTCTCTTTGGACAAGGGTTAGAGCTTGGACATAAAATCAGGCCTCAAAAACTAACTAATAATAAGAGAATGGATGTAATACTTAACAGTGGGCATCTGTGGTACCTGGCCTTTCACTTTTTAAAATGTAAAATTTAATTTTAACCCAAACTTTTTTTTTTTTAAGTTTTGGACAGAGTGAAGATGAAACTGAACACATGTCCGGTTTTATGCAGTCCGTGGCCCCACTGAGTAAATTTTGTCTTACTTCCTGTCTGTACAGGAAATGATGGGAAATGTCTACAGTGGGGATACTGACTTCAACAAAGTACCTTCAATTAGGCAGAAGTATTTACTGTTCTTAAATCGATACAAAGCTATCAAAAGTTTGGGCTGAAGTTAAGGTTTTCAATGGAGTTACAAGTTCAGTTTAATATAGTCTGGTCATTGGAAATATTTTACATAAAGTTGATCCATTTTGCATATAAATATATACACACACAGTATATATACTATTAAAAGAGACTACAGCTCCACTTGAACTGTTCCTTGGACCACACTGCTGAATGCAGTGCTTTTTTATTGCAAGTTCGCCCAAACTGATATTTTCAAACCATGCCTCAGGCCCTGTTACATGAACAGTGCGATCTCAGTGTTGGCCAGAGAAGGTGTTGCATTGCTGGGCATTTTACCAGAGAGAGTTTTTTTTTTTACCACTTTTAAACTCCCTTTAGATTGACAACGCAATCAGAGAACAGTAGCAGTGTCAGTGTCAAAGTGCAAGCCAATATCTTAGTTAGATGTTGTCTAATAGCAATGAATAACAGCAGTCAAAGGTGATGGTGACTGGCCTAGATGGAGGGAGCCTGGCTTGTGTTTCAAGCAATTAAAGGCTGTGGAATCAATGGGGGAGTAAGAGAGAGAGAGCAAGGCAAGATATTATTCAGTGTAGTTATGCCCCATAAAGTGAACCTGTTGAAGGATGGGAGAGGAGAGAATGCTGGGGCCATAACCAATAAAAAAAAAAAAAAAATTCCAGTTTGGCCTCATCTGGATTTTGTCAGGCTGACAGAGAATGAAGCTGTAGAGTTTAGGAAGTGACCAGGCAGTCTTAACACTAGGAAGAGATAAGGCTCAATTCCCTGCAGTGTCTGCATCTGATAAGGCAAATTATTCTCACTTTATGCTTTCAAGTCTCTGCAAGCTCTTGACTCATTACAAACACAGAGGTGATATTATTACATGGCAAGTGTGGGCTAATGGGGATAAACAACATTATAGGCTGCAAAGGTCTTCAGTGTTAATGTGTGCCTTGAATTAGAGGAGATGGGAGTATACTGTATATATTCCTTGCACAACAACTATTCTGTGTCAGCACATATTACACAGTGCTGTACAACGCAAACTCAACAGCAAGGCTTTTCTATGGGGAACTGGGATATCCATACTTAGAAAATTACCAGTAAGGCCACATGGTAAAATCTGGACCAATATTTATTTAAAACACAGTAAAAAAATCCTTTTTTCATACTTATGTTGAGTAGCTTCCTGGAGCATATTTTCTTTTTTTCTTAGCATTTGTCATAAGGCACCCAACCTATGGAGAGGGGTGTACCATCATCTAATGTCTATGGATGTCCATGGCCTAAGGCCGGCTGCTTGATTCTCTCTTTAACACAGACAGTGTTGATGCGGAAATTCCTCCTGCTGGGCCATTGTCCTATCCTGGCGGGGAAAGCTGTCCCCGCTGGCAGAAGACAGTGATTATCACTAGCGGCTGTAGCAGCCACTAGCAATAATCGCAAGAGATTCTGGCAGGCTGGTTGTACCTAATTTGATCAACTTGGTACATTCAGCCTGCCCATTAACGGTTCAAATCTTGACCGGTTCCTGCTGAAACCGGCCGAGATTTGAACCGTATATGGTCGGCATTACACAGGTCATGCACAGGCAAAGGTTATGAGCAATTAGGTAAAGAGAAGCATCAAATGAGATAAGAATAGACAATAAATTGTAAGTTGCAACTGTTTTCTATAATATTTTCATATTGTTATGGAATTGTAAAAATAGTGAACAAAATGGAGTCCATGCTTTCACGTTCACAATATCAACAGGTAATTGGTATCATCTGAGCATACATAGAAATATATTGGAGAGAATTATCCAGACACACCCAGTTGCAATATTTCCTGGTAGGTATAGGTAGGTAGATGATGTGTCCTTTTTTAAGGGAATAGATAGTCTTACTAATACCTGTAAAATTGATGTAGGCCATCCTTTTTACTTTGCAGTGTTACACATTGGTTGTGCTTAATAAGTTCTTCCAAAATATAAGTTTATGAGCTGGCCAACAAAAAACAATGCTTTCCTGGTGTGGCTGATATTTTTAGCAGCTGTTAAGCAGTTAGGAGGAGCTACTGTTCTAACTAATCTATAAATCTTTAAAACCAAAACAGGAAGAGCAAGTATGTAAAATTGTGAAATTCACATCAAAACTTTCCTTAATACAAATACTGCATTAATTACTTAAAACATGTGCTTGCTGATAATACGCCGTATTTATATAGTACGCAAAGCCTTTACAGCGGTTTTGCACGAAGGCCCTTTACTAAGTAATTACAGAGGAGTATGATAGTTGTAGTCCAGCTCTCGACAAGTAAAGCTACACGATATGCATTAAGCCTAGTATACACAGGCCAAAAATCATCTGACTTTGTCCATAGAAATAGAAACCAGCCAACATTCAGTCCGTGTGTATGGAAACCGGTCCGACAGAAGGCTTAAATGGAAAAGTGTCTTCAAGTCAGACAGGCACCCATCACAAGGAGATCCAAGGGGCTTTGTTAAGGGATCAAGTGGACAGTCACATGATTTTAGCAATATATCTATACTCGCAAGGAAGCAGAAGAAGCCACTCCAAGCTCTGTTCCCACCATCAATGCTTTCTCTAACAAGGACATGCATGTTACTCTCCAGCAAAATGTGCAAAAACATACCAATCAAACACAGCATTAAGGCATTCTCTCAGGCAGAGCAGATTATGCCTTGGAATTTCCAGTGCAAGGACCAATCAGGCCTTCTCTAGGAAGGTGCCAGGAGCAAGCCCAAGGTTCTGTGTCCTTCATATGTCTTATTATTAAACTAAATAAGCACATGAAACTAAATCACACAACATACAAACCAGGTGATATGGCTCCTCTGTACCAAAAATACACAAAAACAGATTAAGGACATCTAAGATATAAATCTAAGCTAAAATTGTTTAGGAATATGCGATTCCTGCTTTGTTAAATATAAGTGTTACACTGGCTGTACTTGGTAAAATGTTTGCTTTGTGAAATAAAATTATGGCTCTTGATTGTTGATTTTTTGTAAAGCAACTATAAAATCAATGTTGATCAGGAAAAATGAGCTGACCAGGAGAATGAGCAAAAAAATTTTAAGTTAGAGAGAGCTAATCATGGCTGATCAGTTACTGTTCACAAGTAAGAAAAGAAATGTAAAACAATAGATTCCCTTTAGTGTTGCATTGCACCATGGGTGGCCTTACACAGCCCAATCTATGCAAGCAATGAACTTGATTTGAGAATTTCTTGCATTAACTAAGGCCATACACAGTGTGAATTTATTTCCTGCAACCATAGGTTGCAGAAAAGAAATTTGCATGATTCCCCCATCAACACAGACAGTGTTGACAGGGGAATCCCTCTTGCTGAGCAATTGTCTGCTACGGCGGGGGTAGACAGGGGTAGCCATCCTCGATGGGAAAAGACAGTGATTATCGCTAGCAGCTATAGCAGCCACTAACGATAATCGCAAAAGAATCTGGAAGACTAGTTGTATCCAAGCTGATTGATCAATCAACTTGGTACATTCAGCCTGCCCATTAACAGTTCAAATCTCAGCCTGTTCCTGCTAAACTGGCCAAAATTCGAACCATGTATGTTCGGCCCAAGCAAGAATCAGACTGCACAGATAATCAGTCATATGAGTGTGTTGGGTGTGACAATTGAAAAACCCTATTTATAACGCTTACATTTTCCATTATGCTAGGAAATCTCTTTGAGACTGGGGACCAATCATTTCTTACTCTAGGATGAAAAGGAATGAGACTGTGTGTTTGTCACTGCAATATTTACCCAAATGGACTATTGGATAGGATGCACAGTGGACTGTAAGGAGTCCTGATTGTTCATCTATAGCAGGAGTCTCCAAACTTTCTAAACAAAGGGATAGTTTACTGTCCTTCAGACTTTAGGGGGATGGTTTGTGGCCAGTGGAAGTGGAACAGGTCCCAAAGTCACTGGGAAAAACAATTCCCCATCTTTGGTGTCAGTGAAAGGAATGGTGCCTAATCGTTTATGTCATTGGGAGAAATTATGTCCCATCATTGGAGTTATTGGGCCCTATTGTTACTGACATTGGGAGAAACTGTGCCCCATCATTGGTGTCATTGGAATTGGAATTGGGCCTCATTGTTGGTGTCTTTGGGAGGAATTGGGCCCCGTCATTGGTGTCATTGGGCCTCGTTGGCGTCAGTGAATGAAATATTGCCCCAAGGCCCGGAAAAAAAACAAGCAAAGGGTCGCATCTGGCCCCCGAGCCATAGTTTGGAGACCACTGATCTATAGGAAAACCGATGAACAGTTACCTCACAGCCTGCCTTTGGCTAGTCTATGTGGGTGGGCAAGTCTCTCCTTTCTATTCTGGTAATTATGAGCAATGACACTGAGGAATTTTGGTAAGTGAGTGAAATGTTGCACATAAACACTACCACAACCATCTAGAATTAACAATGTGGTCATTAACACATTTGTTCCCTAAAAACAATGACATTCTAACATTTTGTGAAAACACGGGAAAATTTATACTCATAAATATAGTTCTAAGCTGGACATCCATGAGTGGCAAAACTTTGGCAAAAACGGCACCTCTGACATCATTGTAAACAATTTGTGCAATAAATGAGCATTGCTTTCCTCTTTGTTCCATGGTCCTCGTGTTCAGTTTTTTAACACCGGCTGCCTTTGATCCACTATCCCCTTCCACTAGTGTAAGACTTTATTCCAAGTAATGACCACAAGCAACATTTGGACAGAGAAGCTGAATAAGTGCACTGCAGATAATTGTGTTTACATTAGTGTTTAATCTGCCCAATAAGCACACAGCAGTGGTCTAATCTGGGCAGGAAGGATGGGAAAACCGAATGTTGTGTTTAACACAGCTGGTCTAAATCACCTTGTAGCACTCAGTTTTAGGCGCTAATGGTGGAAATCACACATCCAGGGTAACATAACACAACATGTAAACAATCAATGAGCAGGACTCTGCCGGTGTTGTGATCTAGGACTTTCTAAGCACTTTTCTTGGGAATCACAGCAGCTTCCATTCAGGTAACATTAAACGACTACCAGCGCTTAACCAATTTTTTCTAATTTGTGCCTGCAGGATGCAATAGTATCACAAAAAGTCTAAGAAAAACACCAGCAAAACAAAATTAGAAAAGAATGTTCAATTTACTGTGAGGATTTGTTGTAGATTAGGCATGAAAAACCTTCTGCTGATCGGAGACTACAAGTCCAGGAAGACATTCTAATCTCATGGTTGGAGATACTGTACAAGCCACCAAACATTAAATATGAAGTGGTAGATCAACAAATCTGTGTTTGCTTCTGTACCCAAAATAGGCCCTGTTCACACTTGATTTTGGTGCATTTTTAGCGCGTTTTTGGAGCAGAGCAATTAATTTGAATGGGTGGGCCTCCCTCCACTCAAGAAACATGTTAAAGAAGCTCATGTACCAAATTTTGGCACTGAACCAAGCATGTGTTTGCACATTTTGTCGCATAGCAAAACGTGCGACTGCTACCCGTGTTTGGGGTGCCTTTAAAAAAATAATAGCACAACAAGTGCATTGCGTGTTTTTTTGAACGTTTGAACAAATGTGGCCAGAAACGCTCTTTTCTGCATGCATTTTTGCTGCATCCAGGTGTTAACAGGTCCTTAGGGACACAAAATTAAATTAAAAATAATACATTTTTAAAAGTAGCATAACAGGCATGTGTTTACAGATGGGACTTGTTTGGTGAACACAGGTACCTACTTATCTAAACTGTATAAAATGACTCATTCTGTGCCCAAAATATGCATGAAATGGTGAGCCTATGGAGCAGTTCCCATTCCTAACCATATAGGTTTGCAATGAATGCCCTCCTAATAAAACCAATTAGACATAGACAAGGTAACTGCCTATGGTCACAGCAAGACAAACATGCCATACAAAGTACACACTACAGCATAAGTTTTCTTAGGTCTCATTCCCATATATTGTCGTCATGCTATATGTTGCATGCCTATTATACATATTCTGTTTCAACATACCCAACAATACAGTTCATATATCTGTATTTACGTGAGCTGTGGTAGGTGTTCTCCTGATACGCCTTATTACGCACCCAAACCACACTTTAAATTGCGCAAGTCTTTCTTATCTGTGGTTTTCTGCGCAGATATGTAAGCTAAGTCCTAGTCAATGGCAGAGCCAAATCATCCACAATTCAATACTAGTCAGGAACCTAGGGCCTGTTGGATGTCCAGAGGCCCGTCTATAACATTCATCCTCTTGAAATAGTGCAATCGTTCAAGGTTGTGAAGCTACCTGTAACTTCACAAGGAATGAAGTACTTAATGCAGTTGGTGTCTGATGGTATAGGGCAGTGATGGTGAACCTTGGCACCCCAGATGTTTTGGAACTACATTTCCCATGATGCTTATGCACTCTGCAGTGTAGTTCCAAAACATCTGGGGTGCCAAGGTTCGCCACCACTGGTATAGGGCCTGCCAGTACCGACAATGCAGATGCAGATAACTTCCCTCTGACTATCGAAATCCTCATCAATGTCAATTGAAGGGATGGAGCCCAAGCATGTAACCTTGTCTGGGGCCCCATTCTCTCTTAATCCATCTCTGGTTAATCGTCTTAAAGTTTAACATTTAGCCCTAGAAATATCTCGATTTACAATACATCTGCTAATAATAAGAACTAAAAACTGAAACTGAAGAACGTTTTTGTTGTTAAAAGCCGTTGCAGTATTCAAGATAAGAACAGTTTTTTTTTCGGTTTACACTCCACACTTGCTCAGCATTTATCTGCGAGCCGTAGATGTTTTGCGAATGATTTGTGTGAGTTTAAAAGAGCTCTTTAGTTCCACTCTTCTGAAATCATGCCAAAAGGGTCATGGGTAGCAATTTGGTGGGCTCAGCTTCCAGTGAAGCAACAGCAAATTTGATTCCTAACAAACAATCAGACAAGTTTGACGAAGGCAAAAAGAAAAAAAAACTTTCCTACGCTGCTGCCTAATTTAGTCCAAACACCCAGAGCCTAAAGAGCCTTTTCTTTTTGGTTCCCACAGACAAGTAAACAGAATTTCCTACAGGATACAACTTGTAGAAAATGATTCCACAATCAAGTTTTTTTTTTTTTTTTTTTAAAGAAAGCAAATTGGATTTTCCCTATCACCAAAAAATTAATTCCAGATTGAACGTATTGTGTTTAAATGCAAGTGGGATGTCTAGTAGGTTTGGCTGGATAATTTCATTTTAAAAGTATCTCTAAAATGCGCCATCCCCCGGGCTTTGCGGTTTTCTCCATCATTATATAACTGTAAACTTCTGGATGTAAAAGATTGGATAATTTCTTTCAGATGTTTCAGTGTTTCAGAAAACTTGACAATATGTTTGTGGAGCCGCTTGGTAACCAAAAGTAACCAATCCAGGGTTAGCGAGAAGGCAAAATTCAATCCTGTTCACATGAAAACTTTCTTCACTTAACTCCTCAGCATCCATAAAAATATATATATAAGCAAATATATTTTACCAAAACTACCAAAAATTACCAAACTATAGCCAATGACATTGGACCCAAGCATTGCTCAGTGAAACTCCATTCAAATTTTTCACATTTTGTACAGAGTTTGCAAAAACTTTTACCCAGTTTTTAGCGTTGTGTCCCTGTTGGCAAATATCCCCTCACTCTGGCTGGGTTTACACCTGAGCGTAGCGAGAACTCATGTTCCCACTCGCGTTTCTTGTTTTTGCGTGTTTTGGAACAAGTTCACTAGTTGCGTGTAGGGCAGCCCATTCACATGAGTGGCCTGCCCTATGCATGACAATTACCAAAAAAAAGCTCCCACCGTTTTAGGAGTGGAGTGTGGCTCATTTTTTCACCACACACGTAGCCATGTTAGTAGCAATAAAATGCGCAGCAAACACATGCCTGCTACGCAAGCTTAGGGTGGTATTAACAGTTAATGGCGCTGCAAGTTCGATGTGGGTTTGCAGCACACTTCCAAAATACACATTCCAGAAATGCTAAGTGTGATTGGAGCCTAATTGCTTATCCAGATGGGCAGCCAGGGGGCAGAAAAAGCAAGCAGCTGAGTCACAGTTTTACTGACCCCCGACCGCCCGTGCAGCCACTCAGAGCTGTCACAGCCGCGATGCCTTGCTTCATGGCAATCGCAAAACTTAAAGCACATGCAGCATTAGGCAAGTGCTACTGCATCCGAACACGATCTGTATAAGTGTATCGGGCCAAGCATGTTGCTGTTGAAGCACATTGGTTTAGGCTTTTTAGAGGTTAAACAGTCTGTTAGGAGGTCACATATTGCCTTCTCACCACCTGTCAAATGCCCACCTAAAAGTGATCTTCTGTGGATTGCTTTTCAGGGGCAACAAGGGCTTCAGCACATGAGAACGATCCCTAACTGTCATAGACACGGGAAATGATCTGACACAGACAGGAAATTAAGGGAAATCTACCCAATAGAGACATAGACACTATTAAAAATGTATCAGAGGTTCTAAATACCCCTCACCTTACAGTGAGAAAACCTATGTTTACCAAAGAGTAAATTAGGAGCTATTATGATAATTACACGTTAGAGCTGTGAAACTTAGTGGACTTCAAACTACTGCCCTTAGGCCACCATGCATAGGACATAGGAAACCTGCCATATGTGATGCATGATCAGTGTTGTAAAATATATTGACACAAGGTACACATCACTTTTACTTTGGAAATGCTTGCCACCATTGCCAATTAAACTCTGACCATACAACATAATGAAGGTTCTGCCAATGCTATGAAAAGGATATCAATAGGTCCTGCTGAGGTACTTGGTGGTGTGCTTAGCAAAACAGCCTAGTGCACATGGGCACAGCACTAGTGCTACTCTTAAGGGTTTATTGAGAAAGAGACAGGGGTGGGGTTGGGCACTCCCAAATATGGCTTAAAATGCCTGTTAAAGCTGAACTCTGGCATAAGAAAAGATTGGGGTTGATTTACTAAAACTGGAGAGTGCAAAGTCTGGTGCAGCTCTGCATAGAAACCAACCAGCTTCCAAGCTTTTTTGTCAAAGCTTAAACTTCCAGTTTTAGTAAATCCACCCCATTGTCTAAATGCAAGAGCCATCTTTATTCTCACTTAACTCTTGATGGGATTTTTGTATTTCTTCTAGATCTGTGCAGTATTTGATCATGAAACAGGCCTTCTGTAATTAAGATTGGTCACTGCTGCTCTCTTTCCTTCTTGTGTGGGTGACTGGTTTGTATCCGCCTCCCCTCCTGTAGTTTTCTACAAACAGCCTGTAGTAGGTGGGGCTCCTGGGTCCCTCCCACAGCTCTGCCCTCTGCTTATCCTATATATATATATATATATATATATATATATATATATATATATTATTTTACCAGTTAACAACTGGGTTTGCAAAGGCATTTGGTACACACAAAGTAGATTTATATCTTGTGTGGCTATTGTCGAACTTATTTCAATTAAATGTGTGGTGCCCGAGGTTCAGATTTCAAAATGCCATCGTCACCCGCCCGTAAATGAAAAATCATTTAGGCAAATATAATTACGTTTTTAATCATCTAGTTCAAAACACCACCAATCGCCAATTAAGAGCTTTAAAATAGGAAAAGACAACAGCCCATGTGAAGAATACAGTGACGAAGCAATTAAAATGACACCATCTAACTCACAAATATTTATGCCAAAATGTTAAATCTGCAATTGAATGCACCCGTGGTCATTTAAAGCCCCAACAACTGCAAGAACTAGATTTTTGAATTGTATGCAGACATCAGGCAGTGCTTTAATTATTCTATTTCCCATCGTTAGGCTTAGTACAGGTACAGTTTGAGCAATATGCGTTAGTCCTGGCAACAAAAAAAAATGGAACCATCCACAGTATATGGTGCCAAAACTTCACATGCTGAGAACCTTTTTGCAAATGTTCCCATGCCTTTTTGTTTAGAACTTGTAAAGCTATTTATGTCTTAGGTAGGCCATACATTATGTAATCTGCTTTGGTTAAAGGCAAGAAAATTGCTCAATTCTCCCATCAACACAGTCAGTGCTGATGGGGGAATCCCTCCTGCTGCCCCATTGTATTCTGACAGTGGGAGGTTTCCCAGCCGTCAGAATGATCACTGCTTGCGGCTTTAGCCACCGGCAATGGTCAAATGAACCAAAAAACAAAGAGGCTGGTTGTACTGAAGTCAAACGATAGTTTGATAGTTTGACTTCAGTACAACCAGCCTGCCCAAAATTCGGACAGTTCCTGCTGAACCTGAAGAATTTCGATCCATCTATAGCTGGCATTAAACTCCGAGCAGGGGTGTCCAAACTAAGGCCCTCCAGCTGTTCAGGAACTACAATTCCCATGAAGCATTGTAAATCTCTGACATTCGCAGACACAACTAGGCATGATGGGAATTGTAGTTCCTGAACAGCTGGAGGGCCATAGTTTGGACATGCATTAAAGTGTTGATATCCTAATGGGTTTATTCCATAAGACAAAGAGCCTTGTGTAAAGTGCAGTAACTCACAGCAACCTTTTTTTGGCCTTCAGTTTCTACACTTTATCCCACTTTGTAAATTGTCGTGTTATTAAATTCTAATTTTTTAAAGTTGCTGATAGATAAAGTTTTTATGACAGGAGAGACTCTATCAGTCATAAATGCTTCCCCCGTCTGTCAGCTATCACCTACACTGAGCTGCACATGCTCAGCTCGGCGTACATTTACAGCATCTGATCTATGCCGTGGTGATGTGACTCCCATGTGCATGTGTAGTCGTGACATCATCATGGCTCAGCCATTCAAGCGGTCGGAAGACACGGAACCTGGAAGGAAGGCTGGGTGAAGATGGTAGCCCCCGGGATCAGTGAAGCAGTGATAGAACAGCTTTGAGGGCTTCATTTGACATAATATTAGCACATTATTGGATAACCCACCTAGGGGTCCATGTTTTAAAAAAAAAAAATCAAGTTTAATATCGCTTTAGGTAAGCCTTTAAGACAAATTGTATATAAATGCATAATGGTTTTACTTTTAATAACCCTTAAAAATATTTCATCCTAATGGACCTTCAGCAGGGGAGGAGAGAACTAAAAAAGCATCTATTGCTCTCATTATGATAGCAAAAAAACTCAAAGCCTCTCCTCTGCAACGTGTGAAAGAACTAATTTATATTTTACACAGAAGGTTTTATGTCTTGAAGAATAGTCAATGAACTAACACAGAGCAATTCTCTTGGAATATTGGTCTTGCTGCTGCGCACCTTGGGAAGTTTTTTATTGTTAATCAATGGCAATCAATTGTGAGCCTTGATGTTAAATACGGATCAATACCACTGGGCCTGCAGATGAGATCTGATTTCAGTTGGTGAGCAAACCTGCAAAAGGGGGTTCGCAATCATCGGGTAACGTCAAGACTTGGAACATAAGTCAGGCAAATTAATGGGGGCCATAAAAGATTTTTTATGTCACCAAAGCAGGACAAACACAAATATATAGTCATATTTCATTACCTTGGATTGTGCAGTCCATTGTTTTCAGAGAATAATTTTGTAGGAGGAAGGGAAGAAAAAAAAAAAAGTAGATAGAAACACACAACAGAACTCTTGACACCACACAGTGTTCAAGTATAGTAACTGCAGCTTTCCCCAACTCCACTGAGTATAGTTATACCTATGGCCCATGAATCTCATTTTATGCGATTAAGAACCATAAAAATTCAATAGCTTTTCTTCTGCAATTCACATTTTACCTGGTGAAATATCATAAGAATTTCATTATCTTTGCAGCTGTTGCCTAAGATCAAGCAAAGGTTATTATCCTCTTCGAAAAACACTATAGAATATGTACGAAAATGTCAAGAGACTGGGCATTAAAAAGTCGAGTTAAAAATGGAAAAATTTGAAAATTTGAAAATTTTAAATAAATCAGACTTGACATTTCCTGGAAAAAAATACAGATTTGCAAAAAATAAAATTTTCAAAATTCAAAAAAACAATATTATTGACATAAAATAGTCACGTGCATTTGTTTGTTAACCTCTAGTTGTCCAGGAGATTACTAGCAAAGATTCTAATAGGCTGCTGCCTTCACAAAAGCCTGTTAAGCGCACTAAAGAAGAAAAAATAAAAAAAAAAAAATAAAAGACACTCAGTACTACGAAGGTGATTGATCAAAGAACCCTGTAAAATCCTGAGTATTCTGTATAGTCCTTTGGCTTCAACTGCTATGTTTCCATCTATGGTGATAAATTAGCATTAGATGGAACCTAATGAGTTTACTAAACATTTGGGATTTGTGCTAATAAACTAGCTGGCTGTGAACTAGCAGAAAGAATGAGCAATCCCTATGCACCCTCTTATCTCTGTAACATGACAGTTATACCACGGTTCCAATCTGTGATCAATTCATCATCCTAGCACCATTGTACATTCTTCACAAAAAAAGATAATTACAGCTTCCTTGGATCAGAACACTCATATTTCCTCGAAACTGCAGGTCCTGATAGCCAGTACTGTCACCGCTTTCTTAGTGCTGCACTCCACAACTCAATTTATGATCATTATTTTCGCCTAAACAAGCCCTTTTTTTCCCCCCAACTTGATAACGAAATCTGCTAGGATGAGGAAGGGGGGGGGGGGGGGATGAACAGTAAAGGCATTGTTTTCTCAGCGGAGTGCTTTCAGATCCAGAGCACAGTGCTGACAAATATATTATTCAGGACATTAACAGTAGTTTCCAGCTTGGAGCAGAAATTAGGACCACTGTCTCTCAAGTAGGGTCACTCTTCTCCGAGTGAGAGACGGAAGAAGAAAAAATAAATACGTGCTGCAAAACACATGGATGTGCAAAACCGTCTTAAAGGGACATGAAAACCGCCAACGTGCAACCAACATTACAAAAAAAACCTTCACTGATAAAGTTTCAGGATCTGAGGAGAAGAAGATCACCAAGATTTTAGGGGATATTGTAGTTTGAGAATATGTTTCATGGAGATAGTTGGCTTCCTCTTCCACATACCAGCTGTTCAGAAGAGCCCCTTCCAGCCTAAAATGGCTGCCAACATTTTATTACAGGTATTTATATGGCGCTACAATATACCCAGCACTTTACTTTGGTGCCTGCCTTAAGGAGCTTACAATCTAAGGTCCCTATCACACATATTAGGGCCTATTTAGACAGGAGCCAATTAACATACCAGCATGTCTTTGGATTGAATATTTATTTATTACATATATTTACTCAGTGCCGACTCTTTATGCATTGCTTTACATACTGTACATTCACATCAGTTCCTGCCCTCAAGAAGCTTACAGTCTACTGTCCCTATCTAACATATGAGGGCCAATTTAGACAGGAGCCAATAACATACCAGCATGTCTTTGGATTGAATATCTATTTATCTATTACAGATATTTGCTCAGTGCCAACTCTTTATGCATTGCTTTACATACTGTACATTCACATCAGTTCCTGTCCTCAAGAAGCTTACAATCTACTGTCCCTATCTAACATATGAGGGCCAACTTGGACAGGAGCCGATTAACCTACCGGTACAACTTTGTTTTGAATATTTATTTATTACAGACATTAACATAGTGTCGACTTTTTATGCTGTGCTTTACAAACTGTACATTCACATCAGTTCCTGCCCCCAAGGAGCATACAATCTACGTTCCTTATCTAACATATTAGAGGCAATTTGGACAGTAGTCAATTAACCTACTGGCATATTTTTGGATTGAATATTTATTTATTACAGGCATTTATATAGTGATGACTCTTTATGCAGAGCTTTCCATATTGTTATTCACGTCAATGCCCGCCCTCAAGGAGCTAACAATCTATGGTCCCTCTCTAACATACATACACATACTTGGGCAAATTTGGACTGGAGCCAAATAACCTACTGGCATGTCTTTGGATCGATTATTTACTTCTTATACATTTATTGCAGGCACTTATATAGAACCAACTATTTATGCAGGGCTTTACTTACTGTACATTTACATCAGACCCCACCCTCAAGGAGCTTATTCCTATTTTACATTTATACATACACATAATAGGGGCCAATTTAGAGAGGAGCCAATTAACCTACCAGCATGTCTTTGGAGTGCGTGAGGAAAGTGGAAGTGAAGTACATGCAAACTCCATGCAAATAGTGCCCTGGTCAGGAGCCAAACCAAGGACCCCCAATGCCACAAGACAGAATTGTCCAAACAGCAAACTCAAATATAAGTGCCTAACCTGTCATAAGATGTTGTTACTTTCTGTTACATTTCATAGTCCCGTATTTTTAACCTTGATTGGGAGTGGGGGGAGGGGGGGATCTGTACCCCTGCCAGTGTTGTTACATCATTTTTTTTCTCCTCTGTTTCAACTTTTTTTAAACCATAGTGGTCAACTCTGCTTTAACTGCAGCACATGCAATAAATTACCGCAGCACCAAGCCCCTAAAACAATGTAAATTAGTTACTGCTTACAGTCTAATAAATGGGAACAAATGTGTTTTGGACTTTAGAATGGGTTCTGGATGCAATAATTGCTGGGAGTAATTATAGCGAGGACTGAGGAAACATGAACATTGATTCACTTGTAAAGACAAATAGCCTAAAGAAATTACATTAACCAAAGAATGCATTCAGCTCAGCACATGCTTCTTCCAAATTTCCCCTCCCTTTAAGAGTGCAACCCGATGAGTATAAGGCATGCCGAGGAAATTGGAAAAAAAAAAGTGAGCGATGGATGGCGTTGTTGGATGGATGGCACAAAAAAGACAAAAGATATAAAAAAAATTGATCATAAAACGAAGAAAAAATAAAAAGTAAAAAAAAAACAAAAAACAAGAAAAGTGTTTATCGGAATGATCATGCTGTGGGGGAAGGAACAGATTATTAACTTGCATAAGTCATTTATAGGACGAAATTAATGATCTTAGGGAAAGTTGCGGTTATATTTAGAATTGAAGTGTCAAATGTAATAAATGAATCTTATTCTTGCTTTTTTTTTTTTTTGAAAAGCATCATTTTTTTTTTTTGCTGTTTTTACCAAATCCAATGTACCTCCCTTGGGCCTGACTTCAGCCAAGGCCCAGTGCACATATCTCACAAGTTACAGATGACTTCACTGCTTTGTCCATATCAGTGCCCGATGACCTCCAATTGTTGGGACTAGCACCATGTCCAATTCAATCCCCCACTTGTTTCCTAACCCAATCTCATTGTGTCAAAGGACAAATTGCTACAGTACACTCAGGAAAATAGAAATAGATGGGGGAGCTCAGTTTGGCGACGTTTACAGGAGCAAGGATATGGAGAAATAAATGACACCGTGACACCGTGGATCCAAAATGAGAGAAGGGGGGTGATGACAATGTCCCAGCATATGGAGTTCATCTACAAAATCTGCCTAATGTGAAGGAAACAATATGGGTGTGAAGTCGTAGTTCAAGCTAAACTATGGCCTTCCCTTCAGACTTGCACAGTTGTAAAAGCTCCTCATTTGTACTGAAAGTGTTTTACATTTCACTGCACACTGTGAGCTTCTAACAGCATGCATTAGAAACTGCAGCAAGTCAGATAGAGCCCGCCTCATTTCCTGGCTAGAGGACATCCAGTATCATGCAGCCTGACAGTCCCTGGTCCGTCCCCTTTATTCATTGGATTACAGTTCTGTCAATCATAGAAGCTCAGAATTACATGTGGGCATCACTTGACAGTGCAGTCTACATGTTCAGGCTGATGGAATCAAGTAGTGTAAAGGGCAGGGATATGGTGCATATAAACCTACCAATCTAAATTCAGATTAGAAATAACCTCTGATTGACCGCTATGGGTTACTTTATAATGCGCTGACTTATTGAATCTTGTTTGCTTATTCATGTATTAATCTATAAGCACAAAATGCAGCAGCCCATAGCAGCCAATCACAATTCAGCTTTGATCAAGTTGACTTGCCCTCATGTTGTAAAGAGCTTCACAAACTGTTGGCGCTATATAAATCCTGTATAATAATCCCGGCTCGATGCGTACAGTCAAAGGAACAAAAAGACCCAATCACTGCACACCAACAAGACACACATGTGCTATGAAAGCAGCTTCAGCCTGGCTCTGTCCAGGCCATGCTTCCAACGCGTTTCGTCCAATCCCCGAGACTTATTCATGGAAGTCATGGCCTGTCACATGATTGGGAGCTCATCCTCATCCCATAGCAAGAGACAGAGAGCTGTCTAGGACAGCTCAGTCACGGGACTGGAAACACACAGTGAGCATAATCTTAGCACAGAAACCTTGGCGCTAAAGCCCACCTTCTTTAATGCCACACAAATGTGTTACCTGCACGGCAAGAGATTATTAGAAGTGGCATAGTTAAAAATACAGTTGTATGAGATGTTAACACTTGTATGAGATTTTAGAGATTGGGTTTACATTTACTGTAATGGATTTTAGTAATAGTAATGTAATCGATGGATGAAATGAAGAGGCAAAGGTTCCTACGTTTTATAAAAAGGATAGATAAATTTGATTTTAATAGATACAGCTCGCTGTCTAAATAAATATACCAACACAGGCAGTTACAACATCATCAGCGTTCACAAAAATGTATTTTTTTTTTTTTTATTGTACATTTGTAATAAGGTAGTTAACAAATGCAACCGAGTGCAAGGTATAACGTAATAAGTAACAACGAAGCCCATGAAACGACTTTATTGTATTGTTATTGTTTTTGGATTATTAAACAGCTCTATTAAGTACTGTACATGAACAGTTTAGAGCTAATGCGTTCGGGTCAGTTCCAACTCATTGTGTAATTAGTGGTGGGAGATAACAGGAGAAGTCGTGCTTCTATCGCCGTGGCCTCAGCTTTCTCGTGTGGTTAATGACAGAAGGTTGACAATTCAAATCTAATTTGGACTGGCGAAAAAAAAAAAAGAGAAAAAAAAAAATCATCCCCGACAATGCACACAAAGCCCTGACCAACTCCGTTTTACTGACTGCTGTTCAACATAAAAACCACTAGCGCCCTTGTATTGTACGGCAATAACCCTTTCCAACTGCTAAGGGTTTTTTTTTTTCTTTTTTTGGCACCTTCTGTGCTTTTGCGGCCTCATCAACACTTATGAAAGAGTTAACGTGCAGCATTTTAGGAACAAGAAGTGTCCTTTATGTTAGTCACAATCAAGTCAATCCTTTCACTGCACATATGTCACTGTTACATGACACTACTGGCCGCTCTAACTGGTTATTTTCTTTACCCCCAACAACCTCTGCCTGCTGGGTTTTCTTTTTCTAAACACTTACAGTCACGTTTTTCTGGAGGTGTCATTATTTATTATAAAAAAGTTCATTTGAACAAAAAAAAAAAAAGGACCTACCAAGCTGGCGCGGGAATTTTTTTTCCCATCATCAGCAAGTAATAGAGTTAGGAAATTAAAAGATTAGAATTCATAGCTTTGGTTCACATCTATGCATGCTGCATGTAAGGTAGCCCTTTCCTTGCAATGGAACGCCCCAAGTCCCCAACACTTTTTTCAAACCATGGGGTTAGGCATGTGCAAAAATGCGCAAATTTGCTAATGCGTGAATTATTGGCACCTCTGCATATCTGTTAAAGAGCAGCATGTTTCTGTGCATGTCATAAATGCACACAATTGTGTGTGCATTTCCAGCATGCATAGATGTGAACAGAGCCTTTTTTAGACTTGTTAAATTTTTCTAGTTAAATAGCAGGACTAAGGCCACTTCACAATGGCAGAGTCCACCAGCAGATCCGCCAGCTCAGCAAGTGGATCTCTCCCTGCTGATCCCGGCTCAGCCGGCAGATGGCAGGTCCGGGTCAGCTCCACTGATGCAGAGTGGACACGGACACAGCCCGCTTTTCTCTATGGGTTGTCAGATGGAAACGGCCGCCTGTTCATTTCCATCTGACTGTCATCTGATCTGATCCCCAAGACGGATGGGGAACGGATTCTCCTCCGTCTGTTCTTAGCAGACAGGATCGGATCAGATATCAACGGGTGTCAACAGACACATGTCCCTTGACATCTGCTGCTCCATAGAGAGCAATGGATGGCCCAATCAGGTCCGTCTGAAAAACTGACAGGTGAACCTGATCGGTCCGTCCGTGTGAAAGGGTCCTTAAATTGTAACTAAATTTAAAGGGATTGTAAAGGCAGAAGGTTTTTTTTTTATCCTAATGCAATAAGATAAAAAAATCCATCTGTGTGCAGCAGCCCCCCTCAGCCCCCCTAATACTTCCTCAGCCCATGTCTATCCAGCTGCCTGAGACTCTCCCTCCTCATTGGCTAAGACAGCAGCACGGCACGATTGGCTCAAGCTGCTGGTAATCAAAGTCAGTCAGCCAATCAGGAGGGAGAGGGGGCGGAGCCGGGTTGCGGCTCTTTGTCTGACTGGGCACAGGGAGCTGTGACTCAGCTCAGGTTCCCCCATAGCAAGCTGCTTACTGTGGGGGCACTTAACAATAGGGAGGGGCCAGGAGCCCCGAAGAGGAACCCAAAAAGAGGAGGATCCAGGCCACTTTGTGCAAATCAAACTGCACAGAGCAGGTAAGTATAACATGTTTGTTATTTTTTTTATTTATTTATTTAACAAGACTTTACAATCACTTTAAAAGGCGTCTGACCATTGGAACTAAGGTAAGTATTTTTGCTTTTAGTGCTGGTTCACACTGGTGCAATTTCTGATGCGACTTGAGTCAGATAGAATTGCATGACAAGGAAAATCACATTATTTTCAATGGTGACCATTCACATCAAATCGATTCAATGCGGTGTGATTTTGGAAAAGTTTTCAGGGCTACTTTGCTGTAATTTCAGTGCCATTTGGCTCCACAGAATATGCTAACCACATCCAAAGTTGCACCAAAGTTGCACTACATAATTGCACTGAAAATCTCGTCAAAAGATCTTCCCAGTAGTGTGAACCAAGCCTCAGTTTACCATATTAGGGCAGGCTTACCTGGCAAGGGATCCCCTCCAGTGCAGCATTGTCAGCACTCCAGTCAATCACAGGTGCTCCATCCCTCCAAGTCTCTGACTCTTTGAGTGTTGGACTGGCCAGACCGCAATGAAATCACCAACGTGCATGCACTTGGGAGTCACATCATCATGGCACAGAGCCGTGCCTTAATGCCCCCCCCCATCCCTGAATTGAAAGAGTTAAATGCTCTTCAAGTTTAGCGGTTGATGAACATGATATATGAAGAATACCCTCTAAACCACCAAAGGGGAGGACTATTGTGGGCTACCTTGAAGTACACATAAATGCAATATTATAAAAATATTGATTTTATTTGTACTATAAATATAAAAACCAACGTGGCTTAAGAATAAAAAAAAAATCACAAATAGCTTATAGCATGCCAATCAATAATCCTGGATCAAGAGGAAAAGGCATCCGACGCGTTTCAAAGTCCCCTTCTTCCTCTGGAGTTTTTGCACTTTTTATATTTATTAGAGAAATTTATTAGAGTTAAAAAAAGTGCAGAAACTTTTTGAAGAACCCTTGTATAAGACATTTCATTATACCCTTTACACCATTGTAGGAATGCTAAGCAATGTTAAAAAAAAAAAAAACTTGTGTTTTACTGCATTGTAGTCAAGGATTCAATTCCCACACCGCTCCCCTAAAATCTGCATAGAGTTTCTATGTTCGCCCAATGTTTTGGATGGGATTCTCCCACGACCTCAAAACATGTCGGTAGGTTTACCACTGCCCACTAAAACCAGAAAAAAAAATATGTAGGAAGGACATTATAATACCAGCTTTTACGGTTGCAAGGTCTGATGTTATCAGTCCATTGGGTCTTTGATGCGCTGAGGTTTATGTTGGCGCTATATAAAAGAATAGAAATAAATACAGTTGTTTGGTAACTGTGCCAAATGAGAAGCCTTTGTGAGCAGGCTGGTCAGTGGCCGTGGATGGCAGCGGGGAAGTGCAGCGGGTGATAGGGGCTGTTTTTTCTCAACAGATGTGCAAGAGTGTTTGGTCTTTCACTAGAGACAAGCTGGAGCCGTCTCTTTCCGTTAGCGAGGGCCTTGCTACATGTCTTACAACGACACAAATATATGTCTTTTCCTTTCCACACATGTTAAACTCATTTCCTAGTGAATTATGGAGAAAACACAATACTGTCTCTGCTGTGGATTCCAAACCGCACTGTACGATCTATTCACCCATAACCCAACATTAGGGGATGATTTGATTCCTATAGTGAGAAAACTGTTTTCTGATAGCTGTGTAACTTTAAAACCATTAAACCCCCACCCCCCCCACCCCTGTCTTGAAGTAGACTTTGGAATTCACACAGTAATTCAGATTACAGCTATGCAAACTAGAACAGTTGGCTCTGTTTTGCTTCAATTACAAACTTTAGGCTACGCTAACCATAACAATAATATAACCACCGATCAACGTTCATCCACAAAAACAAATAGCGGCAAAGCTAACATTTCTCTTCTTTCTTATCCACAAAACCGTTGCGATTAATCCAGGGCGGCAAACGATATCTGCGCTGATACCTATGCTTTACGTGAAAAGCCCCCGAAGTAATGCCATGTCAGTTTTCGTCGTCCGTATAGTTTTGACCGCAAACATTTTTGAAAGATTCCCCATTAAGATAAACTAACAAGAGGAGCTTGTGTTCTGGCAGCCTGCTGGAGTTGAATGGTTTTCATTTTCTTGGAGTGCAAGTTTCGCAAGCTCTGCCAAGTACAGGTTAAGCTCCCAAAAAAACTTTTCCCTTCCTGTAGCCTTCCTTGTCAATCACTTCCTGGCATTTGCAGCATCGGTTTCTATCACTGAAGATTTAATCTAACACTCCATCAGGTCTTCTACCCTGCCACAACAATCACCGAGATATAAGTATATCATTAGCCCCCCTGGAAGGAGCCAGAGAGAAAACAGCATGGGCAATCTAATTTTCAACACATGTATGGGACTGCTGATTCTCAGCGTTTTCGTCTGCCTGGTAAATGAGAAGAGCTCAGCCAGGAGGGATAAACACATGTATACACAGAAGTTTGATCGCATAATTCCGAACTGGTGCACCCGCCTAAATAGTGCATTAAGTATTTGTTCCTGTTATTTATACAGCTTTGACATATTACACGGCATACTTTAAGAAAAACAAATTCCATTCACATCGATCTGTGTTCCTTGAAGAAGCTCACGTGGTAATGTCCTTACAATTCTTGTACACGCTCTGTGGACAATTTGGGAGGAAGCCAATTAACCTACCGGCGTGTTTTTGGATTACAGAAAGAAAACATAAAGCCTGAAGGAAATCCACACAAGCACAGAGAGAACATGCTGACTCCATGCAGACAGAGTGCCTTATTCAAACCCAAAACCCTAGTGCTATAAGGCCAAAGGGGCAACCATTTAGCCTCATAAATAAATATATTATAATAAACAGGCTACTATACAAAATTCAATGAATTTAAGATCTTATCCTAAAATCATAATGAACTACTATCTGAATGATAGTGATGGCTTGTTCTGCCTCATGGGATATACATAGTTAGTTTTAGCGTCAAGCAGTGTGATCTTGCATTATTTGGGTGTCCTGGGTTAAAATGCCACCAGGAACTCTATCTGCATGTAGCTTGTACCGTATCTATTTGGGTTTCCTCCAGGTGCTTCAGTTTCCTTCTACTAAAGTAAAAACACCCTGGCATGAGAACTGCCTTCTACGATGGAGTGTTTCTCCATGTAGAACTTTGGCAGGGCCATTAGACTGTACTGGCGGTATCCCCATCCGGGGGGGACACACATACGGTCGCTGTAGCGGTAGCATTCACAGCCTGAATACACCTGGGTTTTAGGCACATGAGGTTACTTACCTCACCTGCCCGTGTTTTGGGTCTGTAGGCCAGGGCTTTTTCTCCATTCGGCCGCCACATACTACCTCCTCATGGGACCACAACTTCCATGATAATAAGCCACTACCTTGTTCCGTACCTATGTTATTTGAAGTTCTTTGTCCTATAATAGGTTTGGCAATCCTACCAGGCTCTTTGCTCCAACTACAGCGCACCGATCCCCCTCGTTATTATTCTTTCTAGCCTTTAAGGCTCGATTCATCATAAGGTTCTTTCACCTGAAATATCTCTCTCAGATGTTTGCCTTTATCATATGCTCCAGAAGAAGCTTACTAGGTTAAGCGAAACATGTAGGGCAGCTGGGATTCAACCTAACATCTGCATCTATTATGTACAGACGACCCTTTGGAGACGGCTATCCCTTCTCCAGGGCCGCCTCATGAACACAGGTCATTCTTGTATCACTTGTGATTGCTGTACAAATAATCAATACCTGATAAGGCTATGTGATTTGCACAACTGTTTTGAGGCTCTGCCGCCTTATTGTAATCATTGATGTATATGATATGTTGTCCTTTTTATATGTTTCTTTTTTTGTGTTTTGCTATTTATGTGCTTTTGTAAATTTTCCAATAAAGAATATACTATTTTAATATTGGTGCCTATAAAGTCCAGTCTCTTTCCCCCCACTTTCATCACTTTGCAAATTAGGATGTGGCACCCTTAAGTTACCTTCTCTTTTGTGCGCCTAGACACCCTGCGACCTAGGAGCGCACATACTTAATCATTTTGTACTGAAGAAAAGACACTTCACAGTATGTTGGTCCCATACAATAATGAAAACCATAAACCTTCAGTGAACACAGAGGTCGGGTACAGTATTCAGTGTTGTATGCATATATCTAAATTTTCACAAGCGGTCAATTTTGACTAAGTCGTGCCAAGATCTACACAGTTACAAAAAATGATCATTCGGGGCCAAAGAAGGTTTTGAAGACCCAAAGCATTCCTATAGACATTTCCCTTCCTATGGTCAAGAAACCAGTAATAAAGATATGTATGCTAAACCCCTTTTGCAACCTCTGTATGGAAATACTTGATAGCGTGAAAGCAGTGTAATGCCCAGTACACACGATCCGAAAATCAGACGACGCTCCGTCCTTTTTTGTTTGGTTGCTAGGAACTCCCAATTATATTTGCAAATGGGAGAGGTTACTTACGATACGAATTTTCTCGGACGATGATTCAAAAGCTTCCGGTATGCGTAACCACGCCGTAGCGTGTGAGGGGAAATGATGTCTACTGCTCATGCGCTGTCTACTGCTCACCATTTTTTTTCGGACGAACAACATACTGATAATACGATTATCGTACGATGTGTTATAATACGATCAAAATTTTTATGCTTGCACGACCGGATAATATCGGGTGAACTGTCGTGATCGCCTCTCGTAAGCTGTGTACTAACGATCAGATTATCGTCCGATCTTTTCACAAGCGTTATTTTTCGTCCGATTTTCGGATCGTGTGTACGGGCCATTAGTCTGTTCTCAGCATGGAGTAGAATAACTGCGGGCCTTGGACTTGGATTCATAAGGGTGCCACATATTCTTTCAGCCACAACTTTTTAAGGGCAGCGTGACACCAGTGGCGGGCTCCTGAATGCTAATTTAATGAACGCTCCCAAGCATGACCAAAATGACCAGCTTTTGAAAGCTAAAACCTAAGATACCTACAGATACAACAATTTAACAGCTCAAGGTTATCCTGGCTAACAGACTGTTTGAGGTTTGAAGGCAGATGGAATCTTGACAACAAATAGTTGATACGTTTTTACATCCTGGCAACTGTATCAACCATTTGCATCCTTAGGATTAATTTATACTGTACCATAAACCGCCCAACACACAAGAGTTAAGGCTTAGGATACCAGAACACTTCCTCTAACTGTGACACGGGTTAATTCCTCCAAACCAAAGCTAACTGCCATTGTCTTAAATGTGAGTTGACATCATTTTAGTGGTTGTAACCCATAACAGGGACCAGTGCCTCTTTTGGTGACTCATCGTTTTGGTGATGACACTTGTCACATAACATTGTGACATTCAGAAAGCAAGGCATGCAGCAACTCACCAGCTATATTTAACTGGTCATTCACATGTCTACAAAGCAAAACCGATTTTTTTGACATCTTTTTTTTTTTTTGGCATTCAAAGGCAACAGCCAGAAATGATCAATTGAAAGAACTAAACCAAACTAAATATATATCGCTTATTATTTGCACAGATGTAAAAGCGAGTGTGTCTTGTTCCCTTCCTTGGCAGGAATTAAGGTATTTTAACCGGCATGTGTAGCTTTCAGCTCCGCAGGGCACTCTATTTCACAGTTCTCAGAACTTTATAAGTAGCACACCATACTGTCAATACTCAGGAATGAAAATGTGAAAAGTAAGAAAATACTTTTACCTAACAACTAACTGGAAACAATGTCACAAAGTTAAAGTAGATTTAACTTCTAAATGGATGACATTTTATTTGCTAAAGCACTGTGTATCAGACAGCTTTTTTTTATAAAAACCGTATTCCCTTTTTTAACCATTTTTGCATCTTGGTGCTGTTGATCTCCTGCAGCTTTTTTCAGCCATTTCCTGTCTACATGCACTGGCTACAGCATTCCAGTATGGGCAGCACATCCTTGCTCTGTGCCGACCTCCTCATGCTGACAATATTGGACCATACCTGTGAAATGTGTGTTGGCGTGGCTATAATTGTGGGGTGACAAGGTGACAACTCAACAGCACAATTGAGAAAAGGTTGTTACTCTATAACAGCAAGTACCTTACCAAGGACCTTCATGGCAGGATCACCAGGTGTTCTTTTACAGAAATTTTAAAAATGAAAGCCTATTAAAGCTTACAGAATGCAGTCATTGGGTTTGGTCTATTTAGGTCCTATATGTGAACAAAAATGCATGGCATTGTTATATAAAAGAACAAAATGTATTTTTTATATTTAAAAATATGTACTTAGAAATTCAAAAACCGGAAGCCATATTTTTAGTGATCAGGTACAATTAGCGAGACAGCATGTCTCTTGTTGCACCTGGATAACGGCCATTATGTTCCACGTGCAACTTTATCTAAGTTTACAAGTGAACTACTATCAAAAGGTCTTTGCAGGCGCTATTAAAATGGAACTCCAGCCAAAACCTTTTTTTTAATTTCAAATAAAATGTAGAAGAAGCTCTATCAGGTTTTGCATCCCCTCTGGAAAAATGTTTCTTCACTTCCTGCCTCAAAAACATAACAGGAAGTAAGTGGAAATCTTAGTTCTGACCGTTTCCTCCTGAACATGTATTCCATATAAAAATATCTCCACTATTGACTGTTAGACTAGGTCCAGATTCTCCTAAAGGCAAAGAATTACGTTTTTTTCAAGCACATGCCTGATCAGGTGTTCAGGCAATCCTGTCGCTTCCTAAATGCCTGTCTTTGCATTTGTTTGTTTTTTTATTTTTGGCAAATTTCAATTAGTACAATGCGTTGCAACCACAATCAAATTGTCTGTCTCGTGGTTGCAAAGTGGCCCTATAGACAGGAATGGGTGGAATTTGCCACCTGTCAACTCAACAAGCCAGGTTAAACTTGCCACGGCCACACATGTGAGCAGCCTCCTCTGACTGTATTGTAGGCATTAGGTGGACACTCGATAGCAGTAAAACTGCTACTCAACTGCCTGTTTTTACTCTCCTGCGCCCGTGTGAAAGAGGCCCTAAACTTTGGATTTCCCATCACTAATAATAAAGATCAAATTACCCTAAATGGGAACATAGCACTACAAACCTGACAGAGGTTTTCACCTGTCCTCTATCAAAAAAAAAAATAGTAATTTTGGCTTGATTTCTATTTTAATTGGCACACATCTGCTCCAACCTGGACAGGTGGAGGACAGGATCTGTGAAAAGTCCCCAAGGACCCAGATTGAAGAAAATGGCTTTATAGTGTAGATTATCAAAACTATCCCTGACAGTTCATATATTCAAGATTACCTTACTGAAACAAAGGTGGATTAATCACTGTCGGAACTGAGGAGCAAAACCTGCCCTTGCTTTCCAAAAGGACAATAGACATGAACTGTTGGCGAGGCCTTAGGACAGCTTTGACGTGGTTCAGCTCAGAATGCATATAGCTTTTTTACAAAGTGTTTTGTAGATCAAATCTAGATTTATAAGGTCTTAGAGAAGGTCTACAATCATTAGGAAGTGCTTACAATTCTTCCCACTAAGATCACTATAAACAACACTGTAAACGTAAATCTCGCAGGCTCCTCGCACACTAATGATCTGCTATGTTGCATTGCACTCTGACATCAGATATTACCACGCTAATGAACCCTGTGGATATGCTCATGATTAAAAGGCAATGTTCCATTCCTCTTAAGTTTTTTCATGCAACAAGTTCCAAGATCTTCGCCTAGTCAGTTTATCTACATAAAAACTGCAACAAGTTCCAAGATCTTCGTCTAGTCAGTTTATCTACATGAAACCTGCAACAAGTTCCAAGATCTTCGCCTAGTCAGTTTATCTACTGAAACCTGTAACAAGTTCTAAGATCTTCGCCTAGTCAGTTTATCTACATGAAACCTGCAACAAGTTCCAAGATCTTCGCCTAGTCAGTTTATCTACATAAAACCTGCAACAAGTTCCAAGATCTTCGCCTAGTCAGTTTATCTACATGAAACCTGCAACAAGTTCCAAGATCTTCGCCTAGTCAGTTTATCTACTGAAACCTGTAACAAGTTCTAAGATCTTCGCCTAGTCAGTTTATCTACATGAAACCTACAACAAGTTCTAAGATCTTCGCCTAGTCAGTTTATCTACTGAAACCTGCAACAAGTTCTACGATCTTCGCCTAGTCAGTTTATCTACATGAAACCTGCAACAAGTTCCGAGATCTTCGCCTAGTCAGTTTATCTATATGAAACCTGCAACAAGTTCCGAGATCTTCGCCTAGTCAGTTTATCTACATGAAACCTGCAACAAGTTCCAAGATCTTCGCCTAGTCAGTTTATCTACATGAAACCTGCAGTGACTAAGTAACCTCACAGACAAAACTCGAGAATGTAAGACTTAGCCAGACCAAAAGAAAATATATATGGGATTTTTGAGGTATAAGTATGTTATTACTCCAAATAACCAAACATATATATATATATATAATACTTAGCCTCAACACACTAATTTATACTCCTATTAACGAAAACAAAATCAGTTTCTTGGAAAAATAGCATATTTACAATCTGATTACTTTTTCTTGCTACACTGCCAAAACCTTGAAGTTAGCAGATTTTTTCCATCACCTCATGCAATTCATCAAAGGCATCCTTAGAAAACTACAGGGCCAGGCATTATCTATCCATTTTACCTGATAAGGCCACAACAGAAGCACTGAGTGGTTAACATCAGGGCAAACCTCGGACTATAGTTTTTGACAGGCTGGCCAAAAAAACCCACCCACTTCCGCACAAACACATGCTGCTTTCATATGCCTATTGCAAAGCTCTGCAAGATGCCAGGGGTTCTGCATCCTTCAAGGGCTGTGGCTCTATCAAATTATTTGCAGGGAGGAGAGAAAATTATGAAAAAATGGCTAAGTCGTTGACCTTGTTTTTTTTTTTTTTTATTTCGCCGTTTGCCGATCATAATCTGAAGACGTAAGCGTTTCAATTCAGAATCACGCCTCGTCACCCCTCTTGATCTCAAACTAATAACACAGTGGAGAGTGTTTCCCATCATGTCTGCTATTACGCGAGAGCTTACAAGTGGATACTTGTGCAGTGTTTTAAAATTAGCGGGGTCTGCTGTGGCACTGCTTGGAATTTTGATGTGGAATCAAAAATGTGTGGGTGGTAAGTTTTCCAGAAGGAACACAGGTCACAAAAAAAAACACATTATCCACAAACAGCTATTGGCATGAAATAGCAGAAAATGGTCTTCCTCGTTTTCATGTGACCCTATGCATGTAAAGCCAGCACAGGAGGAAACGTCAAAAACGTGGATACTGCTTGTGTTATCTAATACGTCTACTGTGCACAGATTTTTTCTCGCTTTCAAAGACCCACTCAAAGAACAATTTCAAGCTACATTCAAATGGAAGTGCAAAAGAAAAAACTTGATTTTATCCAAACAAGCCGGAAACCTCAACTGTAGTACATCAGAAGTAAAGCATGCTAGGAAACTACAACTGATGTATGGACACCTAAACATGATAATGGTGAATTTTTCTATCCTCTATTATAACCCAGCCACAGAAAATTACATAGAATGGAGGGGCCACATGCTTTATTTTGATAATTTTGTGTCAAGCAGCAAGTGCTAACAACATAGCCATTAATCAACATTTCCCATATCCTTGGAATCAATGCCAAATTTGTTAGGGAGCGACAAAAAAAAAAAAAAAAAAAAAGAATGCTGCTGTTTACTCAGAAAATAATTTATTACTGAAATCTTTGAAGCATACAGGGAAGCCAGTGTAGAGACTTCCTCTATAAAAAAAAAAAGCAGGTTTAGTTTACTAAAACACAGGACACAAAATCCTAATATACAGGTCTGATCATTTTGAGGGCATTGCTATGCCATTTTCTCCCAAAAAAAAAAAAAAAACTTTAAAAAAAAAACAATAATTTTCTCCTGCAGGTTATCCAAATTTGAATAGAGAGCCTTGGATCTGAGTGATGTGTAATTAAAATTATTTTAAAAAATCCTCCTTGACAGGCTAAGGCTTAGCCAAAATGTAAATGACATTAAAGAAGACAATGAATTTAATTTTATTTAATGTCCCTTTTTGCAGATCCTCATTTACATAGCATTTTTAACAAAAGCATTGACCTTATAAATGCTGGCATTTGTACAGCTTCCGCAGTGTTGAATTTAATCATGCTTTCACAAACCCATCAGGGAGAACACAGCAAGTTCTCTGGATGGGTATGGTGTAGGAATTAAAAAAAAAAGAAAAAAAAATGATAAAAAAAAAACATAGGATTGGTCAAATGTTTACCCTACTTGCTTCAGAAAACAACCTTACACGAATAGTGTAAAAGGTCTAGGGAATAGCCCATCGCTGTTTGTGAGGCTCAGTGATAATCATACATAATCATTTGGAAATATAGCTAATAAAAAATATAATGAGTGCTCAGCAAAATCGGCATTAGGCCCAAATTACATGATATTAATACTAGAACAGGTGCAGAAAGGCGCTTTAAATGAGGTAAATGAATAAAAGGTCCCAGAGCACAACTGTGTGCACTGACAAAAAGTCAATCACATGAATAATTCAGTGACTGGGGCTGCCAGCAAAGGTCAGCTTTCTATGACCTTTGAGACAGGAAGTGAAAGGAAACACTGTTGGCTACAAAAACTCCAATCACTCTTTGGCTACTGTTCTACAATTACAAAATATGTAACCCAGCAAAAGAGACAGGGGAAAAAAAAATAATAATCAATACTGTTAGAAATTTCTACAAATCGAAGTATAATGTGTCAAAAAAAATTAAAGACATTTTTAATTTTAATTTTAATTTTTTAATATTTTTTTTTAATTTGAATTTTTTAATAATTTTTTAAACTACATTCCTTAATGTAAAAATTGCCAACTATGCATTTTTAGGCCACATAGTCTTACAACCCTACCAGGTTGAAATTTAGCAGCAGCTGTTAAATATGACAAAAGTTTTTTTTTTTTTTTTTCCCTTCCCTCTCTCTCTTTCTCCCCCCAAATCTCAAGCTTTTCCAACTGTGTATGAAAGAAAATGGTTTAAACAGATGTCTGGCTTACATACAGGAAAGTAGGACACACTTGGAATGATAAGTCTCCTAAACTCTATAGAATAATGCCAAATTTATTTGGAGAAGGGGGGGCATTTACTACCCAGAGAGATGCCAACCAGCAGTAGGACTGTGATGGCACCATCTGGAAAAGTGTTGCAAAGCATGCTATTAGGAAACACAGTAAACACAGTGGCCAGTGTCGAGCTGCCATTGCTTCTCCAGTTTGCTGTTTCATGTTTTCATAGTAATGTAATCCCTGCCTCCCACTTTCTTCCTCCACAATCAGTCTTTTCAGTTCCCAACAGTCAGAAACTAGGTCCTTGTGTACAAAGAAGTCAAACAAGGGAAGAGAGAAAGTAGCTGGAAAGGGAAAGGAGCTTACCAGGAATTTCTATAGGTTGCAGTAAAACATGCCATGCAATGGCTAGAGAAGAATTATTTCATCTCCTAGTGTGGTTTTGGTTTAAGAGTCACAGCAGAATCCGGTAATCATTTACAGCCATAGGAATGCATCGGTGAAACTGGAGAGATTTATCTGTTCATAGCTGTGATAGGTAGACAATGGGTGTTCCAAAATGAGGAACATCTGCTTTTGTGTTTTCCAAGAAAACATTATTCCACTACGAATATGATACTCTCATCCTTTTTAGAAATACCACAAAGAAAATATGACCCGCTCCTCTCTTTTATTCCTGACATTTTTTTTTTCAACTTGGTATATAAAAATTCCCACAGATTTTTCATCCTTTTTGTCAAATCATTTCCTGTTCTACGTCTGCCTAAGTGCCTATGGATGGGGCGAAAAGGCGTATTTTGAAAACGCAACGTGACAACTTCATTCATTTGTTGGCATGGCCCAACTGCCGATCTGTCACAAATGGGCAGTCAGTGCTGGGTGATGGTGGACAAACGCAAACGTTTTTAGAAAAAAAAACACCAGTGGTGCAGACTATAATGATATCGCGTGATATTTTATTTAATGTACATTACTGTTGAGGTTGTTTGAATGACTGGAAGAAGCAAGAGAAGTATTTAGTTGAAAATATCCAAAAGCTGGAACTATCTAATGAGATAATTGTCAACATTTCACATTAAAAATGCCAGCCAGACATGTAATACGACTACTTATGGAAATTGTAAATTGGCCAAAATAACTGTAAATGCTCTATCTAGCGAGTAGATTAAAAAAAATATACTATTTTGGAAGGCGTGTAGGCCAATAGG
>NC_138776.1:70451685-70477685 GCF_965119305.1 Pelophylax lessonae
TGACTGCACCCCCTGTCATTTACTTCTCCATGGGACATATAGGGAATATAAATATGAACTACACCCCCTGTAGTTATTGGGATCAAACATACTAACTTCTCTATAGTAGGAGGGAAACATATATATAATAATTGCATCCTCTCTTATTATAAGAATCATATATGCAAACTACACCCTCTGTCATTTACTTCTTCTTGAGGCTGATAGGGAACATATATATATATATATATATATATATATATATATATATATATTTATACCAACTACACCTCCTGAAATTATAGAGATCACATTTTTAATAACTGTCTTTATTGGGAACATTTATATTAACAGCACCTCCTGCCATTATAGGGATCACATATACTTTACAAGCTATATCCCCTGTTATTATACCGAACATAATGCACCTCTGTCATTATAAGGATCACATATATTGTCTATGTCTCTTGTCATTGTAGGGAACATAATGCACCCCCTAACATTGTAGGGATCACATATACTTTACGAGCTATATCCCCTGTTATTATACCGAACATATTGCACCTCTGTCATTATAAGGATCACATGCATTGTCTATGTCTCTTGTCATTATAGGAAACATAATGCACCCCCTAACATTATAGGGATCACATACACTTACTTTGCCCCTTTTCATTATAAGGAAGGAACACAAATGCACCCCCTGCTCGAGGAACCACATTATTATCATTATAAGGATCACATAAAATACTAACTGCACCCCTTGTCATTATAGGGATCACATACACTTTGCCCCCTGTCATTATTGGAAACATAATGCACCCCCTGTTTTTATAGGGATCACATATACTAACTACACCCGTGTCGTTATAGGGATGCCATAAAACAACTGCACCCCTGTCATTATAGGGATCACATATAATTCTGTACAAACTACACTCCCTGTAATTATACGGATCAATAATAACACCCCCTGTCTTTATAGGGATCACCATTAATAATAACTGTACCCTCTGTCATTGTAGGGATCACATGTACTAACTGCACCCCCCCCCCCCTTTTCCCTGTATGGGGCTTACAGTGAACACACATCCTTAGCACATCCCATTGCATGTATCCTCTCCATTGAACATATAGGGGGGACATACAGTTAACCCATTTCTTGCCAGGACCAGATTTCCTTAACCACCGTGTTATTAGTATTAACCCATTCAGTGCTGCAGCTCTGCACATTGCTTATTGTCTCAATATACCCCAAGCAGTGCTGCATTTCTCCCCACTACCCCCTGTCACCATTGTAACCCATGCACTGCCGCCTGTCACAGGTTTAACCTATGCAGTGCTGAGGCTCTCCCCACTACCCCCTGTCACAATTTTAACCCATGCAGTGCTGCAGCTCTCCCAGTACCCCCTTTTACAACTCATGTAGTGCTACATATTTCCCCATAAGCTATAGTCTCAATATTAACTTATGAAATGCCCCAGTTCAACTCATTATTTCATGTCACAATATTAACCCATGCAGTGCTGCAACTCATCTCAGTACCATCTTTCACAAATGAACCTGTTCAATGCAACAACTCCCTCAATTGCTTCCAATCAGAATATTAACCCACCTACCTACAACTCACCCCACAACTCCATGGTAATAATGTGCAGTAGTAATGTCACATTTATATCCCATGCAGTTCTGCAAATCACCCTATTACTCTATAATAAAACATCAACCCGTGCAATGCTGTAACCGACCTCATTACCACTGTTAAAAAAAATTAACCCATGCATTACTGCATTCGACCCCATTACTATAATCACTGTCAGTGCAATAACCTATGCAATGCTGGAACTGACTCAATTACTCCCTGTCACCACATTAACCTATGTAACACTGTGAATGGCCACACTGCACTTTGTGAGTATGTTAACCCATAAAATTCTGCGTTTGATCATGGCAATCAACCACAATTTATATAAAAAAAAAAAACCCATAAGAACAGAAACCAATGTAAGCCTTCTCTCAACCGTGTGTCTATGATATTTTATATTTCTTCATATGCAATATATGTTATCCTTTGCATTGTTGCAATTGCCACATTGTTATTATCCCTTTAAGTACAGTAACCCATGCATGGCTGTAAATAGTTACACTTCTCTACAATGCCATCATTTACCTTGGACACAGTCTACAAATTGCACATCAACACACTAATTTATAACTCTCAACTTCCACTGAGTCTATTAAAAGCCCAGAGCCGCTGATCTGCCTGCCTGGGTCTATGTGTCTGTAAAATGATTTCTATGCAAACACTCTCCCTTGGCAAGCAAAAAGCGCTCCAGTTTGCTATAAGTTTCTTTTTTTTTTTTTTTTCCTTGTAATGGAGATAAAATAACATGGCCAGGAAAATGGGGGTCCTGCTAAGAGGTATGGAGGAGCTGAGCGCCCTGAGGAATCTGAGTGCCTTGTGCTCTGCAATATGCTGATCACTGGATGATATTTAGAGAGAAAGCGCTAATGGGCAATCTGGTGTTTATTTTGAAAGTGCTAACAATGATTTTTCTTTGGTAAAAAGGCAGTGTGTGTGAGAGTACGGATGAGTGGCTTTTGAACATAGGCTCTGACAGATGGTGCAGGGTATAGGTGCGCTCTGCTCCTCCAGTCTGCTGGGTGGAAGGAAGGATGGATGGCTATAGGAGAGATGGATTGATGGATGGCTAGATGGAAGGAGGAAGGAGAGATAGGTGGAAGCATGGAGGAAGGAGAAGTGGATATATGGAAACATGGAGGAAGAAGTAGATGGATATAATGTAAAGATGGATAGAAGGACATATGGATAAATAGAAGAATTGAAGGAGGAGAGGTAGATGAATATATGGATGGAAAAAAAGACAGATGGATGTATAGAAGAATGGTGGAAGGAGAGGTAGATGGATATCTTGGTGATGGATGTATGGAGGAAGGACAGATGGATATATAGAAGAATGGAAGAACTACAGGTAGATGGATATGTGGATGGACGAATGGATGAATGGATGGATAGATGGATGGAGGAAAGATAGATGAATGAAGAATAGAAGAAGGAGAGGTAGATGGATATATGGGTGGATGGAGGAAGGATAGATGGATATGTAAAAGAATGGGAAAAGTAGAGGTAGATGGATATGTGGATGAATGGAGTAGGGACAGATGAATATACAGAAGAATGATGTAAGGAGAGGTAGATAGATATTTGAAAGAATGGATGGAGAAAGGAGAGATGGATATATAGAAGAATGGTGGAATGGTGGAAGAAGCAGATGGATAAATGGAAGATGGTGGAAGCAGAGCTAGATGGATATATGGAAGGATGGGTGGGTGGAGGAGAGATAGTTATGTAGAAGATATTATTAAATAGATGGAGGAAGGAGAGATACATGGATGGATGAGAAATAGATATACAGAAGAAGGAGAGATGGGTAGGATGGAGGAAGGAGAGGTATTGGGATATTTGGATGGATGAATGGTGGAGAGATGGATGGATATATGGAAGAAGGAGAGATAGATATATAGTTGGATGAATGAAGGAGGCAGATTGATATAAGGAGCAATTGATGAATCAGAGATAGTTGGATTAATAGAAGGATGGATGAATGGAGAAAATATGGATTGATATATGGTAGGAAGAAAGGAGAGCTGGATAAACAGAAGGATGTATGAGGACAGGGAGATGAATACATGGAAGATGGTAGAAGGAGAGATAGATGGAGATATGGAAGGATGGTGTAAGCAATGAGATGAATAGATGGTTCCAGGGCTGAGTGCCACATATCCCAGCTCTGAAATGGACCTGCACTGCCAGGCAAAGCTCCAGCCAGTATCCCAGGCGGGCTAGGTGCCATCCACAGCGGCTCAGTGCTGTTTCCTAGCCGGGGCTCATCCAGAGACCAGCTCAGCGGCTAACCACAGGCTATGTATCCATATCTGGGTCACAGCTCTTCCTGGACAGGGACTCGGCTCTGTCTAATCACTGCAGCCAACCACTTAGATCCTGGGGCCCTCAAATTACCTTCTAATTCGATGTTAATGCTGTCTGTCAGCAAAGGAAATAAGCAAAGAATATTGTTTCATCTGTAATTTTATTCTGCAGCTGCCAACAGTTTAAAAGGGATGGACCAAATTTAGAAGCAGTTCTGCCTGAATTGACTGTGGTACACTACAATCCCATCATCGCATAGCTATTAAATTATACAATTATAATCGATTCTAATATCTTTAAAACTGAAAAGACCAGGAGTGCAAGAAGGATACAATGTAACGTTCAATAAAAGGATGATGTAAAGTTATCTGATATTTCCAGGGACAATCCCAGAAATCAAGGACTGTTCCTAGAAATCAGGAACAGCTGTGGGACTGATTGCCCTCTCTGAGATCTTCCGTAGCCCTGGGTGCCAGGCAAGCATTGGGCATTGGGCAACACCAGCTGTGCTAGGAATGCCAGCTATTGCCAGAAGCATGCAGGCAGGTCCCCCCGACCTACTCCTAGCAAATCTATAGGCAATAAGCACACATAAAATTGTCTTTATTTTTTTATTTATTGCAACTGGGACCAGGCAGCGCAGGAGGGCCACATGCGGCCCCCGGGCCGCCAGCTGTGTGCCCAGCAGTGTTAATCTTCCAAGTGGGCTTCTGAAACTTCCAGTGGGGCCTCCCACAGCTGCCCTCCATCCAGCTGGGTCTCATCAGCCTGCTCAGGGCCTTGCTTCCACTAACACGAATCAGCTGCGGGCTGGATCATTACAAGCCCCATACTAGAACAGGGCATGGCTGTACTAACACTAAACACATGGCTGTGTGTACTGCTCAGCCTGCCTGCACCCCCCCCCCTTCTTCTCCAACAGGCCTGACACTTCTCCTGTGTGCCAACCCTAAGCCAAAGCCATGACCCCAGCAGACCTGCCAGGCTGCCCAGCACTATTTACTCTCTGTGGGCAGAAGAATATTCCCAGGCACCGCTGCCTTCCCTGCCTGGCCAGCCATCCCAATATTTGAAAGCTAATCCCTTTCAACACCTCATAAAGGCACTAATTGGGTATCTCTTTTTTTTTTTTTTTTAAGCCACTTGACACTTGCAGTGCCATAGCCAGGTGGTAGCCAGGACAACAGAGATGCAAGGCAATAACACACAAAAAAAAAAATCTAATAATAGCTATACACCTATGTTAATATATATAAATAAATTATGACATTACTTTTTTTTTATAGTATAACACTTTGTTATATTATTATATTACATTTTATATAGTATTATTAGTATTATGGATCTATCGTTATATATATATATATATATATATATATATATATATATATATATATATATATATATATTATTTTTCTTTTATTTAAAAAAACATTTTTTTTATTCTATATTTTTATTGTGCATTTAAACAGTGTAATTTTATTATCTCCCCCTTCCTCATTATTTGACAGTATTGCACAAGAAACAATGCTGTGCAATTATTAAAAAAGAAAGAAAGAAAAGGAACAAATGAAGATTACTTTATAATTAAGAAATATTTTAGGGCCATTTTAACAGAGGAAAAGAATAGCGACAATTCTGGCTAATGTGTAAAAGTTAAGATTCGCAGCTACTAAGCCATATACAAGCCCGTATATCCCCCAAATGTTTATTTTTCGCACGACTCTGATCTCTAGATCTCATGTGCCTGTCCTGCTTTTCGTTGTCCTGTTTTACCCTGTGTGTCCTGCCCTGTTCTGTCCCATCCTGTCATGTTCAGCCCTGTCCTATATATGTGCCCTATCTTGTCATGTCCTGCCCTGTCCTGCCATGCTCTGCTCCCTCCTGTCCTGCCATGTTCTGACCTGTACTGTCCTGCCATGCAATGCCCTCTCCTGTACTTTCCTGCCATGTTCTGCCCTGTACTTTCCTGCCATGTTCTGCCCTGTACTGTCCTGCCATGCTATGCCCTCTCCTGTCCTGCCTTGTCCTGTCCTGCCATGTTCTTGCCCTGTCCTGCAATGTTCTCCTTTGCCCTGTCCTGCAATGTTCTCCTTTGCCCTGCCCTGCCATGTTCTCTTCTGTCCTGTCCTGCCATGGTCTCCTCTGTCCTGTCCTGCCATGGTCTCCCCTGTCCTGCCATGTTCTGCCCTGCACTGTCCCAGGCTGCTATTTTAGCAGAGCTGGGGGATTATTAGTAGCTATTGTAGCGCCTGTTGCCAGCGCTGCTGGAAGCACAGAGCCTTGTCCCTGGCCCGGAGATGAGGCTGACAGTATAATAATAACACAGCAGCTTTAATAACAGATAGTGTTTTGAAAACAGGCAGCAATAGGGTACAGCAGAGACAGCACTGAGCCTGCTCCCTCCAAATGTTTGTTGATCCAGCAGCTTCCCTCCATACAGAGCCTGGGCTGCTCATCGCCTCGTTGTGCCTAGTATTTAGATATGATTTATTTTTTGGTTTTGTAGCACAAACAGAAATCC
The DNA here is from genome assembly GCF_965119305.1 of Pelophylax lessonae. Lineage (NCBI taxonomy): Eukaryota > Metazoa > Chordata > Amphibia > Anura > Ranidae > Pelophylax > Pelophylax lessonae. Next base: position 70,458,142 of record NC_138776.1, read on the forward strand.
ATAAACTGTCGGTTCAGCGCCATTTAATCTTTGATCAGTTACTGGCTAGGAGATGAAATGCCTAGATTGTCTCCTCTGTTTAGGCTGTGACATCCCTCCAGCTAAATGAACAATAAATACTTTTCATTTCTACTCCATTTTGTCTCTGTCAGTTTTCCTATTATTAGCTGCTAATTTTTTAATGTGATTTTATTTTTATTATTTATTTTGTATTTTTTTTTGTTGGAGGGGGGGGGGTGGTTCTGGATCCTATAGCAGCAGCACTTAATTAGACCAGCCAGGACTGTGCGAGCACCATTCAGCTGTTTGTATACAAAGGGAAGAAAGGAGAGCTCTGTGTCCCCATTCACATCAGTGCTGGAGGTTCCAGTGCCTCCCTTGTCCCCCTGCCCGCTGTCACTTCATCTCCTCCTTAGGAGGGGACTCAAGTGGCATCAGTGACAAATCCGAAATCAACCGACTTAGACAATAAAAATAAGAAGTTTGTTCTTTTCGCCTGCGGCCGTGTGCACAGGGGCGAGCTGCTGGAAATCACAGACATGGTAATGGGTGGAAAGGAGCTCAGCTCATTCCTCAGATGATAATTTACTTGTATTTGTTTTTTTATTAGTCCTGCACTAGTTCTGCTGCTGCTTGCTTTCATTATTGGCAGGGAAACGGAATTAAATATGGACGTAAATATACGTCTATATAAATCTATCTATCTCTACCATCCATGTCTAGGTGTCATTGTTATGTATAATAATAACTATAATAATAATAAATTATGATTATATATAATTAATATTTATATTATAATATACAGTTTTTACACTTTATATTATATTCATTTATATGTATATATATATATATATATACACACACACATTTTTTTAAGTATGATACACAAGTATACATAAAAATAAAAATATAATTATAAAATATAAATAATGATGTGTATAATACACATACATGAGTGCACATGCCATATATATATATATATATATATATATATATATATATATATATATATATATATACCAGGATATATATATGGTATACATTTGTATATGATATATATATATATATATATATATATATATATATAAATATGTATAATACACAAGTATATATAAAAATAAAATATAATTTATACATTATAAATAATGTTGTGTATAAAACACATATATGAGTGCATGTTCCATATATATACCAATATATATATATATATATATATATATATATATATATATATATATATATATATTGGGCGAGCTGCCTGGCACTACACGTAATTGCTATGGATTTTTATCGATAACCTCTAGTTACTATCAGAAAAGTTGTACACGACAGGTTAAATAATTTAATAAGCAGGTCCATGTAATTAGGTTATTTACAAGCTGTGACAGGGACTGCCTGATGGAGGCATAGGGGCAGGAAATAGACGCTTTTGGTGACCTCTTGAGCTTGCACTTTGAATGATGAGATGGGAGAGGCAGAGGTGAATAAAGGAATAGAGAGCAGCTGATATTTCACCCATGGCACACTGGCTGGGGGACCCTGCCTCTGTCCATAGCACTGAGGGACAGAGGGGGTTGCTATGTCCAGGCTCTGTGCATGTAGGGTCACAGGTGTTGAATGAGGAGCACTGGTTGGGGACCCAGTCTCTGTCTATGGCACTGGGGAGGATAGAAGAGTGTGGGGACACAGCTGATGGTGGACCCAGCCTCTGCCCATAGCACATAGTGACAGAAGAGTTTCTGTGTCCAGGCTCTTGATGGGGACACAGCTGATAAATAAGGAGTACAGGCTGGGGATCCAGCCTCTGTCTATTGCCCTGGGAGACATAGGGATTGTTGTGTCAAGGCTCTGTTTGGGGACACAGCTGATGAATGAAGAACAGTTTGTAGTGACAGGGAAACCTGTAGATGCTTTCTCATCCTCCCACAGAAATAAACTATGACAGCAGCCCATGCAAAAATTGCACAAGCAGAAGTTTTGAACGTTGCTCACCTGTTTGGTCATGGAGTCTATTAGCCGTACATAAAGGTCTTGTTCTGTTCTGACTCCTGCAAAGGGGGCAGAAAAAGGGGGTCATCATATGTACTAAACTTACTGAACACAGCTAAGAAGAATACGACGTTCTAAACAAGGAAACTGCATCAATCATGAACAGCTCACTAACAGTCAGAGCAAGAATTAAATATAATAATAAGAGCAAACTGGATAGAGGACAGCGATCCCCCAGCACACAAAACAAGTTCCATCCACATATGGGACAGATATTGCTCTTGTTTAATTCTTGAAATATTTATTTCTCCATATTTAAAAATGATGAGCAGCTTAATCAAAATAAGCTGTCAAAACCAATGATGCACAGATTGTTGAAACACGCACCCTTCCAGTTTATTAGAAATGAAATGATTACATTATTGTTACATTAGAATGTTATTGTATCCTTCTGCAAGGGATCATTCCTATAAATACGTCCTAAGCTTTGCATCTTATTAAAAAAATATATTTTCATTTACAAACTAAAGGGCCGATACAGTATTAAATAGCCAGTGTTTGTACAGTGCATAATATAGTTAATAAAAACTTACCATTACTGTATAATAATTGCAGTTTGTAGTGAATCCCATTATTAGTTTTTTCGCTATTTGGTTCCTAAAAAAATAATAGTAGATTGTTACTTTGAGAATGAAGTAGTTAGGAAATCAGATAAGGTGTAGTTGGGGTAGTGAGGATGAGATGTAAGGGGCATGTTGGCTGTGTTTGCTGATGTCCCTGCTTTGTAGCTCAGGTGACAGTGACACTATGAAAAGGGTTGTTGTTTTTTTTTTTTTTTTTAGCTCTTGAATCAGTCAATATTTCCTGATAAGTTTCTAAGTCATCAGCTAAGTCCTGGGAAGCCAGAGGTGGCTGGAATAATAAGAGGGGCGCCTACACGTGGTCCTATCGCCTCTGGAGTACACTTAGAGCTCATTTTGTAGGATTTCAGCAGAAAACGGTGCTTTGACCAGTTGCCCCAATCTGTGGGCTCTGGGACCATGGGTATAATAAACACGCATGGCAAGGGTACCCATCTCTATGCACTAACATTCCATTCTTTAATATCAGTGTCCCTAATCTGTAAGAGTATTTGAATGCACCTGCATGACAGTAGTAATCAGCAGCACATTGCAATAAATTTTATTTTTATTTTATTTTGAGTTGCTCAAGTCTGTATATACAAGCACGTGCAGGCACATACTAATGATAGCTTTTTATTATTATTATTAATATGTATACTAGTGAGGAATACCCGTACATGCGTATATATTTATCTTTATTGTAATTTTAATTATTTATTTTTATTTGTTTTAAAATTTCTTACTACTTCTCCTAATTTGTAAAATGTGACAGCATTAGAAGTAATAAAAACTGTGCATTAAAATGATATTTTTACTTTTAAATTCCCATTTCTTCCACTCTATTAAAGGTAGTGTTTTCTTTACATGCACAGCCGAGGTGACGGCTAATATGCATCCTAATTGTCCCCTAGTAGCTGCCCCCCAGTCATATAGGGGCACATACAGAAGGCATAGTGACCAATATGCATTAAAATTGACTAATTATTTTTTGTATTGACCCAGTTCCCCAGTCTGTGAAATATAAGAACACTGGGGTGCACATGAGTAGCAGAAGTGATTCCTTGCATTTAATAATTTTATCTTTATTCCTTTGACTCCAGTCAATTAGAACTTTAAGCCAATGCAAGACAACGAAGTTATTCTAGGCATTAGAATAATACTTTACTTTATTTACAGTTTTCTTAATTGTGCTAGATTTAAAGGTAATGTGTCTGCATGGTATAAGTAATAACCCCTAATAAATCAAATAATATTTTTGTTTTATTTTTTTAACCTATGACCCATATGCATTTTTTTTTTACTTGCCCTACCAGAGTTAATACTATTCATTATTTATTTATTTATTTGAGTTTACCATGAATGTGTTAAATCTGTAGGTATTGTAATATTGTATTCTTTATATATATATATATATATATATACATATATATATATATATATATATATATATATATATATATATTTTGCCCATTGTACAAGCATGATAGAGGTGTTGAAAGAGTTTTAGAATAACGGTGTACTTATGAGAAATTATAGCCAATGTGCCTTAAAATAATAATATTCTACATTTATAATTTGAGTGCCATTGTGCACACAGTGTAGAGTTGTTGACCATTATGCATTTAAAAATGTTTTATTCAGTTGACTAAAACGTGTTAAACATAGGAGTGTGCATTAAAAATATTAATTTACATGTATATATATTTTTTTTGTATGGCAAAGTTGATAGCCAAGTTTGCATTTCAGTTGACTAAAATGTGTGACATGTAGGAATGTGCATTACAATATTAATATTATCAATCTATATTTTTTTGCATGGCAGAGTTGATAACTAATTATGCATTCTTTACTCTATTGTTTGTTACTTTTTCCAAAAAGTGTAAGAAGTGATGGGCAAGGTGCATTAAAATATGAATATTGCCTAGGTATTATTTTTTGAGCCTGGATGGTAGAAGTGATGAGGACTATGCCCTGCGAATGTTGCATTGTATTAATATTAGTTTTTTTTGTTGTGCCCCATGTGCATGGATGTCAGAAGTGATGAGGACTATGCCCTCTGATTTATCAAATGTTGCATTGTATTAATATTAGTTTTTTTGTTGTACCCCATGTGCATGGATGGCAGAAGTGATGAAGACTATGCCCTGTGACTTGTCAAATGTTGCATTGTATTAACATTAGTTTTTTTTTGTTGTGCCCTATGTGCATGGATGGCAGAAGTGATGAGGACTATGCCCTGCGAATGTTGCATTGTATTAATATTAGTTTTTTTTTTGTTGTACCCCATGTGCATGGATGGCAGAAGTGATGAGGACTATGCCCTGCGAATGTTGCATTGTATTAATATTAGTTTTTTTGTTGTACCCCATGTGCATGGATGGCAGAAGTGATGAGGACTATGCCCTGTGACTTGTCAAATGTTGCATTGTATTAACATTAGTTTTTTTGTTGTGCCCTATGTGCATGGATGGCAGAAGTGATGAGGACTATGCCCTGCAAATGTTGCATTGTATTAATATTGTTTTTTTTGTTGTACCCTATGTGCATGGATGGCAGAAGTGATGAAGACTATGCCCTGTGACTTGTCAAATGTTGCATTGTATTAATATTTGTTTTTTTGTTGGTGCATGGATGGCAGAAGTGATGAGGACTATGCCCTGCAAATGTTGCATTGTATTAATATTAGTTTTTTTGTTGTGCCCCATGTGCATGGATGGCAGAAGTGATGAAGACTATGCCCTCTGATTTATCAAATGTTGCATTGTATTAATATTTGTTTTTTTGTTGGTGCATGGATGGCAGAAGTGATGAGGACTATGCCCTGCAAATGTTGCATTGTATTAATATTAGTTTTTTTGTTGTACCCCATGTGCGTGGATGGCAGAAGTGATGAAGACTATGCCCTCTGATTTATCAAATGTTGCATTGTATTAATATTAGTTTTTTTGTTGTACCCCATATGCATGGATGGCAGAAGTGATGAAGACTATGCCCTCTGATTTATCAAATGTTGCATGTATTAATATTATTATTTTTTGTTTGTTTTTTTGTTTTATGCAGACTTACTTTCTCCTTCTCCACAAAGTCCACGAAAGCCGTCCTCTCAATCTCCACCGGCTGGCCCTGCCTGTCATAGAGAGCGAGGACGAAGTGGAAAAAATTGGATTTCCTCAGGTTGGAGGGCGGCTGCTTCTCGAAGTGCGCCCGAGCCAGACCCACACCACTGCGGGAGGAAAGCAGAGAGGCGCCGGGTAAGAGGAGCCTGGCACTAAGGGGGTGCCAAGCAACAAGGCATGGGGGCCACAGAGCATCTGCACGTGCTTTGTGCCACCAAGCACCATGTAACCAGAGGCACACATAAACACACAAGTCAGGGAGATTGTAATTGATATAGAGATCATGGATTGGGGAGGAGGGGGGGGATTTACAATCAAGGAACCAGGAATAAACCCAAGACCATTTGGCACACGTACCTTTGGGCGGCTGTATTAGCATCCACTACCCCTGCAGTATGCATCCATGACCGGACTGAATTCATCCCACCTCCCAGCGGTTCCTCTTTCATGGTGGTCCCACCTCTTGGTATATTTTCCTGAATCCCAAACATTAAAACAATTTTGGGCACAATTAAGCTCCTGCCAAGTGGGGGTCAAATAATAAAAAAGAAAAAAAAAAAAAAAGGAACACCAAGAAAAAAAAAAAAAAAAGTCGAGGGGTTCCCCCTCTGAGTCTTTTCTTCTCCTTGGTGATGATAACTCCCCAGGATCAGTAGGAGAGGACCGAGTTCAAGTCTTGCTTCTTCTCCAAAGCTGTCCCGGATTGGCACGGTACAAACAATTTGCAGAACACTTCTTGCGGATTCTTGGACTGCCTTCCTTTAGTCGTTCTTCTTGATGGATATAAAAAAAAAAAAAAAAAAAGTGCCACTAGCCGGAAATGTGCTTGCAGAGAGAGAGGAAGAATAAATATTTTTTGTTGGTGTTTGTAGAGCCTCTCAATGTGGTGTCATCCCAGCGAAACAGCATCAAAAAGGCTTCAGGACACTGCTGAATCGAGCACTTCTGGCAAAGATCTCCTGCTCCAAAAGACAAATAAACGAGGAAAAAAATGATTGCCACGGAGGTGTTCCTGGACACAGGAGAGCTCTATGAGGGGGCCTTTAGCGTCTTGCAGAATGGATGGAAGCGAACAAAACTCAGCCCTCTATCCCCTAGGAATGGAACCTTTCCCGGGAGCCAAAACTCTAAACCCCGGGGAGCTGCGCTGTCAGCCGCTGACGTGCGATGGGCGGGGTTATGACCATATATGGAGAGGACGGCCTTCCCTCTACCTCGTCAGATACCGCCCCCCTCCTCCTCCTCCTCCTCCTCCTCCTGCTGGACTGGAGCTAAGGCAGCGCTGCTTGTTTAGTGCTGAGTGACTGCTGTAACCTCACACTGCCTGGCTGCACTCATTCCGCTTATAATGCATGGCCTTCTCCTTTCTTTATATATATATATCAACAGCCAATGAACTTATCATTCGGCCAAATAAATCTGAAAGGAAACAAGTGGCAGCCAAAACTTGCATGGGCCAATTAGGCATCATGGAACAGCTGGCAACAATACAAAAAAAAAAAAAAAAAGTCACTAAATATATATATATATATATATATATATATATATATATATATATATATATATATATATATATATATATATATATATATATATATATATATATATGCAACAGCAGGCAGCATTGTAAAAATTACTATCTATGTATGTATCTATCTATCTATCTATCTATCTATCTATCCATCCATCCATCCATCCATCTATCTATATAATGTATTTAGTGTTTTTTGTATTGTTTCCAACAGTTTCATGGTGGCTTTTTTGCCTATGCATATATATATATATATGTGTGTATATATGCATCATGTAACAGCAAGCAGTATTCTAACAATCACTTTATATGTGTATTTATATGTATGTATAAATATAGATATATATCTATATATATATATAGATAGATAGATAGATAGATAGATAGATAGATAGATAGATAGATAGATAGATAGATAGATAGATAGATAGATAGATAGATAGATAGATAGATAGATAGATAGATAGATAGATATGTATGTATATATATATGTATATATATATATATATATATATATATATATATATATATATATATATATACATCATATAACAGCAGAAAGCATTCCAAAACATATCTATCTATCTATTTTCTATCCAATATATACATAAATATAAAGATATGTGTATAAATTGCACTCATTATATATACATTTATATAGACACAGAGGTAAAGTTGTATAAACTACATATGATATGTCGATAGATAGATAGATAGATAGATAGATAGATAGATAGATAGATAGATAGATAGATAGATAGATAGATAGATAGATAGATAGATAGATAGATAGATAGATAGATAGATAGATAGATAGATAGATAGATAGATAGATAGATAGATAGATAGATAGACAGATGTAAAAGATGTATAAACTGCACTCATGAATGCACATTGTTTCCACATTTTAATAGCACGATCAATGCAAACACACTAACTAATCATTATTATCACAGGGACCAATATGTTAAGTGCATAGCCTCTAACACTGCTTTGTCAGATCAAGACTTGCCATTATTTATTACTTTATCACTTTTGCATTCACATGTATTTATTTATTTTACCCCCCATATTCTCTACAATAGAGGATTATAAATAAATGAATGAAAAAAATAAATAACACTTGTAATTGTGTAGGTTCCATGCATAGAATAGAATAAGCAGTGAATTGATCTCCAGCAAAAGGAGGGGGGTTATAGGATTCATGATCCTGGTGGATGCTGAGTGTAATGCTTGGGACCTGGCAGATGACAACAACGTGTAAATGTTTCCCCAACACCTAAATTATCTTTTAGGAAGAATGTAAAACAGCCAGAGCTTAGCTTCTTCTTCTTTTTTTTTGTAGAGAGAGAAGAGAAAATTTGGGGATGTCTATTGTGCTTGCCATCACTGCTGATGTGGGGAAAGTGTAAAGTGATAAAGGGACTGGGAATGTTCAATGTTAAAGCTAAAACAGATGCCTGAGTGGAAGTGGTGCCCTATTTCCCTTTCAGCTGCTTTCCGGAAAGGAGAGAGAACATGCCATTTCTAGGAATCTAGGAGAACAGCAAAATATCTAGGATGGGAGATGAGAGCCCAGAAAAAAAAACTCATCCAGCTTCTGCATTGTGCATGATGATCTGTATGGCTCCGGGTGCACAGGGGTGAGTGAGCCTGGAATTTAAAGCAAACACAAGCAATTTGGAGGACAAAGCTAAAGCCGAGCCTAAAGGGACATCCTGAGCTTGTCTTGGACCCTTTCCTATAGCCCCTTGCTTATTGTCAAATAATCATAATAATCTAGAAGGAGATAATTCGATGTTAAGTGCTATCATTTCCTTGTTGGGGATGTTGAACTGGCAGGGTAGGGTCCTCCAATATTTTAATTAATCGGTGGAGTCAAAGCCCAATGTGCGTTACCAGGGGACAAGCCTTGTGCCCCCCCCCCCCTTTCCTTCTTCCTAGGGTTAAGGGGAGAAAATAGATGTATTCAAAAGCAATCTATTTTGCTGGTGTTGGAGGGTTAATGACTATTGCCAAAGATAAGTGAATTATCAAAGCTATTGCTTTAGACCGATCTCCAAATCCATTACATAGCTGGCCGTCTAATTAAATACGTAAGTATAATAAAATCATATTTTATGACTATTTGAGAGTAATGAGATTAGTCTTTAGAAGAAATAGCCACATATTAAAGATTGCCGGTGTCTATGGAATGTTAATAACCTTAAATCAAAGTGTGTAGAAAAAAAAAATCATAGCAATTCAAAGATTTATTTATTTTTTTTTTTTTTTAGATTTTATAGATGCCTGTGTTTTTTTATTATTATTATTATTATTATTATTATTATTATTATTATTTTATTCTGGACAAAAATTGCCATATTAAAGCCTTTATTTTTTGCATTACACGAAAATAAAAAAAATAAAAAAACAGCAGATTGAAGGAATAAATTATTTTTATACTAATATATTATTTTCTTTTTTATATACTAATTGCTATGTATTATTAAAACTGCCTAGACATTTGAAGGCGCATTGAGTGTGAATTATGACCGAGCAGAAGGCCTGCTTTGCAGATGAGACGCAAAGTTTCTGCTTCTGTTCCATTGCACGTGGAAGGTAAGGGGTTAAAAAAAAGATTGTGGGCACACAGAGCCGGACAAACGATTTCTTTTCTTTCTTTTTTTTTTTTTTTTTAATGTGAATATTTAAAGAAGAAAAAAAAGTAGAGGAGAGGAAGGGGGGAAAAAAAAAGATTGAAATCATTAACTGTATCTTTAATTCAGATTACACGCGCCAGGGCGATTTAAATCTGATTACCAAATTAGGAGATTTAAAAATAAATCCCTTTAAATCTGATACTGTTGACTAAGGAAAGCGAGGGAGAGGGGAAAAAAACTTGCACTAACCCATCACATAAGGTAACGATCCTGCCCCAGAAAAGAAAAGGAGTTTAAAACCTTTTTGACAACAAATGCAGCTGCCCTACTATTTTGGACGATATTAAGGGAAAATGAATGCAAATCTGCGCTCAGAAGCCATCTGGACAGGAATAAGGGAATCAGCTGCTCCTCACAACAGGCTCTGAGGCTGAATGTATTTCAGCTCATTTTCTACATCATCTGGTCTTGCACCCAAAGCGTGGAAAATAGGGTCTTTATCATGGACCAACTTTATCTTTGTGTCACTATACTGTTGCCTACAAGCGAAATGCAACACGATAGTGACATAGGATCACCAAGATGCTCCTGATGCTGGAAAATAAAGAATCTGCTCCAGTTTTCCACTCCCAACCTTCAACGTTCTGGTCGGAATCCTCCAGGTTTATATGAATCTGCAGCGTTCTAATCTAACACCTCAACGTTCTAAATTAAACTGCAAATGAGGCTGCAACGTTCTGATCTGTATCTTCAACGTTCTAAATAAATCTGCAACTTTCCAAGTGAATCTGAAAATTTCTCCTCTAAATCTTCAACTGAACCCCAAAACGCTCTAATCTGTATTTTCAATGTTCTAAATGAACCCCAAATGATCTAATCCGTATCCCCAAAGTTCTAATCTTTATCATCAGCGTTCTAATTTGTATCCCCAACGCTCTAAATTATTCTAAAATTTTCTGATCTAAATTCTCAACGTTCTAAATGAACCCAAACGTTGTACTTTGTATACTCAGCGTTCTAAATGAACCCCAGCGTTCTAATTGTAATTTGTGGTGTTCTAAAATGACCCCAATGTTCTAATTTGTATCCTCAAAGTTATAAATACATTTAGAAGATTCGAATCTAAAAAAAAACTCAACGTTCTAAATTAATATGCAACGTTCTAATTTAAATTTTCAACACCCCAAACGTTCTAGCCTCAGCCTGTATCTTCAATCCTAATTGAACTTCCAACGTTCTAAAGTGTAATCTCAGCTTTCTAAATGAACCCAGACGTTTTATCCTGTATTCTCAACTTTCTAAATGAACCCCAACCTGCATCTTCAACCTCCTAAATGAACCCCAAACGTTCTAACCTGTATCTTCAACCTCCATGAACCCCAAACGTTTTAGCCTCTATTCTCAACTTAATTAACCCAAAACGTTCTAACCTGTATCTTCAACCTATGAATCCCAAACGTTCTAACTTGTGTTATCAACTTTCTAAATGAACCCCAAACGTTCAAACGTGTGTTCTCAACTTTCTGAATGAACCCCAAATGTTCTAACCTGTATTCTCAACTTTCTAAAATGAACCCCAAACATTCTAACCTGTATTCTCAACCTTCTAAAATGAACCCTAAACATTCTAACCTATATTCTCAACTTTCTGAATGAACCCCAAACGTTCTAATCTAAATGCTCCACGTTCTAAACTAAAACTAAAGTTCCTATTTGTATATTTACGTTCCAACAGAACCCCAACGTTCTAATATGTGTCCTCAATGTTCAAAAATGAATCTGCCACGTTCTACTATACATCTTCAACGTTCTATAAATGAAGCCCAGCGTTCTGACCTGAATCTCCAACGTTCTAACTGAATCTTTTATTTTTTTTTATTCCGCCTCTGCAAAAGTTCTAGCCAGCATCTACAGCGGATTTGTGGCATTTCAACTATTTTAATTGCACTGGAAGGAAGGAGAGGTGAGAAAATGCAGATACATCGAGCAATAAATAAATGACTTTACTGAATGGGGTCTGTCACAATTTTTTTTTGCATGGACTAAAAATGCCTTGTGAAAAATTTTAAAACTTTGCAAAGTGGTCAGTTAGCTTTCCATGCAGCACACAGGGGTTGATGACAAGGGGTATGGGAAAGGTAATCTTTAATTGGTGGGCAGGTAATGATGTCCCCCCCTCCTCTACATCAACTCTGTAATCAGTCCTGTAAACCTGATGGCACCGAGTCTTGACCTTAGCCAAGCAGAAGGTGCCTGGATTTGAATGCGATTTGCATGTAGCCAGCCAGGACCTCCCGTAGCAGCAATCCTCTTCTCCTAGCAGAGTGTGAAGTGTTCCTTTTGTGTGAATTTACGGGGGTTGAGGCTCCAATGATCCCCCCACCAATTTGCATTTAAATAGCGACATCAAGCGATTCGCGTGCCACACACCACTGGGCTCCCAGTTGTCAAGCTGGAGTCACTCAGATGTCCACTGGCCAGCTGTCCTTGTCTGCACCATACCAGAGCACAGGGTGACCTTAAAGAGACAGGAGCCTACCACCCAGGCTCCAACACTAAAGAGCGACCTAATAGGATCAAACTTTACTTCTGCAGCTTTCATTAATCGTCCATTAGGACATTAAAGGGAGAAGAAACATGTATTTCACGTTTGAACCCCGGGGGACGAATCCCAAGCAAGACATGACTTTTTTTTTTTTTTTTTTTTTTAATCAGTAGCTTAACCCCCTCTGGCAATGAATAGGTTAACAGCCAAATTGCATCCTATAGAGCCTCTTCCGGCAATGAATAAGTTAAAAGGAACATTGCATCCTATAGAGCCCCCTCTGGAAATGAACAGGTTAACAGCCACACTGCATCCTATAGAGTCCCCTCCGGCAATGAATAGGTTAACAACCACACCATGAATCCTATAGAACCCCCTCTGAAAATAAATAGGTTAACAGCCTCACTGCATCCTACAGAACCCCCTCTGACAATGAATAGGTTAACAGTCACATGCATCCTATAGAGCCCCCTCTGGCAATGACTAGGTTAATAGGCACATTACATCCTATAGAGCCCCCTCTGGCAATGACTAGGTTAACAGGCACATTGCATCCTATAGTTTCCCCTCTGGCAATGACTAGGTTAACAGGCACATTGCATCCTATAGAACCCCCTCTGGCAATGACTAGGTTAACAGGCACATTGCGTCCTATAGAACCCCCTCTGGCAATGAATAGGTTAACAGCCACGCCATGCATCCTATAGTGCCCTCTCTGGCAAAGAATAGGTTAACACACATATTGCATCCTATAGAACCGCCTCTGGCAATGAATAGGTGAACAGCCACATTGCATCCCATAGAACATTTTATGGCCGCTTTGCATCGTGTAGAATCCGTTTCTGGCAATAAACAGGTTAACAGCCATACTGCGCCCTACAGTACCCTTTCTGGCATTTACTAGGTTAGGAGCCTCATTGCATCCTATAGAGCACTTTCTGGCAATGAACAGGTTAACAGCCATACTGCACCCTATAGTACCCCTTCTTGCAATAAATAGGTTAGGAGCCACATTGCATCCCATAGAGTCCTTTCTGGCAATGAACAGGTTAGGAGTCACATTGTATCCTATGGATCACACACTGAACTTTTCCATTTACTTTCCCTCCTGTGTCAGTAGAAGGAAATTGGAAGGGGGGGGGGGGTAATATAAGTTCTGCACTATATACGTTCTGCAAGACAATTATTTGGATTTTAAAAGGTTTGTCTTAAAAATATAAATGTTGTAATTTTGGGCTTTCTAGGATACAAAGAAAGGGAGAAATCTTAGTGAGTAAGCATGGCTTAGAAGAATTATTTGTATTATTATTATTATTATTATTATTATTATTATTATTATTATTATTCAGGTTGTATATATCGCCAACAGTTTGCACAGCGTTTTACAACGTAAAAAGGACATTACCGTTACAATACAATTCAAGACAAGAGGGTTAGAAGGTCCCTGCTCTTGGGAGCTTGCAATCTAAAAAGTAGGGTCAAGTGATACAAAAGTTAATAACTGTGAGGGGATGAGTTGATGTTTTAGGTGGAGGTGGGTTAGACTTCCCCGAACAGATGGATTTTTAGAGATTCCAAATAATCATTTTTATATTTCATATCCTGCACCTGATTGATGCTTATGTGCCATTTCTTATATTTCATCCATAAGTTAAAGCTGATCTGTTTGTCTTGTGCTTTATATCAGTTGCCTTGCTTGTGTTCCTTTACACACTCAGAACATTGAAGAATTTCAAGAGTCTGCTTTTGTGTGGCTGTAGAATAGTCTACCACTTGTCAAAGGGCCTGGGGTAGTTTAGATAATGATGGGGTCTCACACAAGTGTGTAATAGAATCCTTCCCATCTGCTCCATTGTGTACCTACAGCACAAAAGACGCAAGGAGAAGCGATTAGCGTCAGCCTTTCTGCGCCACAGACGCAGATCCATCATGATGCCCCTTTCCAGGGACGCAAGAAATAAAGGGAAAAATGGACCACCAAGTAAAGTTAAAGCCAGATCCCTCTTCTAAGACTTCAGCAATGCCCCTTAAAGGGTTAAATCCCCACACCGCACCTACCAAGAACTCTTCCCCAAAAATAATATTTTATTTTTTCCAAATTGTCCTTTAATAGCATGATGACTTTTTTTTTCTATACCATAACCAGCAAGCCTGTTTTATAGGATTGCTTTTTTTAAAGGACTCCAAAGAATGACATTTCCAGATCTCTGTGTCCCTTATCAAGTGGAGAAGTCTTTTAAATTAACCGTTTTAATGGGGCGAGCAGGTATGCTCAATATATTTAAAACGGGCAAAAATTGGTATGGAATGCTTCAATTCTGGATGGAAATAAAGACCAATTTATTGTATAAAAAAAAAAAAAAAAGAAAATTCTAGAAAGCACCTTCCTGAGCAAGTGTATTAAACTATATCAGGTGTACATAAAGAAATGAGAATAAAAAATGATTAACATAATAATGATGATGATAATATAATAATATATGTAATATAAATAATAACAATAATATTAAAATAATAATAATAATTAAAAAAAAAAGGATGTATAGAAAGCTAGGTTAATGAGTGATAGATAGATAGATAGATAGATAGATAGATAGATAGATAGATAGATAGATAGATAGATAGATAGATAGATAGATAGATAGATAGATGGATAGATGGATGGATGGATGGATGGATGGATGGATGGATGAATGGATAGATAGATAAATAGATAGATAGATAGATAGATAGATAGATAGATAGATAGATAGATAGATAGATAGATAGATAGATAGATAGATAGATAGATAGATAGATAGATAGATAGATAGATAGATAGATAGATAGATAGATAGAAGTAATTGAGTTCAGCAGATTCTGTAGGAAAACATACAAAAGGGCACTCCAGTTACCCAGAACAACAGTCCATGTAACAATACTGGATGTGGATTAGCCCAGAGATAAAGGTGAAAGTGTGATCCACAGCGCCCCCTCGGGTGAGAAGAAGACATTTCAACTAGAAATTCGACCAAGAGGACCGCAGACCATTCTGAATTCTCCTATACAACTTCTCCATAAAATGATGTTATAGGATAGAAAATTTGGATTGCAACTTCCTTAAAACCAGTTGAATTTACTATGGTGTAGCTCAACATTATGAGAATGTATTCCCTTACTGTGCAAGGAGAAGGGATACAAATGGAACAAATGTTTGGAAGGTTGGGAAACTCCACATTCCATCCCATCCTTGTTACATCCCATCATGTCCTGTCTGCAGCCAGAAAATGAGAGTTCCACTTCTGATGCACTGAAATGTGTGCTGCCGAATTTACTTTTACTGTATCTGGGCTCTGATAATTATTCCAACAAATATTTATGATTGACTATAAAATGACAGAAAAACTCCTTATTGTATAGATTTTTATAGAGAGCACATTAAGCTCTAGTGACGGGATAATTAGGTCAAGTTTAGTACATACATTAGTCTGTTATGTATGTCTGTTGTCACCCAAGATTTACACATCTCACAATTAAAATTTTATTAGAAAAAAAAATGTAGTGTGGAAATATTGATCAATAGACCCCTGGATGTCACCTGCAGTCATTGATGACACAGGGACCGTTCAGGAAGTGTGCAGTTTTGGAAGGACATTATTGGAGAATTAAAATAAAAAAAATTAAAAAGCTAACGATTGTGTTTTTTATGGGATTTTTCTTTTTTTTTGGACAGTTGATAATTTGGTCGTACACATGTTTTTATTCACTTGTGTCTGTGGTTTGCACATCTGTATCCGTTTACAGCAATTGTTTGTGGTCGGTGCACCTTGCAGCGCTGCAAGAATTTAACCCACTTATTAACGCTGCGCCCGAAATTCATTCTTGCGCAGAACAAATCCGACAGAAAAGTATCCAATTTAACACGGTTTAACGTTTTCTATTTTTTTTTTTAGTTTGTCACAAAAAGAATGCAAGGAAATAGTCCGAGCCCCGCACAAAAAATAAGGATCGATCATATCATTTCAGATATTATAATTGGCTTTAATTAAATGCACTTCGTTCTAATTAAGTCTGAAATTTTCGCATGCTCTGGGAGTCTGGTGTCTGATTTGATATTGTCAGTCCAGATGTCCTAATAAAATTCAATCCTCAATTCAAGGCTTCAATATTCACCAAGAACGAAATGCAAATTAAATGTAAAATCTGAAGTATCACCCAAGGTACAATCAAGGAAAGGTGTCGGAAAACTTCTCACTTTTTTACGACCCTGCGGTGAGGGGGGAAGACAATGCGGCTCATTTACTAACACAAGAATGCCATCATTAACTCTTTACTGACCAGATGGACACAGCAAGGCACATACTACATGATTCCTATCCTGATCAGCTCCAATCTATGAACTGCCATCCCATGATGTCATCGTGTACAAGGAGGGATGGAAGGTCTAGCAGATCACTGATATATATATATATATATATATATATATATATATATATATATATATATATATATATATATATATATATATATATATATATATATATATATATATATAAAACTTTTTATTATCTGTATATTTATCCTACTGACCTAACTGCTCTGATCACTTCCTGAAGATAAATATGGCGATGATCTACATAACTTTGCACAGTGGAGGGACAGACAGCACCCCCCCCCCCCCCCCTGTTGTCTTATCTATTAAGCTGTTGGGATCATTAGAAGCTGACAGCAGTGTCCGGCGGAAGGCAATGGCTGTGTGATACATGGAGATCCAGGGGATAACTGCACCACTGACTTTATAGGTTCTGTGTGGAAGAAACCCCCCTACCCTTTAATAATTCAAATCTTAAAAGCATCACTGTGCCTGAAAGTTACACAACATGGCTTTCCAGCTACTTAGCCAACTTATAACTACTACTAATAATAATTATATATATATATATATATATATATATATATATATATATATATATATATATATATATATATATATATATATATATATATATATATATATATATATATATATATATATTTCAGGGAAATATTTTAAATATACTTCTGTGTGTGTTTTGTATGCAGGAAGATCTGTCTCAATTGCCTTTACTCACTATCTGATATTGTATTAGTGAACAGCATTTACCACATAGTAACATAACATAACCATTAAAAGCAAACTGATAAAGTTCATTGAGTTTAAACAAATCAACTAATTTTCCAATACCACTAGTCATACTGAAAACATCCATCTATCTATTCTTTTGTTCTTTCTTTCTCTCTCTTTAAATTTTTCTCCTAGACACACCTTCTGTAAGTATAGATCACATATATTATACATGTTAGTTTATGTATTTCCACATAATATAGTGATACCCTGATGCCATATGAGTGTACAGGTAGCTGCCCTTTCCTATTCCACCGTATCCCTACCTCCCCCCTCACTCTCCTCCTCCCTCTCTCTCCCCCCTCTTCCTCCCTCCCTCTATCTCCCCCCTCTCCCTACCTCCCCCTCCCTCAATCTCCTCCTCCCTCTCTCTCCCCCTCTCCCTACCCCCCCCCCTCACTCTCCTCCTCCCTATCTCTCCCCCTCTCCCTACCTCCCCCCTCCCTTACTCTCCTCCTCCCTCTCTCTCCCCCTCTCCCTACCTCCCCCCTCCCTCAATCTCCTCCTCCCTCTCTCTCCCCCCTCTCCCTACCTCCCCCCTCCCTCACTCTCCTCCTCCCTCTCTCCCTCCCTCTCTCTCCCCCTCTCCCTACCTCCCCCTCCCTTACTCTCCTCCTCCCTCTCTCTCCCCCCTCTCCCTACCTCCCCCTCTCCCTACCTCCCCCCCCCCTCACCCTCTCTCTCCTCCCCTCCCTCCCTCCCTCTCTCTCCCCCTCTCCCTACCTCCCCCCCTCCCTTACTCTCCTCCTCCCTCTCTCTCCCCCCTCTCCCTCCCTCCCTCCCTCTCTCCCTCTCTCAAGTTTTTTCTCTCTCTCTCTCTGTCCTACACCTGTATATATC
Source organism: Pelophylax lessonae (assembly GCF_965119305.1). Classification (NCBI taxonomy): domain Eukaryota; kingdom Metazoa; phylum Chordata; class Amphibia; order Anura; family Ranidae; genus Pelophylax; species Pelophylax lessonae. Next base: position 70,476,571 of record NC_138776.1, read on the forward strand.
TTACATTTCATAATGTTAGTTTATGTATTTTCATATATTTACTGTATAGTAATCCCCCAACCCCAAATGAGTATACAGGTAGCTGCCTCAATCTCTCTGCCTATCCCCCCCCCCTCTCTCCCCCCCCCCTCCCTTCCATCTCTCTTAGGCTGGCCATACAGTAACATGACACAATTTTCAGTACAATTTTCTTGAAATTGACCTTCAACTATGTAGTATAAAGGCCTGCCTAATTGAATACAAGTGTATGTGTTATTTAGCTTTGACCTCATATTATGTGGTAAATCTAACAGAAAATTATACAACAAAAGTTGAACATGTATGGCCAGCCTTACACTCTGTGTCACTCTCCTACACCTTTTGTAGGTATATATCATACATAGTGTACATGTTAGTTTATGTATTTTCACATACTTGTAGTGATCACCCAATGTCATATGGCTATACAAGTAGCTGTCCCTTCTCTCTCTATCTCTTTCTCTCTCTCTTTTTTCTTTTTTTTTTCTCTCTCTCTCTCTCTCTGATTCTACATCTCTCTCTCCCTGCCTAAACATAATCCTCATGTAAGTATAGAGCAGATAGCTATTGTTAGCTTATATGTTTTCTCACAATCATAGTAATCCTCCAATGCTAAAAGTGTCCAGGTAGCTCCCCCCCCCCCCTCTCTCTCTCCCCCTCTCTATCTATCTATCTATCTATCTATCTATCTATCTATCTATCTATCTATCTATCTATCTATCTATCTATCTATCTATCTATCTATCTATCTATCTAGATACCCTCTCTCATATCTGCCCCTATAAATATAGATTAGGTAGTTATCATTCACCCATATTGGTTCTTAAGGTCAATCTAATGATTTGCATATTTTGTAGGGTCTGAGAGTAAATGGGGGGGGGGGGGGGCTGTGACTGATGGGGTGTCGAAGGAATAAATATGACAAAGATAGCAGCATAAAGACAAAAATGAGCTGATATTGGGGGCTAATAATAATCAATGTGTCTCCTTGAGATATATATATATATATATATATATATATATATATATATATATATATATATATATATATATATATATATATATATATATATATATATATATATATATATATATAT
>NC_138776.1:70477885-70675385 GCF_965119305.1 Pelophylax lessonae
AACAAGTGTTAAGTGCTGATCTCGAATTTCCTGAGCCTCTACTATTGTATCACTGATAAGGAAATGTACAGGTTTACCTATAAAGTGGTGTGATGGCGCCATCTAGGGGGCAAAGTGATAATGACGTTTTTATCATTCCAAGGTGCCATCCCTACGTCTATTTAAATGACAATGTAAACTGGGAAAGCTTTGTAATAGCGCCGAGGCTTCCACTGTCATCTCTTGTACATGAAAGGGGAAAAAAAGCTGCAAGAAGGACTTTGGAGATGAAGAATTGCCGGCAGTTGTAGCTAAACATACACAAAACTTCCAGCTTCAAGACAAGGCAGCTGTGAATTCTACAGATCAGCTATTTCTGAGTTGATGTCTCAAAAGACTGTTTTTCTTGAACCTTCTTTATGTTTTTCTTTCTTATTTTTTTATATTTTTATTAAAACATCAATCTGCTGTGGAGCTGTTGAACTTTAATTCACCTACTGCACATAAAATTCTCCTTACCCTGGAAATAAGCACCTTTCATAAATCAGCAGAATTCCTGACAGCTCGATCAATTTTGGATTGTTAATCCAGAAGGAAGCACTTTAATTGCACTCTGGGTTTTCTGGTCTGGGTGGAGGTCCTGGATTTGCAGATTGCAAGGACCTTGCATGCCATGTGTCTGGTTAGACTGGAAGGATTGAGGCACCTACCTACTGAGGCACCTACCTAGTGCACCCTGCAGCACATTCATTCATCTAAAGTATTTGATTGAACAAGTCACGCCTATGCTATCCATTGTAGCTAGGGAGTCATGGTAGATGCCATTTGTTACTTCAATGGGTGTTTTCATAATGCCCAGGGTGCACTGAAAGGGGGAGATTTACTAAAACTGGTGCACACAAAAGCTGGTGCAACTGTGCAAAGTAACCAATCAGCTTCTAACTTCAGCTTGTTCAATTAAGTTTTGCCAGCTGCTTAATAATTATGCACAGCTGCAACAGATTTGTGCACCAGTTTTAGTAAATGCCCCCAAAGTGTATGCATAACCCAAACTTTTTTATTTTTTTTTATTAGAGAATGGAATAGGGATCAGCTTGGGCTCAGATCTGAACCCAAGTTTGTCTGAACCCAGAAGGTAGCTATCAGTGCTAGGCCAATCATCAGAGGGTGGGCGGTTCCCTGCCCCACAGCTACACATGCACAAAAAAGTGGAGATGTTTGTAAAATATCTAATATGGTCACATGGCCATATCAGGTCAATATCATAAACCTATTAGGGCCATGTGTCCGCATGTCATGGCCATGTCTGCCCCTTGAGCATGTCCAGCTGCAGGGGGAATCTACCTCCTGCAGCTGATTGACCCAGCACTGATAGCTACCTTCTGAGTATGGACTGAAGCTAAGATCATCCCTAGTTGGGAAGGGTTAAAGCTCCTGCCAGTCTATTTTTGTGCAGAGAAGCAGTAAGAACACCACACACATATTCAGAATAGTCTTTTCTAGAATATTTAGTGAAATAGGAAAGGAAATGCATTTCAGGGGTTCAAACACTCCCCCTTCTTCAGGGTTTTTTGTTTACATATTAAGCAATTTGGTGCCTTGCAGCACTGGGGTCCTGGGTTTCGTTTCCAGCCAGGACACTATATGAATGGAGTTTGCATGTTCTCAATTTGCTTGTGAGGGTTTCCTTTTGGTTTTCTCACACACTCAAAAGACATGCTGGTCAGTTCATTGGCTCCTTTCTAAATTGGTCCTAGTATATGTGTGAATGTATGTACTGTATGTGATAAAGGAACCATAGATTGTAAGAACCTGTAACCTTAGATTCTTGAGGGTAGGGATTGATGTGTATGTACAATATGTAAATTGACACTGCCATATAAATGCCTGTAATTACTATTACATTTTATATATTACAAGCATTACCTAAATCCCTCTCAGTCTAGTACTTTAACATATAAGCCCTGATGAAGGGGGAGTGTTTGATTCCCCGAAACGCATTGGCTCTCTCATTTCACTAATTAATCAATAGGGGGTTCATTTAACATGTGCGTTACTTTAATCAACGCAGTCTCTGTAGACAATTGTATTCTCCAATTGTAGCTCCATTCTGCTGGAGCTAGACACACTATGATTTTTTTGACATATCTGATGTTCATCTGTGAAGATCTGCACAAGCCTTTGATTAGAGCTTTCTACGATCTGCAGGACGTCATTCGGATTGAGTCACTGGGGTTGATTTACTAAAACTGGAGAGTGCACAATCTGGTGCAGCTGTGCATAGAAAACCAATCAGTTTTCCAGGTTTTTTTCCAAGTTTAATTGAACAAGCTGAAGTTAGAAACTGATTGGCTACCATGCACAGCTGCACCCGATTTTTCACTCTCCAGTTTTAGTAAATTAACCCTACTGTCTGCCAAGCTACTGAGACTGTAAGTTAACCACTTTACCACCGGAGGATTTTGCTGTCTTCCGTCCAGGCCACTTTTTGCGATTCGGCGCTGTGCGACTTTAACTGACAATTGCGCGGTCGTGCGACGCCGTACCCAAACGAAATTTACGTCCTTTTTTTCCCACAAACAGAGCTTTCTTTTGGTGGTATTTGATCACCTGTGCGATTTTTACTTTTTGCGCTATAAACAAAAAAAAAGCGTTTATTTTGAAAAAATAACAATATTTTTAACATTTTTTTATATGAAATTCCCCCCAAAAAAATGTAAAAATCAATTTTTTTTTAAATTTTTGGCCAATTTGTTTTCTGCTACCTATGTTTGGTAAAAAAAAATCGCAATAAGGGTATTTTGATTGGTTTGCGCAAAAGTTATTGCGTTTACTAACAAAGGGAAAGATTTCTGTAATTTTTGGTGTTTTTTTTTTTAACACGTAATGGCGGTGATCTGCGATTTTTTTTGCGGGACTGCGACATTGCGGCGGACAGATCGGACCCTTGACTGACATTTTTGACACTTTTGGGGGTACCAGTGACATTACTGCAGTAATCAGTGCTATACATATGCACTGTTACTGTAAAAATGACACTGGCAGTGAAGGGGTTAATTTTATTGGAGAGGGAGGGGTTAATGTATGCCTGGTGCTTACTGACGTGTGGGGGGGGAGGTGACTGAGTGACAGAAGGACAGATCGGATGTCCAGCTATGCTGAACACTCCGATCTGTCACTCCTTGTCACTATGGAGATCCGCCCGCTCTGTTTACACAGGCAGGCGGATCTCCTCACTCGATTCCCCGACAATCGGGGCAGAGCAGCGGCGATCACCGCTGTTCCCCCCCTGGCCCGACTCCCGCTGTGAATGAAAACAGCGGGAGCGCACCTACGGCGGCGCGGGAGCGCGCCTCCGGCGGCGCGGGAGCGCCGCCTACAGGGGGAGGAGTCCAGCGACGTAGGTCTACGTCGCTGGACGGGAACGAGCCACTTTGCCGCAGTACGCTCCATGTGAGCAGTCGGCAAGTGGTTAAGCTATCTCACCACAATAAATCAGCATTTAGTAGGTGTGCACAGGCTATGCATTAGGGTGTGCACCCCAGATCTCAAACACACATGCATGTGTGTCTATTGTGAGTAGGGTGGTGGACAGTGTCAGTCAGTAGAGCCGTGGGCTTTGTCAGTAGGGCAGAGGACAGTGTCAGTAGTTTGTTTTTTATTATTATTTTTTACAATTTTATTTATTTATTTATTTTTTTACAATTTTTTAAAATTATTATTGAAAATTTTTTTATAGGAGCCCCGTTGGGGGGCTTTGGTGAAATATCAGGAGTCTAAGGGTTTTGAGACAGAGAAAGGGTCTGAGATTCCTCAGTCCCTTTCTCTGCACCCTCAGCTGCCCCGGACAGCGAATGGATGGGAAGTGCTCTGTGCTGAGTGGCTTCCTGTTCTTCATAAACTGACAAAAAAAAGTAAACATATCAGCCAGCGAGAGAGGAAAGGATGAAAACCAGCTGTGCTGTAGAGGGTGGGCACAGGGGAGGCCAAGCAGTAGGGAGAATTGGCGCCGCATGTGGGGATTTGGGCAGTGGTGTATTTTGGTTTTGTGCTGCCCTAGGCAAGACTAAAACTGGGCGCCCCCCTCCTATGTAAATTTGCCCCACTCCTTCCTTTTTAATGGATGTGACTCCCTACAAAATGTAAGGACTACAAGTCCCAGCATGAACCCCTGAGATCTCATGAGACGGGGGGTGGGAGAGAGAGGGGGGTGGGAGAGGGAGGGAGGTGTGAGAGAGAGAGAGGGAGGTGTGAGAGAGAGAGAGAGGGGGGTGAGAGAGAGAGAGAGGGGGGGAGAGAGAGGGGGGTGAGAGAGAGGAGGAGAGAGAGGGGGGTGAGAGAGAGAGGGGGGGTGAGAGAGAGAGGGGGGATGAGAGAGAGAGGGGGGATGGGAGAGAGAGAGGGGGGATGGGAGAGAGAGAGGGTGGATGAGAGGGAGAGAGAGAGAGAGAAGGGGGGATGAAAGAGAGAGAGAAGGAGGATGAGAGAGAGATAGAGAAGGGGGATGAGAGAGAGAGAGAGGGGGGATGAGAGAGAGAGGGGGAATAAGAGAGAGGGAAGAGGGGGGGTGAGAAAGAAAGGAGGGGTGCGAGAGGCAGCTCTACCAACCACTGGACAAAAAGATTCTCAGGTGGAGGGGGGGGACTTTTTGCTGCCCCCCTTCAAAGTGCTGCCCTAGGCCTGGGCCTTGTTGGCCTAGGCCAAAATACAGCACTGGATTTGGGTGTGCCTAGGCACACCTGGCACACCCTGTGCGCACATCAATGTGGATCAGTTATAGTAGATCACACTTTCAGTGCTTAAAGCTTAAAGACCCGAGCACCATCAATTCAAAAGGGGGGCCCCAGCACCTGCTGAGCAGGAGGGCAGCTGTACTGTCCTATTCCAGCCACAGTTCCTCTTCTGCCCCCCCACCCGCAGCGCTGCCAGCTTCTCTTTCTCTCTCCGGCTGCACTGCAGAGGGATTGGTCCTGGCACATGCACCCTTTCCTCCATCTGCTTTCCAGGCCCCCTGTTTGCCCCTTTCCCCCTCAGCATGTCCAGCTTCCCTCCTCTCTTGCCGGCATGTAATATACTGGCCCCTTCCTTTCCTGAATGAACACAGTGAGCGATAGGTACCAATCTCTCCTGTGTCCATTCATCACTGAAGCATAGTAAACTGTGTGCTTTAGTTTGTAAACAAGCAAGATGTCTCAGAGTGTTTTCTATTCATTAATCTGTGGTGCTGAGGCTGCAAGGAAAGGAACTGATAAATCTATGTGCTCAGTCACTTTTGGCAAGGAAGGGGTGGGCTGTCAGGTAGAATGTATGGGGCCCGGTGAATTCTAACAGCAGCCCTGGTGACACTAAAAACAAAGCCTCCTCCACATTCCTTTTTATTTGTTAATTTTTTTTTGCTGCTGTGACCTCACTTCCTGTTAGGGTGTGTCCATCTACATTGGTTCTGTAAGGTCCCACTGTATGCAGGAATATAGACACGCTCTCTGGCCTGCTCCAGAGGTGATCTAGGAACTATGGGATTTGTAATGTGCTGTGCTCATGAGCTCAACTAACATACACTATTCATTCCAAACAAATGGAATTGAGGAGAAAAAGAAGAGGTAGTGGAGCTGACAGAAGATGTACAAAGAGGCAGAGAAACACAGTAAGAAACAATTTCATGAAAAAGGGATTACAGGGCCATAAGGCAGTGGATGTGTATAGACAGAGGCGTAACTGCAACCTTCAGGGCCCCCGGTGCAAGAAACCATGAAGGGCCCCTGGACCCCTGGCTAGGGCCCTTCTCTTCAAACCTGGGGCTCTTCCCCCTGATCCTGGGGCCCTTTACTCTCGTTGCGGGGGCCCTTTATTACGGTCCCGCAGCGGGATCCTTTTACAAGTTCTGCAGTGGGCCCCCTTCCTGCCATCTTGGGGCCGGTGGTGGAATGCCAGGGCCCGGTTGCAAGTGGGACCTTTGCGATTCTGGAAGTTCACCCACTGGTGTCAGTAGTTTTTATTTTTTAGTATTTTTTTTAATTGTAATATTTTTTAGCATTTTATTTTATTTTTTTACAATGTCACTGACTATGACTCTGTCCATTCAGAAAAGGAAGGAGCTGGTAAATTACATATTTACCGACCCCCTTCCTGGTTCTCTATTGTGACACATCCCCTGCGGCAATTGGTAGGAGAGGGGAGGGAGCATAGTGGGGGGGGGGAACCAGGGGTGCACACAGGGGCCCAGAGACAGCAGAACACAAGTGAACTGGGTAGGAGGAGCGGCGGGGGCAGCATACAGAGGAACCAATCCCCTCCATTTTCCTCCTTCAGCTACAGGAGGAAAAAGGAGGACAGTGATTTCTCTACATGCTGCCCCCACCCCCTTCCTATCCAGGTGTACAGGGGAGCCGCACAGGCCCCTGGTGCATGGGGCCTGGTTGCAATTGCAACCCCTGTAGTTACGCCCCTGTGTATAGATTATTTTTCGTGCAGGATACTGTTTAGTGTCACTTTAGGTGCAGTAAAGGTAAATAAGGTCACCAACCTGATGTGGTAATGATGGTGATAGGATTACAAGAGTATCTGAACAGAATTTAGAATCCTTTGACAGGGTAGACAATCCTCATATATGTATTTTAGATTATTTAGCTGTTTGCCACATCCACATCATCGCTTGCTTCAAGCGGATACTTCCTATTGGTGGAGGGCAGCGACTGGGTCCTCTCTGCAGAGGCAGAAGAACTCATGAGGGTGGTGAGGAGCCCAATGCCCAGGAAGATAATGAGTGGGAAAATGACTGTTCTCCATTACTGTTCTCCATGGCAGGATATTAGCTTGGCTCATGGAGGAAACTGAGACTTTGATCCATCAGGTCTCATGGACACTGGTTTCTTCTAAACATTGTGTATTCTGACAGGAGAACATCAGCCATATAAACTCACCTAAGCTGCGTTTTGTCAAATCAGTTTAGAGGAGTTTAGCAGAGTTTAGCAGTGCTTGGGTTTATTCATTTCATTGGCCAGAATTTTTATTTATTCTATTAAAATAAGCGCTGACATGTTAAACACTCCTAGCGTTTAGTTGTGTTTAGGAGCGTTTACACGCGTTTAACAGCGTTCAACGTTTTTTGTGGTCCTAATATTGTTATTTTTTCAAAATAAACGCTCTTTTTTTGTTTATAGCGCAAAAAGTAAAAATCGCACAGGTGATCAAATACCACCAAAAGAAAGCTCTGTTTGTGGGAAAAAAAGGACGTAAATTTCGTTTGGGTACGGCGTCGCACGACCGCGCAATTGTCAGTTAAAGTCGCACAGCGCCGAATCGCAAAAAGTGGCCTGGACGGAAGACAGCAAAATCCTCCGGTGGTAAAGTGGTTAACAGATAATTGCACGGTCGTGCGATGCTGTACCTACATAAAATCGATGTCCTTTTTTCCCCACAAATAGAGCTTTCTTTTGGTGGTATCTGATCACTTCTGCAATTTTTATTTATTGCGCTATAAACAAAAAAAAGAGCGACAATTCTGAAAAAAAAAAAAACAATATTTTTCACTTTCTGCTATATAACATTCCCAGTTTTCTTTATTTATTTTTTTAAATAACATGTTTTCATCTTTTTAGGCCAATTTGTATTCTGTTACATATTTTTGGTAAAAAAAAAGTCCCAAAAAGCGTATTTTGATTGGATTGCGCAAAAGTTATCGCGTCTACAAAGTAGGGGAAAGATTTGTCATTTTTATTTATTTATTTATTTATTTTACTAGTAATGGCGGGGATCTGTGATTTTTTAGCGGGACTGCCACATTGCGGCGGACAGATCGGACCCCTAACTGACATTTTTGACACTTTTGGGGGGACCAGTGACATTACTACAGTAATCAGTGCTAAAAATATGCACTGTTACTATATTATTGACACTGGCAGGGTAGGGGTTAATGCAGGGGCGAACAAAGGGTTAGGCGTGAGCCTAGGGGGTGCTATCTAACTGTGTGGGGGAGGGACTTATGGAATCAACACAGAGACCTGTGATCCTAAATAGGAGGATCACAGACGGTCTGTGTTCATTCCAGAGAGAACAATGGTCTGCTGTGTTTGCAACAGCAGACGTGTATTTTCCCTCCACAGGGAGTGATTGCAGGTGCCCAGCAGCAATTGTGGCCATCGGTCGGGTGGATCAGCTTCCCCAGTGCTTAATGGGGACGAGCGCACCCCCAGGAGCGTTCCCGCTTACCGCCGTACAGGTACAGCGCTTCGCGCAGCAGAGCCAGCATGCCGCAGTATATCTGCGGCGGGCGGCTGGCAAGTGGTCAATAGCACAGTGTGTATGAAGCCTTAGACTTTATGTACACGCAGCCTACTTTGACTGCCAGCAGCGGGTAAATGCAAGATTCTTTTGCGTTCAGGAGAGGAAGGTTGAGGATGATTGAAGCTCACCTAACCGCAGCAGCTCCTAAACTCTGCTACAAGCCCATACATTGTACATTGACACATAGGGGTGGACTTACTAAAGGCAAATAGACCAGTGGTGGCTGGTGCACTGGGGGCGCAGGGGCCGCCCTCCCTATCCATGCGTCCGGCCCCCAAATCTACATGCAGGGCGCCGGACGCATGGAGTTCAATGGAGCTTTTTTTTCTTTTTTAGCATGTGATTAGAGCCAGAGGCTCTAATAGGCTAAAAAAAAGGGTGGGCTTGGGGAGCAGAGCACTGCCACCGCTTGCTGCTGCTGCCTGCCCTCCCTCCACATATCCAGGCAGGGTGAGTGAGCCGGCGACGGGGGAGGGGGGGTATGGTGTGCGGCCTGGTGTGGTCCGGGGGGGGGGGTTTATGGTGTGGTCTGTCTGGCGCCCCCCCCCCCTCCCCTGGCCCATGGAGCACCAGCCGCCATTGAAATAGACTGTGCACTTTGCAGAGTGCAGTTGCTCCAGAGCTTAGTTAATGAAGTAAATGTTTTACTTTGCAAAGAGCACCCAATCACATGCAAGGAAATAAAAAACAGCATTTTTGCTTGCACATGATTGGATGAAGGAAGTCAGCAGAGCTTTTGCTCAGTTGCTAAGCTCTCCAGCAACTCCTTTTGCAAAGTGCACAGTCTATTTGGCTTTAGTAAATAAACCCCATAGGCTTTTATGGAGTTGAGTTTTTGGAGCTTTGGGAAAAAAAAGCTCCTAAATGTAAGTTTAGGAGCTGTAGTGTAAATGAAGCCTTAGGCTACATGTGCCCTAGCCTACCCTGACCGCGGCCACGGGACACGCAAAACATGGCAAAAATGCAAACTACATTTTTACCTCAATTTTGCTACGATTTGCATTCTCCCGTTACCAGTGGTCAAAACATTCCTATCCTGAACGCGATTCTTCTGCATTCAGGAGAGGGAGGTTTAACCTCACCTAAACGCGGCAGCTCCTAAACTTTGCTAAAAGCCTATGTGTACATGGGTGCATAGGGGTTAATTTACTAAAGGAAAATAGACTGTGCACTCTGCAAAGTTCTGTTGCTCCAGATCTTAGTAAATGAGTAGAAGCTCTGCTGACTTCCATCATCCAATCATGTGCAAGCAAAAGTGCTGTTTTTTTATTTTCCTTGCACAGGATTGGGTATTCTTTGCAAGGTAAAGCTTTACCTTTGGTAAATCAACCCTTATAGGCTTTTATAGAGTTGAGTTTAGGAGCCTTGGAAAAAAAAACACAGAAAGCTCCGAAACTCAAGTTCAGGAGCTGCCAGTGTAGGCAGTGCCATCTTAAGAGCATTAACCCTCTTAGCGGTATTCCCGAGCTTGGCTCGGGGTTACATTTCAGAGCCAAAAGCGGTAACCCTAAGCCACACTCGGGGTACCGCCAGAAGCATCGCTGGATCCTGTAAAAGAGGTTACTTACCTTGTCACCGGGATCCAGCGATGTATGCGAGCGGTATGCGGCGGCGGAGCTTCCTCCCGATCGTCTCTGTGCCCCGGCTTCCGTCTCCTGCGACGTAACATTCGCAGGGGGGTGGAACCGGCGGCAAATTCAAATGTAAAACACACCAAACACACTGATACCATTCAAAATAAAATAAATGCACATTACATTGCCCCCCAGTGCCCTTTCCTGCAGTTTTACTGTACTTTTTATGTATATATATATATATATATATATATATATATATATATATACACACACGTATGTATATATATATATATATATACACATATATATATATATATATTATATATATATATATATATATATATACGTATATATATATATATATATATATATATATATATATATATATATATATATATATATATATACGTATATGTATATATATATATATATACACAGTATAAACAGTATATATATATATGTATACATACATACATACTTTAACTTATTTATAGTTTTTTATTATACTAAAATTTATGATTTTGTGTTTCAAACTTTATCATACCCAAGATGTTATAAAGAAGAACACACAGTAAAAAAAAAATATGTAAATAGTTGGTTTGGGCTGCTCATTCTCAAGAATTACATGCAAAATAATGGTACCGCTTTCAGCACCTAAAATCCGAAAGAATCATACCGCCAGGGAGGTTAAAGGGCCCCGGGCAATGCAATGCACTGGGGCCCTGCCTACACAATCACCCACCAGAATAAAAATACAAATTATCGATCAGGCGATATTTATTGGTACAGCAGTGCCAGGCTAAGGACACCTTCCAAGTTTGGCGGCTGGGTCCGGTGAACACACACGGACGGGAGTCAGACTCGACTGTCCTGTGTGTGCCTAATCCCGTGGAGGCGGACAGGCATTCCTGCAGTTGTGGGCTCCACCTCCATAGCCCAAGTGGCCTGAAAGCAGCGCAGGACCGACAGGCGCTTGCCACCTGCTAAGTTCGGCGGCGGGATGCACATGGGAATTGGGACTAATGCTTGGCTGGGTCGCTGGGCAGGTGGGAGCCCCCAGGCAACTGCCCAGCGTGCCCATTCGGTAAGATGGTCCTGAGTGTAGGCTAGTGTACATGAAGCCTTACACTGCAGAATAAAAAATGTCATGAACATCCCACCCCTTTGTGAACGTGCAGCTGCAGGGCAGGCAATGCCCCGGACACAGCCCATTGGGCCAACAGTGACACCTTTCGTCAATGTTCAGCTGAGCATGGATTTGGACTGAATCCAAGCTCTTTCCTGTTTACCAGATGTAGTTGATGTGGGAGGTGAGGAAAAGGGTGTAGCTGCACCGAGCATAACAAGCCAGGGTTTACCCTAATTATCCCATAGTGCCCATTGCTTTCTTCTGCCAACCTCCATGTCAGTACTGTGCCCTGTATTGAGGTGGACTTCAGCAGGAGAATCCAATGAGCATTGCAGGGGACACAGCAGATAGTTTTCACAGCAGACTTCCAGGTTTCTTCGCAGCGGGGCAGCATTTTGCAGCATAGTCATCAGAAGAGGTCAGTTTTTAATTTTTTATTTTTTTCAGTGAACAGATTTATTTTGAATGTAATATTGGTGACAAGACAAGGTCATTCAAAGAATTAGCACTCTTTGATGAATAAAGCCCAAATTGAAAGTTCCTAATTCATACTAAAAGCCGCTATAAGGCGCTGGCCCAGAGAACACAAAATCAACTTTTAGGGGCTGCCATCTGGAGTGTTCCTAGAGATCCCCCAAAGTAGAAGAATATATAAAAGTACAACAAGTATAGAACAAGTTCAGTAAAGGCTAATTTTCCAAAAGAAAAAGTTCATACTGTAGCTAACACATTTTAGGGACTTACTGATTGCTCTTCATCAGATCTTTATGCTGGTAATAATAAAATATTGAAATAATACCGGACAGGTAAATGCAGAACATGGAGATTACAGTAATAGCAGTGCGGGTAGCCAGCTGTCAGACAGGCCAGCATTATTATCTTTAGTCATCTGTCATTACCAGCATAAAGCCGTGATGAAGGGAGATTTTTGAGCCCCTGAAACGTGTTAGCTACACCATGAACTTTTGTTTTTGAGGAAAAACTTTTAGTGGACATAATCTGAACTTGTGGTGCTCTCATACTTACAGTATATATCCCAATATACACTTCAGATCCTAGCCCATGGCAGATACATAGACAAATACACAATATCTTAGAATATGTTTTGTATTTCTATTTTTTTGTATGAAGATTAAAACAAAATGAGAAAAACTTTCCTTTGAAATAAATCTAAACCCAAATGGTGGGACATTTAGTTTGCTAAAGCATTGTATACCAAAACAAAATCCAATGATTCCTTTATGTTTTAGGAAATACTTTTTTTCACTTTTTTCATCATTTTTTGCATTTCAGTTTTATCAATATCCTCCAGCCATTTTCAGCTGCATCCTGGGTACATGAAAATGCGCTTCCCACTGATCACCTTTGTAAGGAGGGACATGCTTCCCACTCCCCACCACTGTAAGGAGGGACATGCTTCCCACTCCCCACCACTGTAAGGGGGACATGCTTCCCACTCCCCACCACTGTAAGGGTGGACATGCTTCCCACTCCCCACCACGGTAAGGGGGGACATGCTTCCCACTCCCCACCACTGTAAGGAGGGACATGCTTCCAACTCCCCACCACTGTAAGGGGGGACATTATTCTCACTCCCCACCACTGTAAGGGTGGACATGCTTCCCACTTCCCACCACTGTAAGGGGGGACATGCTTCCCACTCCCCACCACTGTAAGGAGGGACATGCTTCCAACTCCCCACCACTGTAAGAGGGGACATGCTTCCCACTCCCCACCACTGTAAGGGTGGACATGCTTCCCACTCCCCACCACTGTAAGGAGGGACATGCTTCCCACTCCCCACCACTGTAAGGGTGGACATGCTTCCCACTCCCCACCACTGTAAGGGGGGACATGCTTCCCACTCCCCACCACTGTAAGGAGGGACATGCTTCCAACTCCCCACCACTGTAAGGGGGGACATGCTTCCCACTCCCCACCACTGTAAGGAGGGACATGCTTCCAACTCCCCGCCACTGTAAGGAGGGACATGCTTCCCACTCCCCACCACTGTAAGGAGGGACATGCTTCCAACTCCCCACCACTGTAAGGGGGGACATGCTTCCCACTCCCCACCACTCTAAGGGGGACATGCTTCCAACTCCCCACCACTGTAAGGGGGGACATGCTTCCCACTCCCCACCACTGTAAGGGGGACATGCTTCCCACTCACCACCACTGTAAGGAGGGACATGCTTCCAACTCCCCACCACTGTAAGGGGGACATGCTTCCAACTCTCCACCACTGTAAGGGGGGACATGCTTCCCACTCCCCACCACTGTAAGGGGGACATGCTTCCCACTCCCCACCACTGTAAGGAGGGACATGCTTCCAACTCCCCACCACTGTAAGGAGGGACATGCTTCCAACTCCCCACCACTGTAAGGGGGGACATGCTTCCCACTCCCCACCACTGTAAGGGGGGATATGCTTCCAACTCCCCACCACTGTAAGGAAGGACATGCTTCCAACTCCCCACCACTGTAAGGGGGACATGCTTCCCACTCCCCACCACTGTAAGGGGGGACATGTTCCCCAATGACCACCACTGTAGGGGGGGGGCATGCTTCCTACTCACCACCACTATAAGGGGGAATATGCCTCCCACTGACCACCACTGTAAGGGGGGATATGCTTCCCATTGACTACCATTGTAAGGGGGGACATGAATTCCACTGACCACCACCGTTAGAGGGGACATGCCTCCCACTGACCAACACTGAGGGGTGGGGAAATCTTCCCGCTGACCATCACTGTAAGAAAAGGACATGCTTCCCACTGATCACCACTGTAAGGGGGGACATGCTTACCACTGCCCAACACTGTAAGGGAGGACATGCCTCCCAATGACCACCACTGTAAGGGGGGACTTGTTTCCTACTCACCACCACTGTAAGGGGGGACATGCCTTCCAATGACCACCACTGTAAGGGGGGGCTTGTTTCCTACTCACCACCACTGTAAGGGGGGACATGCCTCCCACTGATCACCCCTGTAAGGGGTGTGAAGGATGCCCTTGTATGTCTGTTCGCATGTTTCCTCTCCCTGCTTAAAAGACTATATTGAGTATTCGTTTATATGTCTGTGACAAACTCCCCTCTTTTGAGTTGCCACGAGTACCTGGAGAGGACTACTTGCCAGCCTCTTACCATGTGATTATGGTCCCATGTTGAAACACATTGTCTTCCCCTGCTGTTGAATCTGTACGTATGTGATCTGAGCGCCATTCAGTAATAATGTGCGCTCAGTTCTAAGCTATCTGGGGATATGTTGAATGTACCTGTTTCATGCAATAGCTGCATAGTTATATAGTTTCATGTATGTTGCTGTCTGTTGCTACAGTGTGGCTAATGGAGTCTTGCCTCTGTCCTTGGGAGATAAGTGGATCACTTCTCAATTGTCTCCAGGACAAAAGACTGTGTAGAACTGGTGTTGGGCAGACAAGCCATGTGTACAGCCAGGCCAAAGAGACTTTTTTTTACTAACTTTTGAACCCCTGGTCTGATTCGTGCCATTTTTGAATATGTTGTCCCCCTGAATTGATTGATTGTGAATATGTATTTGTATAAAGATTGGATGTATAGTTTTAAAGTTACAGCATGCGGGTAAAACTGCATTTTTCCCTGCCTGTGATAATTATGTTCACAAAATGAGGTTGAAGGATTGTAAGAGGTGCATGAAAGTCAGCCAGCCCCCAGTCTGATGTACTCACATTCCAGTCTGTCACCAACCAAATATAACCTGTCTCTTGGTACAAAGAACAGGGGTTTAGTTGACACACATTTGCAAACGCATGTGAAAGCTGCAGAGCCACTTCATGGCACCCTGTTATATCTACAGTCCTACACTCTTAATTTAGTGTCCTCACACTGGAAGCACATGGCCGCTAATGGGTGGATGGGGGAACAGGTGAGAAGGAGACAGCCCAACCTCCCCCAACCCATCCTCATCCACGACTGGCTGTTGTCTCAGACTCAAATAATTAGGTTTATAACCATGGTGCAAACTGGAAAAGACCAGCTGAAAAGCATTACACCTCCATCCCCTTGGTGGATGCAGCATATAGATAGGAAGGGATTTTATGTATGGGGCATGGCCTGTAAAGCTCACTGCCTTTGAAATCCCTAATTTCCTTTTGGGACTTTATATGAGACAAGCAGGTCATGCTATTGGTCTCCATCCCTGTATACGGAAAACACTAAAGTCAAATCAAAGCTGCATCCACCAAAAACGCACGAAAATCGCACGGTGGGACTTTATATGAGGCACCAAGCTGTAAGCAAGGAGTCTCCATCCCTGGTTGCTTAAACATATTGGACTAGGTGGGACTTTATATGAGACCAAAGCTGGTGTTGCCCGGCGTCTCCATCCCTATAACAAAACACAAAATGAGGTTGAAGGATTGTAATAGGTGCATGAAAGTCAGCCAGCCCCCAGTCTGATGTACTCACCCTCCAGTCTGTCACCAACCAAATATAACCTGTCTCTTGGTACAAAGAACAGGGGTTTAGTTGACACACATTTGAAAACGCATGTGAAAGCTGCAGAGCCACTTCACGGCACCCTGTTATATCTGCAGTCCTACACTCCTAATTTAGTGTCCTCACACTGGAGGCTGTTTTGTTATAGGGATGGAGACGCCGGGCAACACCAGCTTGGGTCTCATATAAAGTCCCACCTAGTCCAATATGTTTTTGTGATAATTATGTTAACCATTGTGTACCATAATTACCTCCCAGACAGAGGGGAGGAATTTATGTGGATTGTAACCTTTGTGTTATTGGTTAATATGTATTTGTTGTGGGTGTCTCCCTTGCATGGGAGCAGGGCAAAAAAATAAATTGTAGTTTTTTTGAATGCCTGTTGTGGCTTCCAGTAAAGTCGTGTTCCAGCATTCAGCTTTGGCTCATGTGTGGAATTATTCAGCGATACCAGCAATTTCTTTTTTGGCGAATTGGGGATTCTTCAAATATTGGGGATTAAGGAATTACAAGGCGGTGAGATACAGTGATACCGTCACAAGGGGGGACATGCTTCCCGCTGACCATCACTGTAAGGGTGGACATGCTTCCCACTGACCACCACTGTAAGGGGGGATATGCTTACCACATACCACTGCTGAAGAGGAGACATGCTGCCCTTGACCACCACTGTAAGGGGGGACATGCTTCCCAATGACAACCACTGTAACGGGGAATATGCTTGACCACTGAACACCAATGTAAGGGGGGACATGCTTCTTACTGACCACATTGTAAAGGGGGACATGTTTCCCACTGACCACCACGGGAAGGGGACATTCTTCCCACTGACCACTACTGTGGGGGGGGGGGTGAATCTTACTGACCACCATTGTAAGAGGGGACATGCCTCCCTCTGATATAATTGTTGCCATAGGGTCTTGATACATCCCTATAAGTAGAAATAGTGTGTGTGAAGTACTATACCACTACTCTAAAAGACTAGGAAAAAGAAAATGTGTATACTCTGATAGGTGTAGATATGCATAAAGGAAGCATGTCAGACCTGATATGCATTAGAATGTGTAAGTTAGTCCTGGGTAAATAGTATAGAAAGTAATTGATATAAGGAAGATTTTCATGAATTGTAATGTGTTCCATAAAGACTGGCTGGAGACTGCACTGTCCACTGTCAACACTTTCCTATGAAGACTGGACGTTCAAGGAAGCAGCACTAGAAGAACAGGAGCCAGCAGAATTGAAAGTTGTAAATTGCAAGTGCTGGGGTAAGAATTTTAACAAATAGTTTACAGGGGAATGTTCATTTTTATTGTGCTCAATGTTTTAAGCTACAAAATGTTAACGGTTTAACCACTTAAGCCCCGGAAAATTTTACCCCCTTCCTGACCAGGGCCTATTTTGCGATTCGGCACTGCGTGACTTTAACGGACAATTGCGCGGTTGTGCGACGCTGTACCTAAACAAATTTGACATCCTTTTTTTTTCCCACAAACAGAGCTTTCTTTTGGTGGTATTTGATCACCTGTGCGATTTTTTGATCATGCGCTATAAACAAAAAAAGGGCGTCAATTTTGCAAAAATAACAATATTTTTCAAATTTTTTTATATGAAATTCCCCCCCAAAAAAATGTAAAAATCAAAATTTTTTAACATTTTCGGCCAATTTGTTTTATGCTACATATGTTTGGTAAAAAAAACGCAATAAGTGTATTTTGATTGGTTTGTGCAAAAGTTATTGCGTTTACTAACAAAGAGAAAGATTTTTATCATTTTTGTTGTTATTTTTTTTAACACGTAATGGCGGCGATCTGCGATTTTTTTGCGGTACTGCGACATTGGGGCGGACAGATCGGACCCTTGACTGACATTTTTTACACTTCTGGGGGTACCAGTGACATTACTACAGTAATCAGTGCTATACATATGCACTGTTACTGTAAAATTACACTGGCAGTGAAGGGGTTAACTTTTTTGAGAGGGAGGGGTTATGTGTGTCCCTAGGGGCGTGATTCTAACTGTGATTGGCTGTGGCTTGAGGTGTAGGAACAGTGATCAACGGTCCTACATAGTAGAACCGTATGATCACTATTCCTACACGGGAGAATGACAGACGGCTTGTTTACATTAGCCGCCTGCCTTTCTCCCTCTCCACCCGACGATCGCGAGTGACCGGCGGACGATCGGGTCCGCCGGTCACACGCGCGGGGGGGGGGTCCGTGACTGCGCGGGAGCGCGCCTCCGGCGTGCGCGTTCGCTCGCTCCAGAGACCCTCACAGGCTAGCGACGTAGTACTACGTCGCTTTGCCTGTGAGGAGCTGACCGACGCAGTAAATAGTCGTGCGGCGGTCGGCAAGCGATTAAAACAGTATTCAACCCGACAATAAAAATTTAATATATTGCAGCTTACCAATCATTAAAGTATAAATAAAGGCAAAACTTTTTTATTTCTTTTAGTTTTTTACACTCTGGATGAAGGAGCACAGAAACACCTTTGGACAGCAGCATTGTAAGTCTGAAAGAGGGTAGTCTTAGGCACTAGCAGATTTAAATACCCTAACAAATTGAAGCAAAACTGAAGGGCAAATGGTTCTGTTGAAAAACAAAAGATTTACTGGCCAGATCACTAGATGAAAATTAAAGAAAGAAAGCCCAAAAAAGAAAACGAATGCAGCTATTCTCATCTAAAGATTGGCTTTTGGGTTAAATACTGCACTAATGCTAATTTAAAGTGGTTGTAAAGGCACAAGGTTTTTTACCTTAAGTAGTCTATGCATGAGGGTAAAAAACCTTCTGTGTGCAGCAGCCCCCCAGACCCCCTTGTTACTTAGTTGAGCCCCCTCTCAATCCAGTGATGTCCACAAGAGCATTGCCTATCCAGGGACTCGCACTCCTGATTGTCTTTTGGGAGTAGTGGGTGCAATTGGCTCCTGCTACTGTCAATCACAGCCAGTGAGCCAATCAGAAGACGGGGGTTGGGCTGTACTGTGGCTCTATGTGTGAATAGACACACAGAGCCAGGGGTCGGGAGCGCGCCTGCTTGGGTGCCCCACAGCAAGCTAATTGCTGTGGGGGCACCCAGCAGAAGGGAGGAGCCAGGAGTGGCAGCAGGGGAACCAAGAAGAGGAGGATCTGGGCTGCTCTGTGCAAAACGACTGCACAGAGGAGGTAAGTATAACATGTTTGTGATTAAAAAAAAAAAAAAACAAGGCTTTAGCATCACTTTAACCGGTTGCCGACCGCCGCAAGTACATATACTGCGGCGGTCAGTCCCCGCCAGGCAAAGTGACGTATGGGTACGTCACTAGCCTGTAAGCCAATAGGGGGCGAGCGCGCGCCCCCGGAGGCACGCTCCCGCTCCGGCTCATTCACGGACACCTCCGTGCGAGTGACCGGCGAACCTGATGTCCGCCGCTCACTCGCGATCGTCCGCTGTGAAGAGAGAAAGGCAGGCGGCTAAAGTAAACAAAGCCCCCTGTCATTCTTCCCTGTGTAACAGCACAGATCATACGGTCCTGCTATGTAGGACCGTTGATCTGTGCTGTTACATGTAAAGCCACATCCCTGCACAGTTAGAAACACGCCCCTAGGACACACTTAACCCCTCCTTCCCCAATAAAGTTAACCCCTTCCCTGCCAGTGTAATTTTTACAGTAACAGTGCATATTTATAGCACTGATTACTGTAGTAATGTCACTGGTAACCCCAAAAGTGTCAAAAATGTAAGTCAAGGGTCCAATCTGTCCGCTGCAATGTCGCAGTCCCGCAAAAAAACTTGTTAAAAAAAAAAAAATACAAAAATCTTTCCCTTAGTTAGTAAACGCAATAACTTTTGCGCAAACCAATCAAAATACGCTTATTGTGATTTTTTTTTACCAAACATATGTAGCAGAAAACAAATTGGCCAAATATGTTAAAAAATTTTGATTTTTACATTTTTTTTTTGGGGAATTTCATCAAAAAAATGTGAAAAGTATTGTTATTTTTGCACAATTGTTGCTCTTTTTTTGTTTATAGCGCATGATCAAAAAATCGCACAGGTGATCAAATACCACGAAAAGAAAGCTCTGTTTGTGGGAAAAAAAGGACGTCAAATTAGTTTAGGTACAGCATCGCACGACCATGCAATTATCTGTTAAAGTCACGCAGTGCCGAATCGCAAAATAGGGCCTGGTCAGGAAGGGGGTAAAATATTCCGGGGCTTAAGTGGTTAAGTGTTTTTTTTATATATATATCTGCCCCGAATTTTACTTAAAAATGGAGATATGTTCCCCTTTTTTTTTGGCAAGGTTCATATGTCCATTATCCCAGTACAGCCTTCTCTGCATAGAAAGCGATAGACGTGTGGAAGATGTCAGTACAACATGCTATAATTCCCTTTGTCTGTAAGGAAAACATTTCTCGAGTTTTAAAAGCAAAGTATTGAAAAGATCATTTGCTGCACATTATTTGACAAGAGTGAGCAGAGCGGTAACCCAGTACCCACCCGGGGACCGGATCACATTAAGACTCCCTTGTTTTGGTCCTTGTTCTAGTTTTCCATGCATTAAGACATAATTAGGGCTGGCAGCAAGTTGGAGACAATCCGGGGAAGGTAACATACGTTTTTACACTCTGGGCTGAGCCAGAATTTGGGGCCAGGGAATACTTGGTGAAGTTGGAACTAAATAGAAACCATAACTACAGAGCAGTGGAGTTAAAAGGTGATTGCTATGATTTAACAGCGCCGAGTAAAGTAGAGAAACAGAGACCACAGCATTAAAGGAGATGTCGAGGGAAACTCATAATGCAGTCATAAATATGTAACACGAATCGCTATTTACTGGGGTCTGCTTTTTGTTTTTGGGATACATTGTTTGGCAGAAATAAACCATGTCTAGTAAAATTGTGGGACTGTACCATGAAATGTAATAAAGCTGAACTCCAGCCTCATCTTCAGTCTTGCTCCATTTTAAAGGCTCCTCTCTTGTACTGAAATTGCTTGCTTTGGCTTCATTGCACACTTCTCACAATCTTCACGGGGCGTTATTTTACACTTTAACCACTTTAGGTCCGCCCCATAGAAGTTTTACAGCTACAGGGCGGCACCTGTGTGCAGGATCATGTATATGTGTGCATTAGAAGCTGCAGCATGTTACATAAAGTACACTTCAATTCCTGGCAGGAGGATGTCTAGCAATATTCAACCCTTTTTCTCCAGCCATAGTTTCTCCGGCTGGTCCCTTTCATTCATTGAATTTCAGCTCTTTTAATTTTGGAGGCTAAGCATCATATGTCGGCATTACTTGGGAAATCTATGGAAAGCCATTTCCATCAGCACATGATCTGCATTGCATAGAGACACACAGATACCCAGTGATGACTGGGTCTAAAATAGAAATAAACAGAAAGGTTTTACTTAGAAATGTTGTTAGCATGTTGTTGGGGGAGGGGGGGCTGGCAAAATATAGGAATATTAAGCTTCAGCTTTAAAGTACAATTCCAGGTTTAATATGACTTTAAAGAGGTTGTAAACTCATAAAATTATTTATTTTTTTTCCAATCTGAAAGAGAAACACATAATGAGCTAGTATGCATCGCATACTAGCTCATTATGCAATACTTATCTTAGAACGAGACCCCCCCCCCCGTGCCGCCCGCTTACCTGTATGATGGGCAACATATTCAGTCGCCCGTCTTCCGGGATTGCGGCAACTGTCCACTTGATTGGCCGGACCCGCGATTACGTCACTCCCGCGCATGCGCGCGGGAGCCGCCGTTCACGGCATAGGGCCCTGAAGGAACTGCACGGGTGGCCGTATCCTTCAGAGCGCATGCACCGATGACATCATCGGCTGCATACAATGTAAATATCTCCTAAACGGTGCATGTTTAGGAGATATTTACAGTACCTATAGGTAAGTCTTATCATCGGCTTACCTATAGGTAAAAGTTGCAGAGGAGGGTTTACTTCCTCTTTAATTACAGAGCTGTATGGCTGCTGTGTGCACAGTAATAAACCCACTTGTAGACCAGTCACAGTACATTCACATGTACGTCATTTTACCAGTATGGATTTTGAAGTGCACTACTCACACACTCACACACTCACACATACACTGGATTGTGGATCCTGGTACTAGGCCAGGGGATCATGTGATCCCTATGCAATTACATGATCACAATGTCAGCATTTCTGTTATGAGTGAATTCATCAGCTGTGTTTCCTACAATGTGATTGGCCCACAGCTATCACATAGTAATTGGGCCAAACACAGCACCCTGTACCATGTGATTAGCTGTAAGCCAATCACAGATCACTAGTGATCACAGCTGTCATGAATGCTACCAATTCATAACATGATCTTCATTGTAACAACAAGCAAAATGTAAAAAAAACCCTGATCACTTCCCCAGAGTAGTATAGATTTACTATGGTGACACTGGACTACTCTGATGAAAATATGTAAAAAAAAAACAATAGTAAATAAAAATGGTAAAAAAATTGAATCATTTTTATTTTTTAACATACTGTTACCAGTTAGTGTCCCTGATCACATGCACATCAGTCATTTTATGACCCTACACTGCACTGGTGATAGTATGCAAAAGAAGTGTGAAAACATTTTTTATTCAATTTCTTCATTTGCAAAAAAAGTTTGCCGAAAAATTACAACTTAAAAAAACTCCCCAGGCCTCTTACTAATTGCCTTCAACTGCCTACTTTCCAAAAAGGGGTCATTTGGTGGGGGGGGGGGGGTATTTGTGCTGTCCTGGCATTTTAGGGCCTCAAGAAATGAGATAGGCCATCAGTACATCAGGATTGAACAATTCTTTTTTTGTAGACGCTATAACTTTCACACAAACCAATTATTATACACTTATTGGGATTTTATTATTTTTTACCAAAGACATGTAGCAGAATACATTTTGGCCTAACTGTATGATGAAATTTGATTTTATTAGATTTTTTTTATAAAAGAAAATAGAAAACATTGGGTTTTGTTTTCAAAATTGATGGTCCTTTTTCGTTTATATCGCAAAAAAGAAAAAACCCAGTGTTGATCAAATACCACCATAAGAAAGATCTATTTGTGTGAAAAAATGATAAAAATTAAAATTGCGTACAATGTTGCATGCATTTCCAGTTAAAGCAGCGCACTGCTGAATAGCAAAAAATGGCCTTGTCACGAAGGGTGTAAAACAGTAAAGCGGATCTTGTAGTACAGCCTCTCTCAACCTATTTAGCACTATTTAGGAACTCCAGAAATAAATTACAGTCCAAAAAACGCTTACACATACATTTGTGGCCATTAGGAAGAATCCCCCCTTTCACATAGTTAAAAAAAAAAATCATTGTGAGTAGTTACTTATCTGAGAATCATAAATAGTTTATTGCTCAAGGAACCCCTAGCAACCCACAGCATACTGGTTTAGAAAGGCTTTTGTAGTAGCATTAACTACACACAGTAGGTGGCGCTGTGTTCCAGCAGAAGTACCGGAAACTTGTTGAAAATCTTTTGCAGAAAAGGTCCCCCCAGGCAGTGTTAGGCCAGCCATAGGTGGTTTGAATCTCAGCTGGTTCAGAAGGGACCGGATGAGATTCAAACCATCTGTGGGCAGGCTGAATCAATGTAC
Organism: Pelophylax lessonae; assembly: GCF_965119305.1. Taxonomy (NCBI): domain Eukaryota; kingdom Metazoa; phylum Chordata; class Amphibia; order Anura; family Ranidae; genus Pelophylax; species Pelophylax lessonae. Next base: position 70,500,950 of record NC_138776.1, read on the forward strand.
CCAAGTCGATCCGTTGATTGACTTGGGTACAACCAGGATGTGGTATTTTCGGCATGAGATTATTGCCAGCATAGGTGTGCGCAGAGGGTGTGCCAGATGTGCCTGGGCACACCCTTATCACCCTGCAGATTCCCCCTACTACCCTTGCTACCTACCTCAGCACTGCCAGCTTCTCTTCTCTCCCACCGGCTGCTGCTGCGGCACACACAGGGGGATGTTTTAGGATGAGTGGGGGAAGGGGGCGGTAAATATGTAATTTACCAGCCCCTTCCCTTTCTGAATGAAAACAGTGAGTGATCGGAATCGTGTGTTTGAGCTTTGGAGAGCACACCCTATTGAAACAGAGCACACCTATGATTGCCAGCATGTAGGTGGGGTGCATCAGCAATATTTCACACAGTCAGGTGGAATAATAAACTTGTATTGAAGCCAGCGGCATATCATCCATGTGTGCAGGGTGTTCACTGCACGCGGCCCCCAATGGAGGAGGGGCCCCACTGTGACCCACCCTGCACACTTGGATGATCCTCTGGTTCACAGCCGGAGCAGCGGGGTCTGCTGTGAGCACCGATCTCCTGGAGTGGCTTTTCAGCTGACAGTTGCTTCTCCTTCTCTCCCTCCCGCAGCTGTCAACTGTCCCTCCCGCCAAACCAATCCCCAGTTGTTCCCTGTGTCCTTCTTCTCCTGCCCCCCTCCGTGTCCTCCTCTGCCCCCCATGCTCCTCCAGTTCCCTGTCCTCTTCTTCCGCCCCTCTACATGTCCTCCTCTTTCTACACCACCCCCCGTACTCCTCAGACCCCCTGTCCTTCTATTCCGTCCCCCTCCATGTCCTCCTATTCCTCCTCTGCCCCCGTGCTCCTCCAGCTCCCTGTCCTCCTCTTCTGCCCCCCACATGTCCTCCTCTTTCTCCTCTGCCCCCCCCCCTGTGCTCCTCCAGCTCCCTGTCCTCCTCTTCCGCCCCCCTACATGTCCTCCTCTTTCTCCTCCGCCACCCCCCCGTGCTCCTCAGGCCCCCTGTCCTTCTAATCTTCCCCCCTCCGTGTCCTCCTATTCCTCCCCTGCCCCCATGCTCCTCCAGCTCGCTGTCCTCCTCTTCCGCCCCCCCCCTACATGTCCTCCTCTTCCCCCCCCCCATGCTCCTTCAGCTCCCTGTCCTCCTCTTCCACCCCCTACATGTCCTCTTCTTTCTCCCCCCCCCCCGTGCTCCTCAGGCCCCCTGTCCTTCTAATCCGCCCACCTTCATGTCCTCCTATTCCTCCTCTGCCCCTGTTCTCCTCCAGCTTGCTGTCCTCCTCTTCTGCCCCCCTACATGTCCTACTCTTTCTCCTCCACTCCCCCCCCCCGTGCTCCTCAGGCCCCCTGTCCTTCCAGTTCAACCCCCTCCGTGTCCTCCTCTTCCTCCTCCAGCTGCTCATCTGGCCCCTTGTCCTCCTCCTCCACCTCCCTTGTCCCCCTCGTCCCCCACAGCCGGCTTCCCTCCTCTCCCGCCGGATGCTGGGGGGATGTGTCAAGATGGAGAATGGAGGAAGAGGCTGGCAAATATGCAATTTATCAGCCCCTTCCTTTTCTCAATTTGATACAGTGAGGAATCGCTACCGATCGATCCTGTGTCCTGTGTTAACTGAGAAGAGTAAACTGCTTCAGTTTATGAATGAACAGGAGCCTCTGTCTTTGGTCCATTTATTTTGAATGCTGAGGCTGCTGAGAAAGGGACTGGGGAATCTCTGTCCTCAGTCCCTTTCTTCTTCTTTTCTTGTCTAAAAGGGGAGATGTCAGGGGTCTGTTTAGACCCCCAATATCTCACCAAAGCCCACCAACAGGACTAATAAAAAAAATAAATCAATAAATATAAAAAAAAATAAAATTGTAAAAAATAGTAAAACAGTTGTAATAAAACTGATAAAAAATAAAAAATAAAAAACAACTGACACCATCCCCCCGCCACCCTACCGACACTGTTAACTGCCCTAAACCCCTCCCCCCAAAAAAGCATTGTGAAAAAAAATGAAAAACAAATTCAATTGTATAAAAATAAAAAACTACTAACATCATCCAATGCTCTACTGACACTGTCTACTGCCCCATACCCCCTCCCCCCACCCCCTTCCCCAGAAGCACTGTGAAAAAAAATATTTACAAAAAGTATTCTAAAAAAAATAATAAAAAACAAATTGTAAAAAATAATAGATAATAGAAACTAAAAATATTGACACTCAACTTACACCGTCCACTGCTCTACTGACACCATTCACTGACCCACACAAAGCATTCTAAAAAAATGAAAAAAAAAAAATCACATTGTAAAAAAATAATAATAAAGAAAAATAAAGAACTACTGACACCATCCTTCACATACTACCCACCCCCATGCACTCGACACTGTACATTCACTTTTTAACATTACCGCATTCTGCACTATGTAAGGCATCTCAGACTATTAAACCACACCCCCTTTAAGCCACGCCCAGTATTTGAAGTGCAATTTAAACCAAACCCACATTTCCCCAATTTTTATCACACGGGCCTACTGATTTCATGATACGCCCCTGATTGAAGCATGCAGCAACAGTTTACAACGATCCTGATGGGAAGACTGCCCAACCAGGTGCACTCACAGTTACAGCAACGTGAACAGAGTGGGTTCCAGCTAGAATAACAGCATCTGTAGAGAGGAATAGAATGTGGCCTGGCTATTTCATGCCCAGTCAGGAAGATGTCCAGAAGAGATGTGACCCTAAACTTTCCCTCATTGTCAGGAACCTTTCCCTACCGTTAGTGCTGTCCCTGACAGGTTACCTTTCCCTGCACTACCCACTCGCATAAAGCCTGGGAGCCAGAGTCTTAAAAAAGCTCTGCCTGACCGAAGATGGCTGCCAGAGTCACATAGGGCAAGAGCATCCAACCAGATTGTTTCCCCAGCGACCCAGGAAACCATAGAGAAACCAGGTACCTCCTGACTTCCTCTCCAGATCCAGAGTTGCCGCCGTTGAGCACCAATTGCACTGGAGAAAATAAACTACACCTGCCTACCAGTGGCTATAGCCACTAGCAATAATCATTGTCTTCTCCTGGCAAGGACGGCTCCCCCACCCTCTGCCAGGAGAACACAATAGTTCCACGGGAGAGAGTCCCCCATCAATACTCTATGGCTTGCCTTAGGAATGTAGCACCCTACAAGGTGGGTGCTAGGCAAAAGTATAGTGGGCCTTGGCTGCCTAACAGCAGGGCCATGATTTTCAGCTGGGCTGTCATGTCTCCCAGGTGTTGCTATTGAAAATGGGGAGTCTCCCCACTGGCTCCATGAGAGGGTTCTCATTGGGTAGTGGAGGAAACCCAATCAGTGGCACATTTAGGCCTGTATCTACCCCAGAAAGGCAGATTCTGCCGCACAGGATTCTGGGAGTGGGTATAAGTTTGAAGGGAGCGCATGAAGCAGCTTCTTGTGGCAGGAAGCAGAGTCCCAGGAGGGAGAGCACGGCTGTCTCTCCTCCTGTCAGAAGGATCGGGTGTCCCGGGAGGCTTGCCTGAGGGGACAGAGAGCTGGGCTGAGCTGAGCTGCAGAGAGGATCCGGTGTCCAGAGGAGTAGAGGGGGTCCAGTTTGAGGAAAGCATTCCAAGTTCGTGAGTACTGTCACTGCCCCTGAGGGTCTGCCTAGTAAGAGGGGACCACTCCGGTGAAGGTCCAAGGGATCCAGGAGCCAGCTAGCAGTAAAGGGGGTGCCTAGTGAGAGGACCCTGAAGTGTCAGAGGGGGTGCCTAGTGAGAGGACCCTGAAATGTCAGAGGGGGTCCCTAGTGAGAGGATCCTGAAGTGTCAGAGGGGGTGACTAGTGAGAGGACCCTGAAGTGTCAGAGGGGGTGCCTAGTGAGAGGACCTCGAAGTGTAAAGGGGGCACCAGCGGTTGGGCCCTGAAGAGTTAAAGTGTACAGCGTGCAGTGTGCAGTGTGCAGAGTTGAAGGTTGCAGCAGCACCAGCAGTTAGAAGGAGCTACCTCAGTCACTGAAGGACTGGAGGGAGTTGTTCACAGGACTTTTGAGCTAAACAAAGTGTCAAGAGCCAAGTCTTACTACAGTCCAGGATCTTTTGAGTTAACCAGAGTGTTAAAAGCCAAGTTCTAGCACAGTTCAGCAAGACAGCATTTTCCCAAGCGTTGGTCGTCATCCAGCTGGCGTCAAGACAGCGCTAACAGCCATTTTTCTACAGAGTGCCCCAGTTTTACCTAGTTGAGCCAGAGGAGTATCCTATGCATTCCCTTCTCCCATCCCCATTATAAAATAAACAAAACAAACCAAAGATGCCAGAATGGTCATTGTCTCAAATCTCACACTTCGGTATTCAGCTTAAATGAGCTGAAGGTGTCACCGATAACCATGGCAGACCAATATTCTTTCTACAGGAATAAAAGAGAAGACAGCTCAGTCTGAAAAACTCACCTTCAGTCTGGAGCTATCCCATGCAGTTCCTCTTCTCTACCACAAGATGTGCTCAGTCTTCCAGGCTGAAATCCACTCAGTGCCACTCTACACAGAATGTTGAGGGCATACAGTGAGTACAGGGTATCCTGGGCTCGCCCCCTTAGGGGATTTTACAATTTTTACAAAAGCACCATTCATAGTGTACTGATCCAGAGAGCGGTGCTAATATCACCATGTGCATGAGTAAGGACCACTTTACTGGTACCTGTGGTATCTTGTGATTGGCCTGAAGGCATTCTAAAAAACTAAGTCTAAAAAAGCAGTGGCCCCAAGGAGGGGAGGCAGTGCCTAGAGTTCGGCTTTTACCCTTCCCTACAAAATTGAAAAAAAACTTTTTGCTGAATTTAGACAGCATCTTCAAACCCGACACAGTAACCAGCTTTTGCTGTATTTCCAATATCCCTGAAAAAAATGAGAATATATTTAATATGCAATAATAATAAAATAGAGACATTGGTAAATATGTCCTCATAAAAGGTATATGGCAAACAGTTGTGAAATCCTGCATATGATTTCTAGAAATTAACATAGTAATTCCCCTGTAAATTTTACCTTACCCAGCAGAATACAGAATATCATTTAAATATATGCCTTAAATCTTCATAGAAAATCGTTCAGCATTAGCAGCGCTCCTCGGTTGTATTCCACCTTCTGTGCCTTTAAATTTAAAGTCGTAATCTGCAGATCCAGTCACCACACCGTGTGAGACCTCTCCTTTAGGCCATCAAGACCTCTCCCTTAGGCACCAGATCGTTAATAATATTTGCCTGGGATAAACACTTGTCCTCCGTGGATGATAAAGGATCCTCTAAATTTGAAATCCTCGTCTCCGCAAGGTGTCACCCATGTCATGAATGAAATGGACTCATAGCATAATACCGTTTTAAAATGTATTACCAAAACCCCCCCTTGTTAAAATGCACTTACAGAAGTCAAGTCAAGCATGTAATCTCATACCACTCGGCCAGCATGTATCAGTCTCAGCTCTCATCAATAGACACTGATCGAGGTGGTTCCTGGGATACGATACAAACTGTCTGTAGTCCTGGTAGCTGCATGATCACACGCTGACACGTTTCGTCATCACCACTTCGTCAGAGGGCGTGGTCACATGGAGCGGCTCCTTCTATTTATCATATAGTTACCAGAAGTGTTTAGCCCTTCCGTGACTACTATACTGGCACAAAATCGAGCTTCACTATGCTCGATCGGCCACATACAATCTAGGACAATACATCCAATCATGGTGCTTGTGCAATATAAGGCAACATATCCAGTACATGATATTGGGCACGGATAAATGAAGGTTTGCAAACCATTAATCATGTAATGCTTTCTTCACATAATTATTTAACCTACATGGTATGAATCGCCTCTGTAATCCACACTTGTGGTGTCCTATAGGGAATAACCCCAATAGCAGATATCTCATCATGTATGGGACCCTTAACTGATCTAAATTCTGGTCACATGAAATAGATATATAAAAAGCGGCCACAATATATAAATTCGTGATCCGCTAAACATTGTTTCTTCCCCAAATATCATTCAACAGATATAAAGCCTATAAAATTGCGCAAAAGATTTTTTGCTGCAGGGAGGGAGGAGGGGGAGAGAGGAGAGACAGCGGGATTACGGAGGCAAGTAAACTGACCACGGTGTCCGGGCTCAGCGGTCATGATAAACGTTGTCAGTTTGCAGAGGGGAGGGCAGCACCAGACACGATCAACCAGGTATTTTAGGAGATAGAAAGGGCCAATGTACATAGGACAAGCACTGTGCTGTATAACATGCTTTAAAGAAACAAAAGTTTATCAGATTTTCACAGAGTGCACAGACTATCATCATCAATTCTTGCTCCACAGGAGCTTACAATCTAATGTCTTTAACAGTCATGAAAATGCACACTGGGACCATTTTAGTCTGAAGCTTATTTTCTTACGAAAATGTTTTTTGGATTTTTAGAAGACAGAACATCCAAATAAACCCACTAAAGTGACAAATATTTTATGCTGGTATGTACTCTTATTTTAAAGATGAGTCTGACCAATTCCAAGGTGCCACATCCCTACTGTAACATAAGGAAGACAGAAAACCCAGATACCAATTTAACCACAATTGATTAAAAAAATTACAAAACTATCTTATTAGACATCAAAGAGACCATGAATAAAAACAATTGGCTGATAAATAACTTGATGTTACACAATACAATAACACCATCCTACCGAAGTGGACTATAGACTGGGATTTGTAGAGTGCATAGAGCAGTGCACATGGCAGCAACTAGCATGTACTGCTCAGTCCAAACAAACAGAAGTGAGGGGGAGAAGGAGAGGTTTGGCCACTTGCAGAGGATGTCACAAGGAGGCATAAAAATACAGTAAGAAACGGTTTAATGATTTAGGTTTAAACAGTTTAAATAGATTTGATTAAGGCCCCTTTCACACATATGGTCCGATCAGATCTGCCTGTCAATTTTTCAGGCATACCTGATCGGATGCCCCATGCATCTCTAAGGGTCAGCGGATGTCAGCGGAGACATCTCCGCTGACACCCGCTGACATCCAATCCGATCCTGTCTGTCAAATCTGGACAGGTGGAAACCCTATTTTCCATCCTTCTGGCAGATTGGATTGGATGAGAACGGACAGGCGGTCCGTTCTCATCTGATCCCCCCATAGAGGACAGTGGGGATCTGACAGCTCCGTCTCTGCACACAGCGTGGAGACAGGGCAGCCATCCTCCTGCTCAGCGGGGATCGGCGGATCAATCCCCGCTGAGAAAAAAGGAGTCTGTCGGCGGAACGGACATGTGTGAAAGGACCCTTAGAGTCACTTTGCAACATTTGACCAATATGCAAATGTGAAAAAAGAAATCAGTTTTGTAAAATAGAATGCACTGTAAGGCCTCGCTAACATGAGTGGGCAGGGTAAGTCACAGATTTACCATCTTCCCAACTGCCCGGTTGCAAGTAAACATGGCAGGCAGTACTGCCACTAAACACAACCCATTCAAATGAATGGGGCTTTACAGCAACCATGAGCTTAATGCTTGGATTGGGGTTGGGGCACAGTGTTCCCATTCAAAATTCCCAATTGGCTGCAAAAAAAGCACTTTTCAGAAAGCGTCACTTGTGTAAATGAGCCCTAATGAACTTCTGTTATTTGCTCCCTTTTGGTCTGTTATACCCGCCGATCCTGCCAGAAATCTGTGTTATCGGGCCTGCCCAGTTCATCTCTGTCAATTACAGAACACATCCTCTCTAGCTGAAAACTAGCCGGAACTGACTTGGCAATAGGGGAATTAGGCTCTGGTTGAGGGGTTGTTACCGGATTGCTTACATTTCCAGAATTTCTGTTCCACAGATCTAAACAAAGTGCAACATGCATAACCACTTGCTGCGAAATCACCTACCTGTACATGATTGGTTTTAATTGGCTTCAAAGGGTTTTACCGGGGTGATGTTACCTCAGTACCGTTTTTTAGAGCGGACGGTCAGCTCTCTTGTAATGCAGCTAAACAGCCGCTCGGCTGCTATTACAAGCAGTGGGTTCTCCCCACCAGGAGACCCGAGCGACCAGCCAACACATTCCCCAGCTGGCCAGAGACCTGAAAAAAGCCAGAACTGGCTTTGATAGGGTCTCTGATGTAGTAACCCCGAAGCAACATCACAACATCACTTCTGGTTTACTCGGGAGCAAACGGCGCCAGTTTTCAAAGATCAAAAGAATTAAGAAACACCAATCTTGGTGTTTTGAATACTTTTAAGTGCAGAGGAGGGGTTTGGGGTCTTATAGATCCCAGATCCCTCCATAAAGAGTACCTGTCACTGCCTATTACTGTTACAAGGGATGTTTACATTCCTTGTGACAGCAATAAAAGTGATAAAAAATAAATAAGATTAGGGACAGTATAAAAAAAAAAAAAATAATAATAAAAAAAAATTAAAGCACCCCATCCCTCTGTGCTTGCGCACAGAAATGAACACATAATTCAGTCGTGGCCGCAAATGTAAACAGTGTTCAATAAAATAAGCAAATCCCGTGGAGCAACTATGTAATGATGACATTTTTAATTGCCGCAGGCACTGATCACTTCCCTTTAAGTAGGTGCTAATAATCAAATGTTTTGTTAAAATGCTGCGCATAAAATTATGCGTGCTAAAAATTGAAATAATTATAACAAAAAATTATTTAATATTCCGTTACAGTGTTCAAACCACACCCTCTGTAACTCTTAACCAGTAGCTGTAAAAAAAAAGTTTAAACCGTTGTCTAAGGAGATTTTAAAGTACAGAGTACCGCCGTTTGTCGCCATTCCACGGTTGTGCGCAATTTTAAATCATGACATGTTAGGTATCTATTTACTCAGAGTAACAGCATCTTTCACAATATACAAAAACAAAAAAACAAAAAAAAAAAAAAACATTGGGCTAATGTTACTGTTTTAATTTTCTTTTATTCCTTGAGGTATATTTTTTTGCAATAAAATTGCGTTTGAAAGACCTCTGCGCAAATACAGTGTGACATCAAATATTTCAACATCTGCCATTTTATTCTATAGGGTCTCTGCTAAAAAAAATGATATTTAATGTTTGGGGGTTCTAAGTAATTTCCGAGCAAAAAAATACAGATTTTAACTTGTAAGCAACAAATGTCAGAAAGAGGTCTGGTCTTCAAGTAGATAATGTCATTTTTCACATGCTGCACCCTGCTGGTAAATGCAAGTAAATAGAAAAAAGGCAGAAACAATGGGTGGTTCTAGAGTGCCTCATTGGTAATAAATATAACTAATACGTTAAAAAAAAAATCATCATTTATTATAAACATAATATAAAAAATCTCCCAGTAAATGGGTATAAAAGAGAAAACTTATCACATGTCATACAAAAGTGCAAACGTCCTTGTTCCACAGTCAATGATGATCCAAAGCCAGCGCAGCCTTCTACCAGGAAAAAATCATCATTTATTATAAACATAATATAAAAAATCTCCCAGTAAATGGGTATAAAAGAGAAAACTTATCACATGTAATACAAAAGTACTTGTTCCACAGTCAATGATGATCCAAAGTCAGCGCAGCCCTCTACCAGGAAATTCTAGAGCACTTCATGCTTCCCTCTGCTGACCAGCTTTATGAAGATGCTGATTTCATTTTCCAGCAGGACTTGGCAGTCACTAGTGATGAGCCAAACACCCCCCTGTTCGGTTCGCACCAGAACATCTTGAACAGGGGAAATGTTCTAGCGAACTCCATTAAAGTCTATGGGACACTAACATGAAAAATCAAAAGTCCTAATCTTAAAGGCTTAAATGCAAGTTATTGGCCCAAAAAAAGTGTATGGGGACCTGGGTACAGCCCTGGGGGACATGAATCAATGCAAAAATGTATTTTTAAAACAATCATTTTTACAGGAGCAGTGATTTTAATAATGCTTAAAGTGAAACAATAAACATGAAATATTCCTTTTAAATATCGTGCCTGGGGAGCCCCCTTAATGTGCCTGTAAAGTAGCGCATTTGTGTGATGTTTGTAGCCTGCTGCAGCAATACTGACAATTCTAAAGAAAAAAATGTCATCTAAACTTGCTCGCGGCTGTAATGTATTGTATGGTACCGGCAATACAGGTTAAAAAAAAATGAAAAAAAAAAACGGCGTGGGGTCCCCCCCCCCCCAGTCCATACCCTCGGGTCTGGTATGGATTTTAAGGGGAACCCAAAATAAAAAAAATAAATGGCGTGGGGTTCCCCCTAAAATCCATACTAGCCCCTTATCTGAGCACACAGCCTGGCTAGCCAGGATGGGGGTGGGGGCGAGCGAACCATACCAGGCCACATGCCCTCAACATGGGGGGTGGGTACTTTGGGGCTCTGCCCCACCACCCAAAAGCACCTTGCCCCCATGTTGATGGGGACAGTGGTCTCTTCCCAACACCACTAGAAGTGCCAACAATAGGCACAATTAATTCTTTAAATTTTTATTTAACTTTTGCTGTCACTTCTCATGTAAATGTGGACTACAATATAAACAAAATTTACATGAAAAATAAATAGAGCATAATACAGTGAATATACTATTATTAGTATTATTTTTATATGTAATATCCACCAAGTTATACAAAAAAAATATTATTTTCTGATAGTGGTCTTTAACCACTTTACCACCGGAGGATTTTGCTGTCTTCCGTCCAGGCCACTTTTTGCGATTCGGCGCTGTGCGACTTCAACTGACAATTGCGCGGTCGTGCGACGCCGTACCCAAACGAAATTTACGTCCTTTTTTTCCCACAAACAGAGCTTTCTTTTGGTGGTACTTGATCACCTGTGCGATTTTTACTTTTTGCGCTATAAACAAAAAAAGAGCGTTTATTTTGAAAAAATAACAATATTTTCAACATTTTTTTTATATGAAATTCCCCCCGAAAAAGATGTAAAAACCTATTTTTTTAAAAATTTTTGGCCAATTTGTTTTCTGCTACATATGTTTGGTAAAAAAAATCGCAATAAGCGTATTTTGATTGGTTTGCGCAAAAGTTATTGCGTTTACTAACAAAGGGAAAGATTTCTGTCATTTTTGGTGTTTTTTTTTTTTAACGCGTAATGGCGGCGATCTGCGATTTTTTTTTGCGGGACTGCGACATTGCGGCGGACAGATCGGACCCTTGACTGACATTTTTTACACTTTTGGGGGGACCAGTGACATTTCTGCAGTAATCAGTGCTATATATATGCACTGTTACTGTAAAAATGACACTGGCAGGGAAGGGGTTAATTTTATTGGAGAGGGAGGGGTTAATGTATGCCTGGTGCTTACTGACGTGTAGGGGGGGGAGGTGACTGAGTGAGTCATGGACAGATCGGATGTCCAGCTATGCTGAACAGTCCGATCTGTCACTCCCTGTCACTATGGAGATCCGCCCGCTGTGTTTACACACAGCGGGCGGATCTCCAGACTCGATCCCCGACGACGACGATCGCCACTGCTCCTCCCCTGGCCCGACTCCCGTTGTGAATGAAAACAGCGGGAGCGAGCCTCCGGCGGCGCGCAAGCGCCGCCCAGAAGGGGGAGTGTCTGACGACGTAGTACTACGTCGTCAGACGATAACGAGCCACTCTGCCGCAGTAATATTACTGTGAGCAGACGTAAAGTGGTTAAATGTAGAGCTAAACCCAACTCCTTAAATCTCATATAAGTTTTAGCCTACCATGTAGGTCCTTGTTAGAGGCACTTCCAGTTATGGGGTGATAGGAGATGATCTCTGACTGTGGTCATGTGTTGTCACCTGTCACATGTGCTTTGACTACAAGACTACAAGCAGCCATACTGACATACATTGTACAGTCATAGTCCACTTTTCTCACTATCAGGAAGCCGTTCCAGAGAAATAATGGGAAGCCTGCACTGAAGTAAGTGCATGTAGACAGTAAATGGCTAAAATTGTCCCGAGAGGATCAAAAGAAACCCCTCTGGCTCTCCGCAGCAGATTTCTCCCATCTTCCCCTCCCATTTCCGCTAAAAAAGGCCACCATTTCCTTCACTGTCCATGCATTTATTAAAGAGGGCAAAGTCCCCAGAAACATGTCATGCACCCTTCTGACCCCCCCCCCCCCCTCCCATCATCCATCATGGCATTTTGATAGCTGTCATCCTCGTGTGCAGCTTAGAACGCCTCCGCTAGAATCAATATTTTAAGCTGGCTGGCTCCTTGTCACCCTTGGTCTCTGTTTGCCCAGTGATGCCTTCAGCCTTACACTGATCACAGCTGCTTGGTCTCAGGTGTTCCCTATCCATGCTGTTTCATGCTAACTTCAATGTAAGTGTGCTGCTTATTTTCATAAAGTGCTTTTTATTTTATACTGACCTCAGCGCCCTGCCACATTGATGTGATCCTACCCAGATCCTCTGCGAGAGCTGCAGAGATTCCAGTCTTGGTCCCTTCTCCTGTTCAGCCAGCCAGCAATCCATCCATCCATCCAAACATCCAGTTGCCTCATCCATTCCTCTACCCTGTTGATGGTCTACAGATACACATGAAAGTTCCAATGGACCAAGGGACTCTGCAGGTCTTCTAGGAGCACTGTATGTACTGTACACTCTTTAGATTAAGTATATCATATTTACCTGTTTTATACACCTCAGGATCCTTTCATCTGGAGGAGGAGCTTTCTCAGCTAAGCACACCCTCCTGCCTGCATGCCTTAGCTAAGGGCAGATGGATTCCAGGAATCAAATGCTACATACAGTAAATCATCTGCACTTACTCAAGATAGCTGTGCCTAGAAATGCTAGTGGGGGGGGGGGGGGGGTTTCAAAGTGATTTCTCAACAAAATAACGCATGGAGACATAGATGGATGGGGGGATTGCTTTGAATACTAAAAATAAATGAAGAGCATTTTCAGTTTATGGTGCTCAAATACAGTTGAAGAGGAAGTAAACCCTCACTCTGCAAGTTGTACCTATAGGTAAGCCTATGATAAGGCTTACCTATAGGTACTGTAAATATCTCCTAAACATGTACCATTTAGGAGATATTTACCTTACATGCAGCCAGTGACGTCACTGGCGCATGCGCTCTGAAGGAACGGCACCAGCGAACATGTCGCCCGTCATACAGGTAAGCGGGCGGCACGGCGGGGGCTCGTTCTAAGGTAAGCATTTCATAATGAGCTAGTATGCGATGCATACTAGCTCATTATGTGTTTCTCTTTCAGGGTGAAAAAACAAAAAAAGAAAAATAGGGTTTACAACCTCTTTAAATGGATTGTGAAGTCTCTTTTTTGTTTTTTTTTTTAATATCAAACATGTTATACTTACCTGCTCTGTGTAATGGTTTTGCACAGTGCAGCCCAGATCCCCCTCTTCTTAGGTCCCTCTTCGCTGCTCCTGGCCCTCCCCTCCTGTCGAGTGCCCCCACAGCAAGCAGCTTGCTATGGGGACACCGAGCCAAGCTGCAGCTTCATGTGTCCATTCAGACACAGAGCTACTATTCAGCCCCGCCTCCTCTCTCTCCTGATTGGCTAACTGACTTTATTTGATAGCTGCGGGAGCCAATGGAACCACTGCTGTGTTTCAGCCAAACAGGAGGAAAAGTCACAGACGGCCGAGGGATTCGTGGACATTGCTGGATAGAGAGGGGAATCAGGTAAGTACTAGGGGTGCTGAGGGGGGCATCTACACCCAAAAGGCTTTTTATCTTAATGCACAGAATGCATTAAGATAAAAAAAACCTCCTGACTTTACAACTTCTTTAAGTTACGCTTTAACAAACTGAATGCCATTCAGTTTGGGGTTTAATCTGTGTTAACATTCTAGTACATATGAATAACTAAAATATCAGCTATGTGTGGAAAGAAGCTTTAAGTGAAGAACTTGGAAGCCCCTGCACTTACTTAAAGATGATTACCAGTGCAACAGCAACAATGTTATTACTAACTCCAATAATTATAATCAGGGTGGGACAAGGGGGAGGGGGGCAGGAGGGGCAGCTGCACTAGGCAAAGCACTTTCACACAGTTTGGGACACCACACATCCATTGCCCACATGGCTGGTGGGAAACTAGTAGACCACAGCCTCACTTTTCCAGGGTGTGCCTTTCTGTCTGTTCTGTCAACTACTGTTGACACACCATGATCCAACAGGCCCACTCCTTACCCTCCTCACCCCAAACTCCCAAAACCATTACAAGAAACAACTGCCCACCCTCTGCCAGCTGCTAAAAAGAATGTGAATTGCTACACAAGCGCAGTGCACCTCCACAGGGCCGCTGATAGGGGGAACCACCAGTCCTCCTGTAGGGGGCCCGGCCACACAGGGGGGCCCCGACAGCAGGAGGATCAGTGGAGCAGAGAACGAAGGATGACAGAACAATACCCTCTGTGTCTCTTACCCAGCAACTGAAAGCCAGGTTTTCTTCCCCTCTCCCTCCCGCCGGCTTCCAACGTCTGCGTAAGAGACACCGAGGGCCGGATTTAAGGGGTGCTGAGGTGGGTTGTGCCCACCCACATTTCAGTTCTGCCACCCAGGCCGGCCGTCGCTTGCATAATGTGCCTGGCCAGCCACCACTAAGCTCCTCCCCCCGCCCACACTCACAGCGGGGACAAGGAAACAGCATCCTGTATACACACAGTTTGATTGCTGCCCCCTATCTCCTCTAAGGGCTGCTCATCTCATGGCCGCTTTCTCTGTGTGCTTTATAGATGAATGCTCTTCTGACAGGAGGGGAGAGCACAACATAGCGCACCTCTTCCTGGAGGTAGTGGCTTCCCCCTGCAAGCTGGGGGAGGGGGATGGGCGGTATCTGTGTTGGGAAGAGTAATAGGGATTTGAGGAATATGCTCTAGAAGGAAGAATGTGGGGGGGGGGGTATCTGTTAGGAGGAGGGGTTGAGGAGGCGGGGAGGTTGAACCAGGAGAGGAGATGTTTGTGCTAGGAGGGGTGGGGGATTTGGGTAGGGTGGAAGAATTTGTGCTGGGAACAGTAATTTAGAGGGAGTTGTGTTAGGAGGAGGGATTTGTGGGAATTTGTCCTAGGAGGGGGATTGAAGAAAGAAGATTTTAGCTGGGAGGAAAGATGGGGGGATTTTGACTAATAGGAGGGACTAGGGGGGATTTGTGCTGGCAGGGGATATTTGGGGGAGAAGGATAGAAAGTTTGAGAAGAAAGAGGATATGTGCTTAGCGGGTGATTTTTTTTGGGGTGAGGGAGATTTGTGGGATTCGGGTGGGATTTGAGCTGGGTGGGGTGACGAATATTTGTGCTGGGAGGGAGAATTGGAACTGGGAGTTGGTGGAATATGTGCATTATTGTTTGGAAAAAAGTTTGGCTTGAAGATGGATTTTTTATTTCTATGTATGACGGAATGTTTGTGTCAACTAATATAGATTTTTATGCATTTTTAATAAAAATATTGTTTTGATATTTGTGCAGGGGGGATTGGCCCATCAGGTAGGCTATATGGGGCCCCATGAATTCTAACAGTGGCCCTGCACCTCCATGCCAACTATGTGCAACTGCAAATTGGGGAGGTGGGGGTGGAGAACAGGTATGTATGCCAGAGCACACAGGGCAATTTCCCCATCTATGTGATGCATTAGCTGTGGGTGTGCCATTCTACATCCTTGCCTGGCACTGAATATGATATACACAAAAAGCATTTTTGTTCGGGAGGCACTTTGAAGATATTCTAGTATCAGTGTAGAGTTCCCCTTTATCCCACATACAATTTTATAGGATGCAGCAGAATCGTATGTTGTATTTGTAATGGCCTGTATTCAGTGTTTCTGCAGAGTTCTGGCTTTGATTTCATACAAAAATGTAATATCATCCATTCTTCACCTCTGCCGCACAAGGTTAAATATTTTAGTGAAAGTGTCGGGGAAAATATATGGACATAAAGTATTGCTGTAATCCACTTCTAAAAGTAGCTGTCTTCATGCCACAATCCTGAAATCCCCTGATGATGGCCCTTTTCAGAAAGGAACCCGCCAGGTTATAGGTCATGTATCAGGTGACCAAAAGTTCAAGTTAAAATGCACTAGGAGTAGCCTCCGGGGACTTCAGCTATGAGAGCCACTAAGACGTCACCAGCGGTCTCACACTGTCAGCTAGAATCAGAAAAATAAATGTTTCCTATTTAGTTGCCAACAAAAAAAGAAACATTCTCAGAATAAATAAAACAGGATTGTTACCATTTAAAAGAAAGACAGATAAAAAAAACTCCAGTGCTTAGTGAGGTTGGTTTTAGATACTTAGGGCTGTCCTTGTAAAAAATTCACATAGCTGCTCGTCCATAAATTTGTTTTGTGCAAACAGAGGAAAGCCGAATGTTTTCAGGCTATATTCCCAGCAAATTGAATGTGTGAATGAGGAAAATACCACATTATGGCCACTAGATGGTGCTGAACAGCATACTTATTTCTTATGGTAGCACCATCTAGTGGCCGGTAATGTAAGACTCTTGCACTGTCACTATGGTGGGGAGTAACAGCCCAAAAACAGCCGGCCACCACCAATATAGCAAAATCCAAGCTAATGTAGTGTATGAAAGAAATTGTGTGTGAAATGTTGCGCTGTAGGACTAGTAATGTACAAATAACAATAAATGGGCATTTAATGTGGAACAATGAGGAAAGTGAAAATCCAATCGCCAATAGCTAAAGCTTGAGTAATGGTGAAAATCAATTGTGTGACTCGAATGAATATAAAGTAAATAAATTAAATAAATTCAATCAGGTATGAAAACGACTGACATGCAAAATGGTCATATATAAAAACGTATCCTTCACCATGTGACAAACATAAATGATTATTAAACGTGAATTAGGACTGGTAATACAAAAAACTGCTGTGCAATCGTAAGGTGATTTGAAACTTGAATGATGAATCTTCAGAGCAATCAAAAAGTGACTTCAACACAAAATATGTGAATCTTCAGTGTAAATGACATCTTTGTGTTCACAGGCCGCTCACCTTACTGCTGTAAGGTAACAGCATTAAAATTGGTCTTTCTTTGCTACTCCTTCATTCCCAGTTCATCTAGGGTTAAAAATGTGTCTTCTATATTCCTCTTCCTTTAATCTCTAGTCCACTTCATATTATATGTAGGCAAGAAAATAAAGCCCCATAGGGTGATATCGTTTGGTCAATTTTATTACAAATTAACAGCAGGGTACTCAGTTTATAAAAGCATTCAATGTGTATTACATCCAGGAGCGCCGAGCTCGTCCACACATCTTTTCCGGTATGCTGATGCCCTACGCGTTGCGTCACAACACGTGACTTCATCTAGTGGCCGTAATGCAGTATTTTCCATACTCACACATTCAAATGCTGGAAATATGGCCTTAGAACATTTGATTTTTTTTCCCCATTTGCGCAGAACTAATTTACATGCATTTTCTATATCTAAACAGGTATGCAAATGTTTTTAATAAAAACACTTAGTACACTTTCATGAATAACCTCTGTCTAATCACACAAAGGATATTTAAACCCCACCACCAATTTTTTTTATAGAACAGTGCTAGCATTGGAATGTCTATGCACTGTCCCATCCAACAGTACTCAGTAAACCCAGATTGCATAATGACCCCCCCCCCCCCATCCCAAGGGGCATGTTATTGACATCCTGGGCTCACAGGAAGAGGTTGAATGATGCTGACTGTTATTAAAACCATAAGCGGTATTGCTACAAGTCAGGGATCCTCAAGCTACGGCCCTCCAGCTGTTGCTGAACTACACATCCCATGAGGCATTGTAAAACTCTGACATTCACAGACATGACTAGGCATGATGGGAATTGTAGTTCCTAAACAACTGGAGGGCCATAGTTTGAAGACCCCTGCTACAAGTGGACAGAGCAGAGCTTATGCAGGAGACAGCACTAGATAGAAGGTGAGCATTGCAGCAAAGGGTGCATTTAAAAAAAAAAAAAACTTAGGCAATATCATGTTTTAAAAAAAGAAAGGGACATTTTGTCTAAACACTAAATAAACAGATAAAGTACATACTGTATAAAGGAGCTGTTTTTTTTTACCAAAAGTGTTCACCCAGTCCTGAGACTTACACAGCTCAGCACTGCCTGGCAGGAGAGGGGACTTGATCTTTATATGCTGTAGTTTTAATTTCACTAATAGGGCTTCTCCCTACCCCTATCCTGTGACTGGACAGTAAAAGGAGAAGCAGCAGACTGATTGGCTCATCTCCCTGTCACTCCTCCCTCTCCTCCTATCGGCACGCCCCTTGCACTGCAACACAGTCCAGTGTTCATTTTGGCAGCAAATTTCGATTTCATTTTAGTTATAGTCTTATGACTAAAATGCCATTTTAGTTTTAGTCGTATTTTAGTCTTTTAACTAAGACGCTATTTTAGTTTTAGTCATATTTTAGTCATATGAATTGTTTTAGTTTTAGTCATATTTTAGTCGACTAAAATCTCCAGTACATTTTAGTCGACTAAAATCTCATGCATTTTAGTCCACTACATATCGAATAGGTTTAGGTTAATTGTAATGCATTATTTAAACATTTCTCTAGAATTTCCAAACAAATTATATACTCTTGGAGTAAAGATCTAATAATAATAATTATTTACGGTATTAATGTTTGAACACTCACTACAGACACAGATTTAGCCATTGTGGTATATAACATCTTTATAAATATAAAACTTTAAAATACAAAAAAAAACAAAAAAAAAACTGTAAACTCTATTGGCTGTACTGTCATTGCACATATTGGCTGAATATATTACCAGCATTAAATATTAAGAAAAACTATAAGAAAAGGCTTTTTCTCTTTCAGCAGCTTAGGAGATGCCCCTTACATATGTTTAAGCGGTGGTGCAATACATGTTTAAACGTTAATGTGCTTTTATTACAGGCTCTGGATGGAATTGTGTTGCCGATTTAGAAATGGCCAGCAGAGTAGTGTTAATTTTGATTGTCAATTTTCAATTTAGTTTTAGTTATAGTCTTATGACTAAAATACCATTTTAGTTTGTCATATTTTAGTCTTATGACTAAAATGCCATTTTAGTTTTAGTCATATTTTAGTCATCTGAATTGTTTTAATTTTAGTCGTATTTTAGTCGACTAAAATTGTGTTAATTTAGTCTACGAAAACATTTTAGTCGACGAAATTAACACTGCAACACACCTGATTTGCTCCTTATTCTGCTACTTACTGTTACAAGCCATCCCTGCTATACAGAGACTGTAAAAAGCTGATACCAGGCCAAATGTTGGCACTTATACCGCTTGTAATGACAAAAATACATAGAGAGCCCATTTACATTTGTGCAGTGCGTTACGTTAATGTGCGGTGCATTAAGGCAGCCTATTGAAATCAATGGGTTTCCGACAAACAAGAATGTCCCAGTTATCATGCATGTCACCAAATTTCTGCTGCAATCCACTACAATGTAATTAGCTTTCCTCTTATAGATCGTTTCTGATAGGTCATACTTTGAACTGATAATGTAAGTGTTGCATCATTTGATGATGAATTGTTAGTTTGCAAATTTCTTTTATCTAAGTCAATCACAAATGAATACAGTATGTGTTTGGCCCACTTAAAGGGTAACTCTACTTTCATGGGGAACAAAAATAGAAAATAAAGAAAAACAATATACAGTAGCGTATACAATTGCGACACAAGTCATATTGTGATTGATAGTAAACCGTGCCTAATTTTCTTTTCTTTTTTTTTTTTTAAACCCTGCAAAGTAAAGGCATAATGTGCTAGTATGCATAGCATACTAGCACATTATGAAATACTTACCTTAGAACGAAGCCCTGTACCGCCCGGCTGTCAGCTCTGACAGATGCTTCCATCTTCACCCAGTCTTCCTTCTGGGTTCCCAACCTCCAGCTTTCTGATTGGCCGCGCCTGCCATGACGTCACTCCCTCGCATGCGCACAGGAGTCACGGACTGCGGCACAGAGCTCTGAAGGGACGGCACAGGTATGCCGTCCCTTCAGAGCGCATGCACTGGTGACATCACCAGCTGCATTAAGTGTGAATATCTCCTAAATCGTGCAGGTTCAGGAGATACTCATAGTACCTACAGGTTAGGTAAGCCTTATTATAGAAATACCTGTAGGTACAAGCCTGCAGAGTGGGTTTACATCTCCTTTAAAAATGACCTTTCCTTTTCAAGCTTCAGCTCTGAAATTTTCTGAAAATGCAATGCAATATGGCTACCTGGAGCTGTTCTATACACTGACCACACCCCAGAAACACCATTTCCTGCTTGTGTGATTGGCTCACTAATTTTCCCAGAAGTCTGCACTAAGATACAAGTCAGATTTCAGGCATCCCCTGCAACAAAAATGTCATTTTTGGTGAGATACTCCCAATAGGAAATCACAGCTAAAGGGATGCAGGCCCAGCAGCTTTCCTCATTAGAGCCCTGCAAGGGCACAGTTGATTGATAATGATGAAACCACTCCCATTAGATTCACTTTCCCATATGAACACAGACAAACAAACAGGGATTTCTTCAGAATAACAAGCGGTACTGTAGGAATCTACAACAATGTTTATTAAAATTCTTGCAATGTACATGGATTACCCAGAGGAGAATGTTTTTTTTCTCAACAAAAGTGTAGTTACACTTTATAGCAGGACTATACTTCTCTGCAGCGCTGGGATGTCCAGGAGTTCCCTGCCAGCTGCTGCTTCTGGGTATTGAAATCATCTGGGCTGAGGATAACTCCATCTTGCGCATATGTGGGAGTTTGTTTATATCATCGTTGCCAAAATGGTAAATACATTGTAACACATATAAAATTGTAAACACGTCCCCTGAAGATGTCAGCATCTGACGAAACCTGTAGGGGCATGGCTTGAACACAGTGATATCATCATGCATGTCGGCTTCAATAATTCGTATTGCAGCCAGTATATCTGAATGAGAAATGCTTTATTCATCAATTTACATATGAGTGGTTTTAACAAAATGTAATATATTGTGTTTTGCGGAATGACACTATTGTGCTGGAGGAGAGCTGAGCCCGGATGGTCTCATATATGCTTACCATGGCTGCTCTACAAATGAGGCGCATAGAGCTCTGGTAAGAGTTATCTGCATTTATACATGAGGAAAAACACAGGTAACTGCAAATAATGTGAATGCGTCCTATGGGGCGGCACTATGGTGAACGGTCATACTCTGCAACTCATTGTAACAAATGTGCAACGAGATGCACATCTAATACCAATGCAGGTCATACACGGGTCGAATTCCCAAAAAAATTTATTTCGAAAATCAGAAACTTTGTGTGTTTAGTGATCTGATGGTACTACCATTGATTTCAAAATTCAACCAACCAAGCCTTTAATTTTCCCTCATGCTGCTACAGAAAGGAATTTTTATGGCTGGGAATTTTCTTTTCTTTCCGGGAATTTTCTTTTTCTTTTCTTTCCATGGATTTTCTTTTTATTTTTATTTTCTTTCCGGGACTATTCTTTTCTTTCCGGGAATTTTTTTTTTTTTCTTTTCAAGTTTTTTATTTTTCTTTCCAGGAATTTTCTTTTCTTTCTGGGAATTTATTTTCTTTCCATGAATTTTCTTTACTTGTGCATTTCTTTTTTTATTATATTTAACACACGATTCTCCCATCATTGATTAGAAAATCGTTTGTTTTCCAGAACATTTTCTTTTTCTTTTCTTTCCAGAAAATTTTCTTTTCTTTCTGGGAATTTTCTTTTCTTTCCAGGTTTTTTATTTTTCTTTTCTTTCTGGTAATTTTCTTTTCTTTCCAGGAATTTCCTTTACTTGTGCAATTTATTATATTTCTCACACGATTCTCCCATCATTGATTCGAAAATTGTTTGTTTTCCGGGAATTTTCTTTTTCTTTTCTTTCCAGAAAATGTTCTTTTCTTTCCATGAATTTTCTTTTTCTTTTCTTTCCGGGAATTTTCTTTTTCTTTTCTTTCTGGAAAATTTTTTTCTTTCCAGGAATTTTCTTTTCTTTTCAGGAAGTTTATTTTTCTTTTCTTTCTGGGAATATTATTTTCTTTCTGTGAATTTTCTTTTCTTTCCAAGAATTCTCACGCGATTCACCCATCATTGATTAGAAAATCATTTGTTTTCCGGAAATTTTTTTTCTTTTCTTTCCAATAATTTTCCATTTCTTTTCTTTCTGGGAATTTTCTATTCTTTCTAGGAATTTTCTTTTTCTTTTCTTTCCTGGAAACATTTGTTTCTTTCCAGGAATTTTCTATTCTTATTTTTTTGCACGATTCTCCCATTATTGATTAGAAAATCATTCATTTTTCAAAAAATGAAACATGCCCGATCACTCAAATACGATGGCTACACGAAAATTGGCTGCTACTGCAGGCCTACTAATGATGTGAAATTCAAACGAAAATTCTTAGATAAAATTTTTGAGAGAAAATTCTTTCTAAATATGTCCCATGTATGGCCGGCCTAAATCAGCCTTAAATGATGTAACAATGGAAACAGAACTCCTTTCATCTGTGCCTTTCTTATCTTCCTGGAGTTCAGCTTAATAAATGAGCAGCTTTAAAATCACTAAATCTGTCCATACACTATACAATCTGATTGTACAATTCTTGTACAAAATATCTTTTGGGGTTCAAGCACACTGGATGTTGCCTACACCCCTTTCTGCTGGCAGCATAAAAACGCTGGACACTGGTAAATGCTTGTACCGCGTGTACCCGCGTTATACTCACGTTTAACAGCGTCCAGCACTTAGGCGTTAATTAATTTAATCGGCCACAATAATCATTTTTTTCTGGACACTGAAATCAAAGTGCTAAATGTGCCTAGAGGTAATAAGCGTCTAGACGAGTTTACGCGTGTTTTTGCCGCATTCAGCATTTTTGTGGCGAAAACACGCTTCTTCTACATTCAGGAGAGGAGCATTTACCTGCATTTCATTTACCTTTCAATTTATCGTTCGTTTATCGTTCGGTCGGCGGATTTTCAAAACTGTCCCTTCGAATTCTGAAAAGTTAAAAACGATTTTCTATTTGTGCCCATTAACTGGACGAAAAACAAACGATCGGACCAAGTGACAGATTTTCGAGCGATCTTTCCGCTGGTGTATGGCCAGCATAAGAGTTACTAACACTATCACAATCTCCACCAATTCATATAGTATCCAATCAGGCAAGTCCTTGCACTACATAGTTGATGGTAGATATGAAGATTGTACAAACAGGTTGCATAGTTTATAGCCATCCGTAAAAAAATAAATAAATAAAAAATTAAGGATAAAATTCAGGTAGATTAAAAAAAAAACTAATTTAAATGCAAAACACGTATTTGAATTTCCCTTGATATCTGTCTCTTCTCTTATGCCCTGTACAGTGAGGAAGGATCAGCAATAGGAGTCAGGTTTCTGTTGCTGTGCACAGGTAATAACAGTGATAGGAGGAGAGTGCTCTTTCAATGTCCAATCACGGGGCTGGGGGGTGTGTTTTCACCAAGTTGTGCCGCTGAAATGGAGTTTGAGGATGTGGCTGTGCTATCTGGCAGGACTCCTAGATCACAAAACCGACACCTCAAAGACAAATGCATGGCTGCTTATAACCTGAATCCCATCACCTATGTCTCCTGGGATCTCCCCACCAGGGTCCCCATTTTCCATCTAACAGCTGTGGCTTGTAAAAAATATTTATAGTGTATGGCCCTCTAAAGGGGGCCACACCCATATCAATATCATCATTCAATCAATAATTTGATGCAACTAAAATGATTGATTTGAATATAAATTGTAAACTGCAGACCCTCCATGCAATCAGTTTAGGCCCCTTTCACACTTGTGCGACTTGTCCTGCAACTTGGGACTGTATCGCATGACAAGTCATACCCCATGATTTCCAATGAGTACCAATTATATATGTGCAACTTCAAGTCGCAGTGACTTCAAAGTGGTCCCTGCACTACTTTGGTCAGACTTTGATGTGACTTGAAGTCCATAGACCTCCAGATTACACAGGCATTGCTTCAAATCGCATCAAAATTGTGTCAAAGTCATGCGCCTTTCGACTCATACAAGTGTAGAAGGGGCCTTAGTGAGCTTTCAATCCATTTCAACCCTGACAAGTTGGCAGAAATGTATATGGTTTCTGATCGATCAAACTAATATCTGTGTGCATAATAGAAAACTAGTCGTAATACAGATTGATTAACAGGCCATTTTCAATAGATAATTTCTGGTTGTACTTGCAGTCGATGCCGTTATTGCATTGTTCAATATTATAATCGATAATGAATCACTAGTTTGCGATTGCTTTTATCTAGATCAATCACAAATTGGTAAGTGTATAGTGGCCTTAAAGTAATACTAAACAGAGAAGTGTTAATTGCCAAAATTCATTCACATAAATCATATATATCATGCCACTGTGGTTTTTTTTTTAGTCCTCTACGTAGCTTATTCCTGCAGCGCTGTTGTGTGGTCACATGATCTTTCCCTGTTCTTTGGCATCTGCAGGGAAAGATCTTTGGGAAGGTCTTCTATTACTCTGCTGATGTATGCTCTCTGTGTCTGCACAACCCTGATTGGTGCTGTGGGGGGTCACATGATTAAAAAAACAGAAGAGCAATTCAAATTAGATTATAAATATATATAAATCTTTATTGAACATCAAATGTGTATTTTTTGTGCATTATTATGGTGTAGGTACAGTCAGAAATGGTTGCCACTAGCTTCCATTTTGTTCAGAAAAGAGCATCCGAGGCTTTTTTTTTACTTTACAAGTAATAATAATTACATTTGATATATTTAATACTGATTTATATTAAAAGTAAGTGAGTTTCTTAGTGAATATACTCAATCAGCAAACTATATCCTGTCCCCGTAGCGTTTAGCAATAGGAGGATATGGAGTAGGAGGGAGGAAGAGGGGGGGGGGGGGTCATTTACCACTGTAAATACCCCCACATGTGCTATAGTCACGTGGGCTGCACCGATAAGAAAAAGGAGGCAATGAAGAGCTTAGAAGGGAACTGAAACAGGAACATGCTCAGTAGACGACAACAGCTGATCCACAACCTGCAGTGGGGACACAGAGAAGATGGGAGGGACAATTGAAATCAGGATCAACCAGGTATAAATTTACTCTACAGAAAACAAAAATGCTTTGAACACTCTGTTATACAGCATGTAATGAGAGATTTTCGGAGCCTGGGATTGGTTTTATCATGGTTCTGTGATAGTTTACATTTTTGAGGTTGTATATGAGATGTGCAAAGAGCGATCACACAAACGGTAGGTAGGTATAACATTTAATCAAGCAATGACAAATACAGATAACAACAATTTTAATATTAGGATATAGTAGAAAAAAACAAGAATACTTAAAGTGATACTAAAGTCTTTTTTTTGTTGATTAAAAAAGCCAAACATGTTATACTTACATGCTCTGTGTAATGATTTTGCACAGAGCAGCCCAGATCCTCCTCTTCTCGGGTCCCTCGCCGGGGGTCCTGGTCCCTCCCTCCTGCCGAGTGCCCCCACAGCAAGCAGCTTGCTATGGGGGCACCCAAGCTGAGCCACTGCTCTGTGTGTCCATTCAGACATTAAGCCGTGGCTCGGCCCCACCCCCTCTCCCTCCTCATTGCCTCATTGGCTCACTGACTTTGATTGACAGCAGTGGGAGCCAATTGAGCCCACTGTGTGTCTCAGCCAATCAGGGGGGAGAGTCCTGGACAGCCAAGTCTTTCATGCATAGAACCACTTTAACCACATAACGACCGCCCACCGCAGTTTTACTGCGGCAGGCAGCTGCTCCTGGGCAAATCAACGTTATGTTACGTTGCTCGTTCAGGAGACTCTAGGCGGAGGCGCGCTCCTGCCCCCGCTCTTCAGCTGGGGAGCCAGTGCGTGTGCCCGGCGGCTCTGATGGCCACCGGCCACTCGCAATCTCTCACAGCTGAGAGAGAAAGACAGACGGCTGATGTAAACACAGCCGTCTGTCATTCTCCCTGAAGTGATCACAGAGGCTATGTGATCCTGCTATTTAGGATCCCATGTCTCTGTGATTACTTCACAAGCCACGCCCCCTGCCAGTTAGAATCACACCCCTAGGGATACATTTAACCCACTGATCACCAGTAATGTTAACCCCTTCCCTGCCAGTGTCATTTTTACAGTAACAGTGCATATTTTTAGCACTGTTTACTGTAGTAATGTCACTGGTACTCCCAAAAGTGTCAAAAATGTCAGTTAAATGTCGCAGTCCCGCAAAAAAAATTGCAGATCACCGCCATTACAAGTAAAAAAAAAAAACAATAAAAATGACATAAATCTTTTCCGTAGTTAGTAAACGCAATAACTTTTGCGCAAACCAATCAGAATACGCCTATTTGCGATTTTTTTTATCAAAAATATGTAACAGAAAACAAATTGGCCTAAAATGTTAAAAAATTCTGATTTTTACATTTTTTTGAGAATTTCATATAAAAAAAAAATATTTTTTTGTTTATAGCGCAAAAAAAAATTCGCACAGGTGATCAAATACCACCAAAAGAAAGCTCTATTTGTGGGAAAAAAAGAACGTCAATTTTGTTTGGGTACAGCATTGCACGACCGCGCAATTGTCTGTTAAAATAACGCAGTGCCGAATCGCAAAATAGGGCCTGGTCATTGAGCAGCCAAATTCTCCGGTCCTTAAGTGGTTCACTAAAGATGTCTTTTTGCCACGGAGTCCCCTCTGCTTGCGCGGCATGGCACAGATAATCAGACTAGACGCATGCATAATGCAGCTCTGGAGACATGTTATATACAGGACTTGTAGGTAAGGAAATGGTCAACTCCCCTTGCAAGCAGCATGACCTTTTAAGGACTTGGTCAGTTTGCAATGACATTCCTTTGATGTGACGTCAGTTAAGGTAACCAGAATATTGGAGGCTTTCTTAGATATTGAGAGACAACTTTAATAAGGAAATATAAAATGTCCCCATTAGGTTTAATGTTACCTTAAGAGGAATAAAATCCAGAGAATGATTCCATACACTACTGGCTACCGAGATCTGAAATAAAAACTGGAAAGTTCACACTGAGGACATCTAGTGGTGGAACTGAATTACTGCAGGGGATAGCACCCGATCAGAGGTAAGTATTGAAGTCAAAGTTCTTTTTTTAAATTAAAAATCAAGCCTTTACCAAAAAAAAATTTGCCTGGAAATGGGCTGTAGGTGTAAGTTAGATCAGTGAAAGAATCATATTCTCACTACATTACTTTATTGTATTCTAAAATCACATTTATTCAAACATCTTATATATTCATTTCCTCCACCTCTCTTGTATACAAAGCCTATGAATGTGTAGATGCCTGGATTGCTGAGCTTCCGGCCCATTTGCTTCTGGTTGCCCACTTTAACCCTATTCAAAACCACTGAGAAAATCGATACAAATAAGAGTCACTGTTATATAATAGCGGAGTCAATAATGTTGTTGTTTTCTAGTTGATAAAATTAGTTGAGGGAGTTGAAGTCTCAGCTCAACATACGCCAGCTATTACTAGCGGTGTCTAAGGTAAGCATAAAATAATACAAAAATTGTAAAATAAACATTATGATATTTAGTTTTAATGGCCACGTTTTTCTTTACAGTCTCCTGCCGGTAAGCCTGGGATATGGACGAAGGTAAAGTCAATACACTATAATTAAACACAACTAGGTATAATTAAAGGAAAATTCCAGCTGGTAACATTGTTTTTTAAAAGACACATGAATGCAGGACCTTCCACATTTCAATAATACAATATGTTGGTAAACCAATGACATTGTATTGAAAAAATATATATTACACACCGGGGAACCATTTGTCACCGTTATCCGCTGCCTTGGAACCCAGTGGTTGCGCCTTGCTACCGTTTGATATTCTCTAGGGCAGTGCATTGGCTTGTTATAAATCTATAAAATCAATCCCACAAATGGATTATGTTTTTGTTTTGTCCAGGCATAACTGTAGTGCACCAGTCCACATTATTGCTTTGGTTGTTAATCTGGTGATCTGGGAAACCCTTTTGCTTACCTATTTGAAATGTAGGAGAGGCATTCCTTATCACACCCATAGGCGTTTCCGTTCTTATACAGAAAGCTTGCGTCAGAATAAATTTGTTGTTCACTGCTACCAATTATATTCGAATATAAGAAGTCTGAATATGATGGCTAGCAAAGCAAGCAGCAAGAGAAGAATTTAGATAGTATAGGCAAGGATTGCATAGAATAGGAGTAGGATAACAGAGGATAGTGTAGAGTCGCATACAATAGGGAAGGATAAGATGGAATAGGATACCATCAAATAGGGAAGGATAAAAGAGGATAGACTAGGACAGTGATGGCAAACCTTGCCACCCCAGATGTTTTGGAACCACATTTCCCATGAGGCTCATGCACTCTGCAGTGTAGTTGAGCATCATAAGAAATGTAGTTCCAAAACCTCTGGGGTGCCAAGGTTCGCCACCACTGGACTAAGATATCGTATGATAGGGAAAAATAGGATAGGGTAGTATATAGGATAGGGTAGGATAAACTAGGATATCACAGGATAGGGTAGGATACAATAGGACAGGCTAGGGCAACAGAATATAGCAGACACCCATCCTACAAGTGAAGAGGTCTGCTAAATCTGACTGGCATAGGGTAGGATAAGATAGGATTGGCTATGATAGCATAGGAGAGGTAGGATAAGATAGGATCAGCTAGAATAGGGTCGGATAAAATAGAACTGGCTGAGATAGCATGAAATAGGGTAGGGTTGGACATGGGATAGAATAGAATAGAAAAGCACTAGATAGAGTAGGATTAGATATCATAAACTAGTGTAGCCTAGGACAGAGAAAGATTAAGTTAGCTAGAATTGCATAGTATAGCATAGGGTAGTATAAAATAGGAGAATAATAAGATAGAATAGGATATGAAAGGATAATAAAGCATAGGCAAAGATATCATAGGATAAGGTAGGATAGTATTGGATGAAATTAAAAGGTGACCATTGTAAGCACCCCTGGTCTTGATAAAATTTGCCCCCATTACTGTCACTTTTATTGGGCATCTTGGTCAGATGGTCAGATGGATCTTGGTATATGTTGAGAAAAGCATAAATAATACTTTATGGAATTAAAAAAATAAAAAAAAAATGATAAAATAAAAGCATAATTTTTAATTAAACCCAAAACCAAAAATATAATACATTGCAGCTTACCAATCATTAGATGTGGTGATTGCATTAGTTTACTTTTTTCGGGCTTTGTTCCCTCTGTTTTCACCTGGTGATCTGGCCGGTGACACACCTCCTCTATTAGAGCACCCCCACTCTGGATAAGGGAGCACAGGGGGTACAGCAGGCAGCTGCATTATCAGTCTGGGGGGAAGGGAGTGTTAACTGTATTAGCTCCAGCTCACACTTTATAAGCAGTTAAAGCAAGATCTTTTTTCCTTTTGGGATAAAGGTTTTACATAAATAAATAAAAGCTGACCATTGTAAGCACCCCTGTCAATGGTAAGGGGTTTGTCTTATCCCTTTAACTGTTATACAATATCTGCAAGAGAGCTTGTTCTTTTGTTCTTTTAAAAAACAACAGACTTACTGGCTGGATCGCCAGATGAAAATAGAAGAAGCAAAGCCTGAAAAAAGAAAACGAATGCAGACATCACATCTAGGAATTGGTAAGCTGCAATATAATAAATGTTTGCTTTTGGGTTTATTACCACTATAGTTCTCTTTCCGAAAATGCCAGATGACTGGCCATCATTGTGTTTCTGTTTTTCGGTTTTCATGATTTACTTTTTCTAATCTAGTAAATCTAGAGAGTAAACAGGGAAAATTTGTATAAACACATAAAGTTTGTAAAGTTTGTATGTCCACCCCCGCATAAACTCTTTAAATGTGTTTTTCTTATTTTTCATAATAATCATCTATTTTGCATAGCATGAAGGAGTGACAGGGGCCCTTTAACTCACGTCCGAAGGATCTACAAAAACATTGACGTTCTTTTAGTTCTATTCCCACGTTGGGTGTATTTTATATTTGCAACAAAAAAAGATTTTTTAAAAAAAAAGAAAATGTCTAATTTGTGCTTAGCACCAAAATGACATTTTATGTGGCGTCTGTGGGAAAAGGGTAAACTACACCAGCGCCTTCATCAGCGACATGAGATAGGGCTTTGATAGCACACATCAGACTTTGTGTGACTTTGGGTGAAGTCTTTTATACCTACAGCGGACCCTTCCCGTGTGAATTATTCCTCTGTTTAGGTTTCATTATGCCTCTGCTTGTAGCTCTCATGTAAGAGACAAGTTGCCATTTCATGGGTAGAAATGAAGGGAAATGATCAGTAAAGGAGAGAGTAGAATATTAGAGGAAGACGCGGGGGATTCCTATAGAGGATGAACAAAAGTCCTCTTTCAGGATTTAGGCACCGCTCTGCCCCAGAAATGACAGAACATTGTATACAAAGAAAGTTGCCAGGAATATCTGCGTTTCTGCATTTATTTAATGGAAATATATATTCAACCTAAGGGTATGTTGTTTAGTAGAAGTATTTATGAGGTTGCCAATTTATTTAGAATAAATGTATTTGAAACTTATTTTCACTGACAATTGAAATGTTTCAATGAGTCAGTCTCAGTTATAGGTGGACTGTGGTCATAGATGATGTGTCCCAAATTTTATGGGAAAGTCCTGCTTCTAGCTGCTGTGTCCCGCTGGTGCTGTGCCCCGCTGATGCTGTGTCCCACTGATGCTGTGTCCCAAAGGTGATAAGGCCCAATGATGCTGCGTTCTTATGATGCTGCATCCTGATGACGCTGTATCTCATTGATGCCAAATCCCGTTGGTGCTGCGTCCCATTGATGCTGTGTCGTGAAGGTGCTGCATCCTGATGATGCTGTGTCCCGAAGGTGCTGCATCTTAATGATGCTGTGTTCCGATGACGCTGTGTCCTACTGATGCTGTGACCCATGATAATTGCTTAAGGCTATCAAGGTCCGATGAATTGGATGCTGTTAACTAGTGAGGGTTCTTCATGATTACGCCTCAGGGGCAGGGTGAAACATGTTGGGAACATTGCCCTGATGATCTGAGATAAGGCTGCTTTTACCTGCTAACTACTCAGGCCAGATGAGGTGTGCAGCAGCCAGGCTATTCCTTCTTATTTCCTTGCCATTGATGCTGTGCCCTATTGATGCTGTGTCCCATTAATACTGAGTACCTGTTGAGGCTGTGTTCTGTTAAAGCTGCGCCCCGATGATGCTGCATCTCTATGATGCTGTATCCTATTCCTGATGAAGCTGCTCTCCGATGATGCTGCATCCCTATTATGCTGTATCCTGATGATGCTGTGTCCTGGTGATGATGTGTCCTGGTGATGCTGTGTGTCTCGCTGATGCTTTGCCCTGTTAATGCTGTGTCCCAAAGGTGCTGTGGCCCAACGATGCTGTGTCCCGATGGTGCTGCATCCCGATGATGCTGCATTCCCATGATGCTGTGTCCTAAAGATTCTGTGTCCTGGTGATGCTGTGTCTCAATGATGCTCTGTCCTAATGATGCTGTGCTCTATTGATGCTGTGCTCTCTTGATGCTGTGTCCCGATCATGCTGTGTGCCGATCATGCTGTGTGCCGATCATGCTGGGTCCCGATCATGCTGTGTGCCGATCATGCTGTGTGTCCCGCTGATGCTTTGTCCTGTTACTGCTGTGTCCCGAAGGTTCTGTGCCCAAATGATGTTTTGTCCCGATGGTCTTGTGTCCTGATGGTGCTGCATCTCGATGTTGCTGCGTCCTTATGAAACTGCGTTCTGTTGGACCTGTGCCCCGATGATGCTGCGTCCCTATGATGCTGTGTCCTAAAGATGCTGTTGTCCTTATGATGTTGTGTCCTGATGATGATGTGTCCTGATGATGCTGCGTCCCCATGATGCTGTGTCCTGATGATGCTGTATCCTGATGATGCTGTTGTCCTGATGATGCTGTGTCCTGATGATGATGCTGTGTCCTTATGATTCTGTGCCCTGATGATGCTGTGTCCTGACGATGCTGCGTCCCCATGAAGCTGTGTCCTTATGAATCTGTGCCCTGATGATGCTGTGTCTCGAGGATGCTGTGTCCTGATGATGCTGTATCTCGATGATGCTGTGTCTCGATGATGCTGTGTCCTGATGGTTCTGTGCCCTGATGATGCTGTGTCTTGAGGATGCTGTGTCCTGATGATGCTGTATCTCGATGATGCTGTGTCTCGATGATGCTGTGTCTCGATGATGCTGTGTCTCGATGATGCTGTGTCCTGATGGTTCTGTGCCCTGATGATGCTGTGTCCTGATGGTTCTGTGCCCTGATGATGCTGTGTCCTGATGGTTCTGTGCCCTAAAGATGCTGTGTCTCGATGATGCTGTGTCCTGATGGTTCTGTGCCCTGATGATGCTGTGTCTCGAGGATGCTGTGTCCTGATGATGCTGTATCTCGATGATGCTGTGTCCTGATGATGCTGTATCTGGCTTGTTATCCCCTTTATGATAGCAAAAAAATTAAATAAATAAAAGTAAAAAATTATATAAAATTAATTAACATTTTTTTTTACATTTTAAAGCACCCCTGTACACACCCTAGGTTGAGCACCTGTATGTAAACAAAAATGTGCAACACATGAGGTATCGTTGCAAATGTCTGAGTGAGAGCAAAAGTTCTAGAGCCAAAGTTCATGGCTAAATCTAAACTTATAAGCAGTAAAGGCTATTAAAGAGTTACTTATGCAGAATTGGGTACCATAGTTGTTTGTGATTTCATGGGTTTACACGTTTTCAACACTTGATATGTTTGTTATCTATTCACTCGATGTATCCCATCTTTTATATTTTACTAAAAAAAATGGGTAAAAATAATGTGTCTGTTTGCACTAAAAATAATTTTAGTGTATTTTTCCTGAAAATATTTGTTTCATAAATAGCTGCGCAAATATCATGCAACATAAAAAATTGCAACTACCACCATTTTATTCTCCAGAGTCTCTGCTTTTTGCAAATATATACTGACCAGGGAAATCTCCTCTTACACAGGTATTCTCAGAACAGGTGCCCCGTTAGAAAACGCCCCCCTCTACACTCTATCCAAAACTAAAGAAACGTTTTGCATTTAGTTATACTTTATAGTTAATCCCAATCACCAAACTCTCATTTAAGCTTTACGTTAATGTCATTTCAAAATTTGTTTTAGATTCTTTGACGCTTTTATCAACAGAATACCTGGTGATCGTACCATAAATGTCCTTGTTCAGTGACTTTCTGTTATGGGATGACAACTGTGTCCTATTTTTGCTGCTATGTTGTCACCGGTCACATGCACCCCTGATAGCTGCCATGCTAACACAAATTGCGCAGGCATGGTCGAATGTCAGGAAGATGGTCTAGAGCAATAATGTGTAGCAGATGCTATAATGATTCTTTGTGCACTGGTCCAAATCATTTGGGGGGGGGGGGGGGATTATGGTGTGGGGTTGTTTTTAATGGGTTGGGCTTGGTCCCCTAGTTCCAGTAAAGGGAACTCTTAAGGCGTCAGCATACCAAGACATTTTGAACAATTTAATGCTCCCCACTTTGTGGGTACAGTTTTGCAGTTTGGGGTTTGTGTGCTTTGTGCACACCAGTGCACAAACAAGGTTCATAAAGACATGGATGAGCGAGTTTGGGGTGGAGGAACTTGACTGGCCTGAACAGAGTCCTGACCTTAACCCAATAGAACACATTTGGCATGAATTAGAGCAGAGAATGGTCAAACATTCCCATGAACACATTCCTTAAGCTTGTGGACGGCCTTCCCAGAAGAGTTGAAGCTGTTATAGCTGCAAAGGGTGGGCCAACTCAATATTTAGCCCTACGGACTAAGACTGGGATGGCATTAAAGTTTATGTGTGTGTAAAGGCCGGCGTCCCATTACTTTTGACAATATAATGTACTTAAAGTATTTTAGTCTTTTCTAGGAGATGAACTTTAAAAAACATACTCATATGCCAAGCGAAACCAACGCTGTCCTTCTGTGAACCGCCGAAATGCTGCTGCAGACCAGGTCCCGTGCCTCCATCTTCCTTTCTTACAGCATCAGGAGTCGGTTATCTCTTCCTGGTTCAGCAAGCTTGACCCCTGATGACTCATTGACACGTCTACCTTCTTTTGAGGCTGATGCCCCCCATCCCCCAGGATATGTGATCTGCTTATCCCATGAGGCTCCAGAAGTGGAGGAGATGTCTTTCTCACCTAGGTGATAATGGAGGCGGAGAGCAAAAAATAAAGAAAGAATCTGACGTTTCAAATTGTCAAGAGTGGAAGACTTGCAGTAATAAATGTGCTGAGTTCTAGTAAAGTTCTGCTTTAAGTATATTGACCTGGCGGGTGTTTTTCCACTGTTTTTTTATTGGCGGGGTGAACTCCAGGCGCAAAAACTTTTATTTAAATATATTTCTCAGTAGCCACAAAGGATATAAATCTACTTTGTTTCCACCAAATGCCTTTGCAAATCCAGATATTAGCTTATCTTGTAAAAGTAGCAGTGATATCATTACTGTGCTGTACATAGCCTTTACAAAGAGCAGAGTTGTGGGAGGGACCAAACAGGCTCCACCCACTACAGGCTGCCTGTAGAAAACTACAGGAGGGGGCGGAGACAACACCAGTCACCCTGCACAAGAAGAGAGAGCAGCAGTAAGCGGTCTTTATTACAGGAAGCTCCTGCACATAGACAAAATATCACACTGGGGTACTGCACGGACCTGGAAGAAATACACAAATCAATATTCTGGTAAGAATTCACATGACTCTTGTATTTACACATTCGTTAACCAGTTCTGGACCGGAAGGATTTGCCCCTTTATTGACCAGGCCATTTTTTGCGATTGGGCACTGCGTTATTTTAATGGACAATTGCGCGGTCATGTGATACTGTATTGAAACAAAATTGATGTCCTTTTATTTCCACAAATAGAGCTTCCTTTTGGTGGTATTTGATCACCTGTGCGATTTTTTGCGCTATAAAAAAAGAGCTACAATTCTGAAAAAAAAAAAAAAAAAAAACAATCTTTTTCAAATTCTGCTATATAACATTCCCCAAAAAAATTCAAAATCAAAATTTTTCATCCTTTTAGGCCAACTTTTATTCTGCTACATAATTTTTGGTAAAAAAAAAAATTGCAATAAGCGTGTTTTATTTGGTTTGCGCAAAATTACAAACAAACTACGGGAAAGATTTATGTCATTTTTATTTATTTATTTATTTATTTTACTAGTAATGGCGGCGATCTGCAATGTTTAGCGGTACTGTGACATTGCGGACAGTTCGGACCCCTAACTGACATTTTTGACACTTTTGGGGGTACCAGCGACATTACTACAGTAATCAGTGCTAAAAATATGCACTGTTACTGTAATAATGACACTGGCAGGGAAGAGGTTTACCTAGGGGTGATCAAAGGGTTAAATGTGAGCCTAGGGGAGTATTTTCTAACTGTGGGGGGAGGGACTTTTGAAATGATCATAGAGACCTGTGTTCCTATATAGAAGGATCACAGGCGTTCTGTGATCATTCCAGAGAGAAGAACGGTCAGCTGTGTTTACAACAGCTGACTGTCCTTCTCTCTCAGTGGGAAGCGATCGTGGGTGCCCGGCGGAAATTGCGGCCGCTGGTCCCCTGGATCGTCATCCCTGCTGACGAGCGGGGGCGCCCTGGCGGTGGCGCCCGCTCGCCCTCTAGCCTCCTGCTCGCGACCACCGTACAGTTACGGCCAGAGATGTATAGTAACTAAGTAGAACTACTTCACTACTGTACTTAAGTACCAAAATGCGGTATCTGTACTTTCCTAGAGTAGAATTTTTTTCTCCTACTTCCACTTTTACTTCACTACATTTTTTCAATGATTTCAATACTTCTACTCCGATATTTTTTTTGTTGTGCTGCATAATTACTCGTTACTATTATAAAAATTACCACTGCCAGAACAGTAGATGGCAGGTTTCATGAAGCTCAAAACATGGCATACGAAAATAATCAGCGCATACGAAAATAAATGCTACTGTATGTATAAATAAAAGCTGCATTTGAAATATGATGTTCAAACTTTTGACTTCTTTCTTTAATAACTACATAACACAGTACTTTTACTTTTACTTTTAGTACTTGAGTAGCAATTTTCTTTTCAAAACTACTGGTACTTTTACTTTCAGTACTTGAGTAGCAAAATTAAAAAAAAAACTACTTGCAATACTTAAGTACAAAAAATGTTGAATACTTTAGTACTTCTACTCAAGTCACTTTTTGATCGAGCACTTCCACTTCTACTCAAGTCACTTTTTGATCGAGCACTTGTTCTTTTACTCAAGTATGGGTTTCTAGTACTTTATACAACTCTGGTTATGGCAGTTTACGCAGGAAAGGCTGCCTGCCGCAGTACATCTGTGGCGGGTGATCGTAAAGAGGTTAAATTATAGGTTTATTATGGTTTGTATTGCTGTCTGTGTCCCTGTTGGGGAGATCCCCTCTTTCTATTTGTCCTGGTCTCACCAAAAATGTGAGATTGATAGAAAATCCCAAATTTTTGGTTGTCACTAGAACACGAAAAGAGGGTAAATGTTTCAATAGGGACACAAGTTCTGATGACCTTGGCGACTATCAGGGATGCCTTCACTTTCTGTTGTAGCTATCGGACAAGCAGTAAAAGAAAATCGCTCCATAGGGACACAGGATAATTAAAAAAAAAAAAAAAAACTGATAGGGGTTATAACCAATCCCTACTCCATCTAAAATTTTTAAAAAGTTTTTTTTTTTAAAGTTCTTTAATAAGCAGACCGTGCAGTTTTAGAGCAAGGTCTGCTTTAAATTCCCATCCAGAGAATAAAGCATGTGAAAGTAACATAGTACAGACTACTTATGCGATGACATTCCCATATCAATGTCTTTATCAGGCTCACCTTTTAATGAATATCAGTAAATGTTGATGGTCGTCGTACCCAGTAGTGATTCAGCTTCTAGTCAATTTGTTCCGTGGAACAGCATGCTAAAATCGAAAACACACAGCCCAGGGACCTGGTATATTAAACTTATTTTAATAATACTTAGAGGAAATTAACATCTGTTAAATGGCATCATTATAAAAGAGAAAAAAATGCCTTTCTTTATCGCAAAGGGAAACATTAATCAGGCTTATGCTTTGAAAGCCTCCCATCTCTGCTGCTTGTGATTATGATGCCTCTAATATACATGTTTAAGAATATAATTATGGAATTCTGCTGAAAAGCTTCAAATAATCATTAATGCGGCTTTCTTTGAAAGATGTTACCGTCCATAATTTTAAAAGATAACTAGTCAAAACCTGATCCAGCTGTTTATTTTCTTGTCCTGTCCTCTGGTCATTATAAGTCTGGTACCCAGTGTCAGGTGTCAAAATGGAGTGCAATCCTAGAACCCTGGTGCCTAACTGGTGGCCTAAGGGCTATATGTGTCCTGATGGTGCTTGTTGTGTAGCCCTGGGGCCCAAACAGTATGTAGTGAGAGTGGAAGCATTGACTATAGCAGTGATCTCTGCTAACCTAATCTAACATGTCTTCAGTCTCCAAATTATCCTGTAGTGTGTCTACAGCCTCTAACCATTATTTCCTCTACTCTAGTATGTCTCCGACAGTCCTCTCCAGCATTACATATACACAATATTACCAAAAGTATTGGGACGCCTGCCTTTAAACGCACATTGATGGCATACCAGTCTTAGTCTGTAGGGTTCAATATAGGGTTTTCCCACCATTTGCATCTATAACAGCTTCAACTCTTCTAGGAAGGCTGTCCACAAGGTTTAGGAGCGTGTCTATGGGAATGTTTAACAATTCTTCCAGAAGCGCATTTGTGAGGTCAGGCACTAATGTGGGCGAGAAAGCCTGGTTCACAGTCTCCGCTCTAAGTTATCCCAAAGATGTTCTATTAGTTTGAGGTCAGGACTCTGTGCAGGCCAGTCAAGTTCCTCCAACCCAAACTCGCTCATCCATGTCTTTATGGACTAAGACTGGGATGCCATTAAAGTTCATGTGCGTGTAAAGGCAGGCGTCCCAATACTTTTGGTAATATCGTGTACGTATGAACATTATATGTGGCCCTTTGGTGATTTCAGGGGTGGTTGTTGAGGCCCCCTATATCTTGTAAAGGTGGTTGTAAAATCAGAAGGTTTTTTTATTCTAATGCATTCTATGCATTAAGATAAAAAGCCTTCTGTGTGTAGCAGCCCCCCTAATACTTACCTGAGCCCACTCTCTAATCAGTGATGTTTACGAGTGCCTCAGCCATCCAGGACTCTCTCTCCTGATCAGCTTAGACACAGCAGCAGCACCATTTGCGCTCGCTGCTGTCAATCAAACTCAGTTAGCCAATCAGGAGAGAGAGGGAGAAGGGCTGAATGACAGCTTCATGTCTGAATGGATACATGAAGCTACAGCTTGGCTCGGGTGCCCCCATAGCAAGCTGCTTGCTGTAGGGGCACTCAACAGGAGGGAGGGGCCAGGAGCTCCAGAAAGGGACCCAATAAGAGGAGGACGGGGGCCAGGGGTCAGGTCCTGGGAAAAAAGTGTGGAAATTTACCCAAGACCCCCCCCCCACCTCAAAAATAAAAAAGTGTGTGTGTGTGTATATATATATATATATATATATATTGTGAGGGATTAGATTGGTGGCGAGTGTGGATGACCCCTTGGGGGGGTTCGTTACACAAGGAGATAGCCGAGAATTGGTTGCAAACAACAGTTTGGTTTATTCATGCAATTTTCTTCACCAGACTGCAAGCGTCAAAAACATCCAAAATAAAAAAAAACACAAAATAAATCCTTGCCACTGTGGGCGGCTACCTTCTCACACACAGGAACCTATCTAAGGAAGTCTGTCCCCAACCTACTGTTGGGCCGACTTGGCTGATCATACAGCAGACTCTCAATAGTCCATGTTTTATCTCTTCACACAACAAATGTCCATTGAACATGTCCCTTTTCTCTTCACATTGAACATGTCCCTTTTCTCTTCACATTGAACATGTCCCTTTTCTCTTCACATTGAACATGTCCCTTTTTTCTTCACACAGCACATGTTCATTGGACTTTCCTTTCACATAGAAAACATCCATTGGTTTTTCTCTTCACACTCTTCACATAGAAATAGTTAATTTTCTCACCTTGAGAAGTCTTCACACTTTTTACCCTCCTCAGCGCACATCGCTCCAGGAGGTCTTCCCCATGCTCACACAGCTTCAGGGGGCATTCATCTGACTGTCCTCCTCTCCCCAGCTCACACAGCATCAGGAGGCAGCAATCCTTCTCCCATGCTCACACAGCGTCGGGAGGCACACATCTGACTGTCCTCCTCTCCCCAGCTCACACAGCGTCAGGAGGCAGCAATCAATAGACTTCCTTTGGACAAATTATAGAGGCCTTAACTTCCTCATTCTGAACAGCTGAAGGCCTTTCAACTTCCTTAAGCCGTCCTGGCTACCTTTTCAGCCGACACTCTATAGTAATTGGTGAATTATCTAACCCAAGCAGAAGTGTATCTTTGCTGCCTCAAGACTTGGTAAAGAAACAAGACTTTACCATCACTTTAAGAACCACTGAGGATTATGTTTGAGGCCTATAGAGAGAAGCACAGAGACTAATAGGTGAAAGCCAGTGTCTTCACAGGATGGGGCCTACTTTACAGTGTTTTTGGCACTCCTGCCTGTAAATTGACCTAGTAACTAGATTGAACTTGCATGGAAGGAGTGCCAGACCAAATGATAAGAGTCCAAATTAATTTTTTGGTTTACACTAAAAAAACAACCAATGTGTTTTTGGGGCCAGTAAGCACATTCTTTTCATCAGGGCTTTAGTTAAAATAATTTACCTTCAATGAACTCAAAACAGGACTTTCCTATGTGAATCTATGTAGGGAAGCTAATTCAAGGTTCTCGATTGATCATGCAGATTTCTCCCTGCTGAAACATGTTGGCGTTTTTTTAGTGTAAACTAATAAATTAATTTGGACTCTTTTATCATTAGTTCTAACAATCCCTCCATGTGCATGTTTTTTTTTCTGGTAACCTGCTGGGTACCCACAGGAAGGTGTCCCTGTCTGTTGGAAGCAGCCTAACCTGAGTCAGTGAGCTCTGCCAATGTTTTCGACCTCTCACTACTTTGTATGAACTCACATCAAAGTTCCATTTCTTCTTTTTTATTTATTGGAGACTAATTTGAACTTGGCATTAAAAGCTGTCCGTGAAGAGAAGAAAGTAATTTCCTACCTCTCCTGCCTCCAGTATCATCGAATGATGCTTCATTGAAGAGAAATTGTTGGCTGAAGTTTCTTTCTAAATCATGTGTCAAACACAAGGCCCGCGGGCTGAATCCGGCCATCCCAGCCATTTCATGTGGCCCTCGCACCTCTCTTACAGCTGTGGCCATCCACTTGTTTCTGCCCCCACCTTGTCTCAGCAGTTAGTAGCAGGAAAGGAGGACAGAACTCCTTCTTCAGGTCCTGCGCTTCTCAGTGCAGATGCGGAGAGGCTTGTCTCTGCCCCCCTCCCTGTCTCAGCAGTTGGCAGCAGAGAGGGGGACCAAACTCCTCCTACGGATCCTCCACCTCTGCATTTCTGCTTCCCAAGTCCAGCACTAGCTTCTTCCCAACAGCAGCACAAGATAAAGGGGTGCACTGTGAAGTAAGGCAGGGTGGGGGATTCTTGATTTCTGATGGTAGGGGAGATCTTGATATCTGATGCAAAGGGGGGAGGGGTGCTCTAGACATCTAGTCTTACAGATACAACCGGCTCTTTGAGGGAAATCATAATGCTGATGCAGCATGCTATGAAATTCAGTTTGACACCCAAGTCCTAAATCAACGGTTTCGGGAGTGTTGATCTCAAGCTCTCTGCTGCATTCAATGGTTCCTCACTGCCGACACCCATGTCACTGCTGTGTCCTGTAGAGAGATAGGAGTCAGTAGGGGGAACCTCTAAGCGTGGCAGGGGTGATCAGGAGATTGGCACTCCAAAAAGTGTTTTTTTTTTTTTAAAGAAAGTTCAGTCTCTTTTAATAACGTTTAGCACTGTAAGTAGTATTTATTTTCTTCTTTTCAGGGGAAGATTTTAATGGCAGTCTCAGTTTGGTGCAGGGCCGGCATTAACACTAGGTGAACTAGGCAACTGCCTAGGGCGCAGCCACGGCCACTGATATACTGATCACATTATACAGGATCTCACAATTGCTATCCCTTCAGAGGAAGCGGATCTTGTCTGGTTTTGGTGGTTCTCCTCCAGAGAGGCACTGAAGTCTGGCTCCGCACACCAGTTCCAGAGCAGAGGATCCGACTCCATCCTGGCACAGAGACACCGACTTCTCTCCTACCCATCCTCTGCTTAATGCAGAACAAGGGACCACTCACTGTGCTGTGAGTATAGGGGGTGTATGGGGAAAGCACAGAGTGTGCTGCGTGTATAGGGGGTATATGGGAAATGCATGGAGTGTGCTGCGAGTATAGGGGGTGTAGAGGAAATGTATGGAGTGTGCTGCGAGTATAGGGGGTGTATGGGAAATGCATGGAGTGTGCTGCGAGTATAGGGGGTGTATGGGAAATGCATGGAGTGTACTGCGATTATAGGGGGTGTATGGGGAATGCACGGAGTGTGCTGCATGTATAGGGGGTGTATGGGAAGTGCTGAGAGTGTGCTGCAAGTATAGGAGGGTGTATAGGAGATGCATGGAGTATGCTGCGAGTATAGGGGGTGTATGGGAAATGCATGGAGTGTGCTGCGAGTATAGGGGGTGTATGGGAAATGCAGGGAGTGTGCTGCAAGTATAGGAGGGTGTATAGGAGATGCTTGGAGTGTGCTGCGAGTATAGGAGGGTGTATAGGAGATGCATGGAGTGTGCTGCGAGTATAGGGGGTGTATAGGAAATGCATGGACTGTGCTGCAAGTATAGGAGGGTGTATAGGAGATGTATGGAGTGTGCTGCGAGTATAGGGGGTGTATAGGAAATGCATGGAGTGTGCTGCGAGTATAGGGGGTGTATAGGAAATGCATGGAGTGTGCTGCGAGTATAGGGGGTGTATAGGAAATGCATGGAGTGTGCTGCGATTATAGGGGGTGTATAGGAGAAGCATGGAGTGTGCTGCGAGTATAGGGGGTGTACAGGAAATGTATAGGAGTGTGCTGCGAGTATAGGGGGTGTATAGGAAATGCATGGAGTGTGCTGCGATTATAGGGGGTGTATAGGAGAAGCATGGAGTGTGCTGCGAGTATAGGGGGTGTATGGGAAATGCATGGAGTGTGCTGTGAGTATAGGGGGTGTATGGGAAATGCAGGGAGTGTGCTGCAAGTATAGGAGGGTGTATAGGAGATGCATGGAGTGTGCTGCGAGTATAGGGGGTGTATAGGAAATGCATGGAGTGTGCTGCGATTATAGGGGGTGTATAGGAGAAGCGTGGA
Source organism: Pelophylax lessonae (assembly GCF_965119305.1). NCBI lineage: Eukaryota > Metazoa > Chordata > Amphibia > Anura > Ranidae > Pelophylax > Pelophylax lessonae. Next base: position 70,543,386 of record NC_138776.1, read on the forward strand.
GTGTGCTGCGAGTATAGGGGGTGTATAGGAAATGTATAGGAGTGTGCTGCGAGTATAGGGGGTGTATAGGAAATGCATGGAGTATGCTGCGAGTATAGGGGGTGTATAGGAAATGTATAGGAGATCATTTTCTACTGTTTTTACAGTCACTTTAAAGTGTATTTTACCTGGTAAAATGTTTTCCATCATGCATTTTTTTTCTCTAGAAAGAAGCGAATGAAAAGATTTGTGAATGGATTTGGTAAGAAGGATAAGGAAAGGTGCGGAGCGGATGGCGGGCGCCTGTCCCATCTTTAGATATACAGAGGATGTTTGGATTTGCTAGGAGGCAATTGTTGCACAGCCTGTAACCTGCCTTCCAGCACAGCCAGACTGGGAAACATTCCTGTAATAGTCTGCATTACATGGATCATTGACTTTCAGCAATGTATCTATTGGAGCAAGTGTCCATTTATCTGGAAAATTACCACATGGCAAGACGGCATTAAGCTGTTACTCACCGCTGGTCTCACTATACATCTGTACGTTATTGGACTCTGGCTGCAAAGCATTTCAATGCATGGCTGTCCAGTGAAACCAAATACACAGAGAGCGTAGGAGATAATGTGTGCGATTCTTCCTCACTGTCAGTCATATCCTTCCCTCTGCTGCACCAAATATTATTATTATATTATACGTATTTAAAGGGCCAGCAAGTATTTACCAGTACTATTTGTAGTTGATGGAAATTGATTAACTTATATTGATGATATTATAACTTGAAATGTATGACACGTTAACTGCTTGAGTACTAGTCTATAATATCTCTTCATTACCAAGTCATTTTTTGAGCGCTGTGATAGTTTGACTGACAATTACTATGTCATGCAACACTGGGCTCAAATTCATTTTATATTATTTTGTGAAACAAGTAGAGTTTTCTTTAAGGCTCCGTTCACATGTAGGCGTTTTGGGGCATTTTTGGGGAGTTTTTCTGCTCTAGGATCAGCTCTCAAAACGCCCAACAAGAAAAATCCTATTCATTTCAATGGCCCCTGTTCACATCTGAGTGTTTTGACGCTGTAAGCAAAACGCCCAACGCTCAAAAAAGTACACGAGCTTCTTTTTGGGCAGATTACAGGCGTTTTCCATTGGTTTCTATTTAATCTAAAAACACCTGCACAAAAAACGCCTGTAAAAACGCCTGTAAATCGCGGTAAAAATCACGGTAAAATCGCGCGAAAACGCTACGCTCAGGTGTGAATGTAGCCTTAGTGTTTTTATTTTTATTTTTACAATATAAAGGAAAAAGACCAAACATTCTGAAATGAAACCCAATTTTCTGTTATAATATATGAATTAAAAAAGTACCGGGACAGTACAGACACCCCCAAATTACTCCTTTTAGGTAGACAGCTCTTTTTTGACACAATTTTTGGAAATTAAGAAAAATGCTGGGATTTTGGTGGTTAAAGGCAGCTACTGAAGCCAAGTAGAATAAAATCCACCCCCTCCCCAATCATTGTTGGTCAGTTGCATTTTAAAACCATTGACCCCTCATCATTGGTGGTCAGTGGCTCTTTAACCCTCACCACCTTTACAAAATGAAAACAATAAACTCCTTGCACTTACTCCCATTTGATCTGCCAAATACTGTTTATATACCATTGAAAAGGTTTTGTCTTTTTTTTCTATATCTGTTAGATAACTGCAGAAAAAAAATACATTTTGATCCTGCCAGAAATCCAGTAACCTCCTTACTGCTGACTCCTGCATTACACCTTCCCCTCTCTTCATCTTCATAATATAGGGGTGAAGTTCTGTAGGTCACCAAGGAGAATAAGGGGGCATTCACACCTGCAACTTCACCCGACTCCCATTACATGTAAGAACTCCAGTGCAGGTTTCTGGTAATTAGCTGCATGAGACAGCCCCATTGAAGATAATGGAAGGCTACCGGCTCCTGCAACTAATTGCGCCCACTTGCATGTATTTAGTAATGCAGCGATCAAATGCAAGTGATCAGCCCTGGGCACGCAGACTGCATCCAGTGCCGATCACTCACATATGTGTGCAAAAATAAGACCCCTACTGATGAAGTAATGACGTCTGGGACGGATGACGCAACGCGCATAGGGGGCGGAGACCTTGGACGAGCGGCGACCCGGAAGCAGATTCCTCTATCAGCTCTGATACGAGTTATTAGCCCGCACAAGCTCATTGTGCGAACCCATGTGAGTGTTTATTTTTATTCACTTTAATAAAGGAGAGTACTAACAGAGAGCATTTGATTTCTTTATGACTTCGTTCCATGCCCCCCCGGTACTTGCAGAGGTTTGATTTGGTATTTCAAGTGACCGCAGAGGTGCCCTAGCAAGCTTAAGAGGAAAATCACCTATGGATTAACCCTTGGGGGAAACTGCTCTTTCAGACCCAGTGGTAAGGCACGGTCTGAATATAAGGTGAGAGGCCATCCTCTGGTGTTGGTGGTGGAAGCACGAGCACTGAGTTTTGGACACCTGTCAAGCATTGAGTCTTGCTTATTTTGCACAGAGTCTATCTTTTGGATAGACTGAATACTCTTTGATTGTTTATTATTGCACCTTACTAATATTTATATATGAACTTTTTTGCACATTGTCACTTTTATTGGTGGCATTTGGATAGGTATATAACATTACTTGCACTTTATGTTATTAATTTGTATTTGGCACTATGTCACTTTGATTCATGTCACTCACTAGCACTTTATTTGGTACAGTATTTTATTTAGCGCTGTACCTTGATATTTGCAGATCACTCGCATATAATCGATGCAAGAGTGATAACATGCGAGTTGCCGCGATTAGCTGCAGGAGCCAGCAGCCTCACATTGCTTTCAATCGGGCTGCCTCCCGCAGCTAATCACCAGGAACCCCCGTTGGTGTGAAGGCACCCTTATCCTTCTCGCAATAAGGAGGAACAAGGATCCACCAAGAAAGTTACTTAGAGTTACTTAGAGATTAGCCAAAATCGGTCCTGTGATGTGATTGGAGTGTATTGCTGTATGTATGGGGTAATGCATGCGCAGCTGCTTATCCCCCCAACATGGACAACTTTGTCACCATTTTTAATTTGGTTTGGTGTAGGTATTTTTAAGATGTTGGAATACATTTTTTATTATTCTGCAATTTTTCAATAAAACTGTTATTACAACTGTAATGTCCCACTAATGGCGCTTTTCCACTGCATGGAACTGAACGGTTCGGCTCGCTTTTGTGCTTTTCCACTGCTGGTACCGCATGGTATGGTGTAGGAATGGTTCGGTACGGTACGGCGGCGCTTTTCCACTGCATGGAACCGAACTGTACGGCTCTCAAAAACAGTACCACCTCGATTGTGGTTCCAAGAGGTACCATACCCGGTACCATATCCCACAATCCTTTGCATGCAGTCACTACTAGCCACTGATTGGTCAGAGAATCCCACCCACCCCATTGTTATCCCACCCACTTAACTCTAGTACTACTTTAGTGGAAAAGCAAACCATACCGTACCGAACCGTTCCAACACCGTACCATGCGGTACCAGCAGTGGAAAAGCAAACAGGGCCAAGCAGGGCCAAGCAGGGCCGAGTAGAGCCGAGCCGGTACTTGCAGTGGAAAAGTGCCATAAGTAACTTTCTTGGTGGACCCTTGTTCCTCCTTATTGCATGGTTGTTTTTGTTACATGGACTGCACCACAAACTGACCCTGGTGGTCGTGGTGAAAGGTTGACTTAGACGAGGCAGACTTACAAGAATTCGTTAGCCTCATTTATTTTAGTGGATGATACGAGTTAGTATTCCCCCTTCTCTTACCCTAATTCTCCTCGGTGAACTACAGAACATCACTCTTATATTATGGAGGTTATGAGATGGAAGGTGTAATGTAATCAAAATCAGGAGTAAGCTCCCTAGGACAGAAAGTGAGTAACTGGAAAGATCACCAGGTGGAAATAAAGGGGAAAAAAGCTTGGAAAACAAAAGTGAATGCATCCACAACATTAATAAACAGGTAAGCTGTAACACATTACAAAATACAAGTGCTGCTCTCTAATGAGGAAACGCAACCCACTGTTGTGGTAACCATGATGGGTGCAACCAGTATCAAGTAGGTATGAGCTCAGTGTCCAGTCTAAATGTGACTTTGGACCAAATACTGGCTGTTGGATATTCATTGGCATGCCGAACATTTAGGGTGTTTGGCATGGGGGAATGTGACCTATTCCAGCTGTCAATGGTTGCTAAGGAAGCAGAGGGTGCTTGTAACCACCGCAACCCTAATAACTATTGACATCACCTGGCCAATTCACTTACATGGCTGGGAATGCCACATAAACGAATGAGCGGAAATCAGAGAGATTACCTCATTGCCCACATATGACCACATGGCCATATTTGGGCAATGATGTGAACACTATCCACACCCATTCCATTATATAGCTGATGACAGCTCAGGGGGCTTTCATTTGTCGGGTGGTACATTTGGGATCAGTCATGTGTGCAGGTTTGTTTGTTTTTTTCCGGCAAGACGGTGGGCAGCAGGCATTGTGATTGACAACAGATTTAGGACTAGGGGCTTTTTTTGGGAATTTTAATTTTTTAATAAAAACATTTCCAAACATTTGGATTTTTTTGGGGTTTTTTAGGTTACATTTTTTTTGTGTGAATGAGTTGGGGTAATATGTACCACTTATCCATTCACGTAGGAGGTATCTGGGGGTCCCTTAATGTTAAAGGGGGCTTCCAGATTCCAAAAGGCCCCCTGGCCACAGACCCTCAAACCTTCAAACCTGGTAAGGTTCAACCTCCCCTCCCCCGTTGAACCTAACCAGGCCACATGCCCTCAATATGGGAGGGGACCTCTTCCCCACAGCCAGGGTTGTGAGAAAGAGGTCCCCTCCCATATTGAGGGCATGTGGCCTGGTACGGTTCAAGGGGGGAGGGAGGTGCACACCCCCCCCCCATTTCCTAGCCGGCTAGGCTGCATGCATGGATTAAGGGTCTGGTATTAATTTTTTGGGGGCCTTCACATGTGTTTTTTGCATTGAGATCTACTTAAAAATCCATACCAGGCCCAAAGTGTTTTGTATGGTTTTAAAGGGGATCTCACACGATTTTTTTATTTTTTTTTTTTGCATGAGGTACCCTTTTAAAATGTGTCTTTTTGGGATTCTATGTAATTTTAGGATGTGATACAGCAAAAGTGATATTTACAAAAAAACACAAAAAACAGCACAAAGACCTCTCCAACCGTCTTCCAAAGTACATAACATAAGCAAACCCTTGGAGGGGGGGGGGGGGGGGTTGTTGTGTGCTGTTTTATAATAATTAAAAAAAAAAAAGCGCTGGCAATAAAATGTAATTTGCTGGCAATTTTAAATCATTTTTTCCTTTGCAGATGTCAGTGCTGCAGCAGCACTTTCTGTACATCACAAAAATGTGCCCCTTCATAGGCAGGATTAGGACACCCCAAGGCATGTTATTGAAATCAATTGGACATTTTTATTGGTTTACTTTAGGCATATTTCACTGCTCCTAGCCGTATTGGAATTTTTAAATTTTCTTTTTTTTTTGATACATGTACCTCACGGCAGTACTCATCCAGCTACCCGTCCTCCCATTCTTTTTTTACACCCTCTTGCCTTTAAGCCAAGAAAATAGGTAGTTTTGATGTGACAGATTCAGCTCCCATTGATTTCAAAGAGGTTCAGGTGTGGTATCCAAACTTCTTTTAAGTTCGCTGAGAAACAGACTAAACCCAAGGCAGTTTGGCTCATCCCTATTAGCAAGATGTGGAAGACCGTGGGCCACAGTCTACTTCAAGAGCTGGGACTGGCCATAACAGGGATTACTTTGGTGCAGTTGGTCAGCTTAAACATGCATTGCAATATATGTGAACTAAATATCCCTGTTTTTCATTGCATAGTTTGCTGGAAAGGGTGTAGCAGTGTCAGAGATGTATAGTAACTAAGTAGAACTACTTCACTACTGTACTTAAGTACCAAAAGGCGGTATCTGTACTTTCCTAGAGTAGAATTTTTTCTCCTACTTCCACTTTTACTTCACTACATTTTTTCAATGATTTCAATACTTCTACTCCGATATTTTTTTTTTTGTGCTGCATAGTTACTCGTTACAATTATAAAAATTACCACTGCCAGAACAGTAGATGGCAGGTTTCATGAAGCTCAAAACATGTGTATTATCAGCGCATACGAAAAAAAATGCTACTGTATGTATAAATAAAAGCTGCATTTGAAATAATAAAAGACAACATGATGTTCAAACTTTTGACTTCTTTCTTTAATAACTACATAACACAGTACTTGTACTTTAACTTTCATTACTTGAGTAGCAATTCTTTTTTCAAAACTACTGGTACTTTTACTTTCAGTACTTGAGTAGCAAAATTTTTTAAATAAACTACTTGCAATACTTCTACTCAAGTCACTTTTTGATCAAGCACTTCCACTTCTACTCAAGTCACTTTTTGATTGAGAACTTGTACTTTTACTCAAGTATGGGTTTCGAGTACTTTATACAACTCTGAGCAGTGTGCAGAGGGTCCAAGCAGAATTTGTACTTCAAGAGCTGGTCGCTAGGAATGGGAGTAAGGAAAAACTGGGGAATTGGGACTATGTAGGCGACCGGACATCCAAACAGAGTATATCGAGTGTTTTCAATAAAATATAATTTTATTAAGCAAAAGGATAAAAGAGAAATATACATGAACAGTTCAAATTGTTAGAATATAGAATACATCATGGCTCACAGTACATGGTCCCATGGTCCTGGATATCAGATGGTGATAGAACAAGGAATATGTAACAAGGAGACCCAACGCGTTTCAGGTGACAAATCCTTCTTCAGGGGTCTAATACTTGAACATTACACATTTCCTGTGTAGGAATGGGAGTATGCTGGCACGTGTTTATAGAATTATTATTATTACATAGGATTTATATAGCACCAACAGTTTACGCAGCGCTTGATTGTAAGCCCCTGGGGGCAGGGCTGCTGTTAGAAATCATGGGGCCCCATACAGCCTACCTGGCAGGGCCCCCCCCCTGGGCCCCCCCCCCAACTATATCAAGACAATATTTCCACTAAAAATACACTAAAATCATTAATAATGGACACAAACATAACAGAGAACCTGTGTTAGTTAGCCCTTTTTCATTGTTTTTAACATTTAAAAAAAAATCACAATTTTTTAAAAAAAATATTATAAATGTTTACAATTTTTAAAAATGATTTATTACATTGTTTAATTATTATTATTATTTTTTTTACAATTCGTTTTTTTTTTTTTTTACAGGGCAGGGAAGCCTGCAGCACTGCAAGGGGGGGGGGGCACAGTGAAAGGGGAGTACACAGGGAGGAAGGGGGATCAGAAACAGACAGAATAGGAAGGGGGATCGGTGTCGGCAAAGCAATTACAGGAATGATGCCCTGTATCTGTGTCTCTCCCTTCAGCAGCTGTAACCTGACAGGAGGGGGGGGACTGACTTTCAGCTGCTGCAGAGAGCCGCACAGGTCTTCCTTCTGTAATTGCCCCTCCGCCCCGACCGCACAGATTCCCCGTGCTGTTGGGGCCCCTCTGTGTGCCTGGGCCCCCTACAGGAGGACTGGTGGTTCTCCCATATTGGCGGCCCTGCCTGGGGGTACTAATAAGGACAAAATACGCAGAGGCCAGAGTTCCAATTTGAATCCTTTGCTTCCTATTGACACTTTGATATCTCAAACTCTGTTAGAAAGCAAATTGACACATGAGGCCCTTAAATGCCTTTTAGGATTAAAGGTGAGCTATTGAGCAGGTAGGCTGTGTCCACTAGTGAGCTTACATGAAAAGACTGAAATGTAATGCTAATATACTTGAGAAGATGAGGATAATGCCTTCCAGGAGAGGAGCCGTACTGTAACCGCGTCTCATTATCATTTTTATGAAGTGTCCTTGTACAGTAGCAATTTTCACCTACAGAGTTGGGAAACCTGTTTCTTTTATTAGTTGCTAAGCTCTTTATACTTTTGCCATATTGCAGCGGGTTAGAAGTCTAAGCTTTATTGTCTTATGTTATTGAAAACCCAGATTCCCTCTGCCTTTTCCCTCAGGTCAAGATTTGTCTAAGAATACATTCTTATTTCTCAGAGCACAAAGTCTGTCTGGAGAGAGGTGGAAAAAAAAAGATTATGACTGTAATATACTTAAATCCAATTTATTTGCCTGAGTAGAAACTTTGACAGTTCTCAATTGCTTCCTGGAGTTTGTATTTAATTCCTCAATGACAGTCGGAGTCATCATCATAAGTCAGGGATCGGAAGCGCGGCGGACCCAAGAATCGAGCTCGGATAAGTTTATTATGGTAATTCAATAAGTTTACAAGTCAGAGAGGACGCGGAGGAATGGTGTGAGACAATACAAGTTTATGTCGGGCTACGGGGGGTGTCCAACGCCTTAAACGACTCCCCAAAAGAAATAGAAAATATAAAGAGACACTACTGAGTTTAAGTACCTTGTGGAGCGCTTATTGAAATAGGAGCTAAGATAAGGAAACTTTATCCTAATCAAGGAAACTTGAATTGAGGAATTGTGTAACCTGCAACTGCTGGCCTCCATTTTTAAAAATACTAGTTCCCTGGCCGTCAAGGTGATCCATTGGCTTTAGTCCAAGACATTGGAATGAATATGCAGACCAGGAACTAGTATTTTCAGGAAAATTACAAATTGTCCCAAAATGTCCAAAAATTTGCATTGTGCAGACCAAGCAAAGGAGGAAACTCCACCTTCTGAGTCCACTGAGGCACATTACCCCTCCTATTAGAGCTTACCCATGGAGACATCAGAAAGGTAGGTGGGCGAGGTTTAAAGAGGTCTTAAAGGGTTAGTTCACTTTTACAGAAAAATGAAAAGGTGAACTAACACTGCACACCTTCCCAAACCCCTTGGTTGTGCTTACCGCCAGTATTGCTGAGCTGTCAGCACCCCCACAGCCGGTCGAGGAGTTTGAAATCCCCACTCTTCTCCTTGTATCAAAGTCTCTCAAGTGCTTCATGCCCACCGGCTCCCTCTGCTGGATGGATGCTGAACGACATTGAATGCCAGCATAAGCATAGGCACACAAAGCAGTTGCAGCACATTGTCTTTATAAATGCTCCCTCTGGCCAACTAAGCACCTGGCTACACCTGTATTTGAAAGTAGGGGGTATTTTACATCTCTTTCCAGGGGAGGACTGGGCCAGGGGGCAGGAGGGCAATTGGCCCCCTGGCCGCTCTGATGTCCCATAAAAAGACTGCACCCCTTCTGCCACAGACACGCCTAAAGGATTCCTGGTGAAGAGAAGTAAAAAGTCCCCACCACTGACCTACAGAGTGTGGGATAGGGACTAGGACAGAGCGAAGGCCTCCGCCCCCCCCCCCCCCCCCAAGCATGGATGGTGTAAGCTGTGTCTGAGCAGAGGCTGGTTCCATGCCCCACTGGAGACTATCCTCCCTTTGCCAGCCCCAACCGAGCTATCCCAGCTCCCCCAACTGTCTCCTGCTGGCCAGGTCAACCCGGATTCGGCAGGTGAGTAGAGAGTACCTGGAGTGGAGCTTCAGCCTGGAATGGGGGTCAGGAGGAGGCCAGGGAGAGGGAGAGTGGGAAGGGGGCCGAGTCTCTGCACCATGGGCCTCTGGTTTGTACATGCCCCCTGGGCCGAAAGTTGCCAGTCTGCCCTGTCTCTTTCAATAGCTGAATGGAGGAGTGGGGAAGCGGAGTATGTGCTGCTGGTGGGGAGCCATTAATATAAACCTGTTGGCTTGTTCTGCATGGGCACAGTGAAGGTTCTCTTCAAGTCCTAACTCTAGAGATTCAATGAACAGCGGTAGTTATCAGATTTGACCAAAAAGGGTGGAGCCTAGCCATATAGTCAAGGAAAGCCAAGCACTAATAGTAAAATCAAAGCAGAGTTCCAGCTTCAAATACCTTTTTTTAACTAAAAATACCCCTATAATACTAATCCATCGCCCTTTACAGAACCGCTATTCTCATACTTACAAGGTGTACAGTATTGGATTTTAGTCAAAATCTTACTTTTTAAAACGCTGTCTGAACGTGGCCATCTTGGATGTGGGCATCTGAAGCTGCAGAGTAATCTACTGTGTCCTTCTTCCTAATTCCAGGGAGTGTTCTGGGAGTTCTTCCTGATTCCAGCCTCCTGGGAGTGATGACAAACAGCTCCCAGGATGCAATGCAAAGGCGGAAGTGATGTCGGTGGCCGTGGCCACAGAGGGGTGAGAAGGAGGAAGTACAATCAAAAATGCCCTAAAAATAAGGTAAGGGACCCCCGAAAAAAAATTGAAAATGCCCAATTTTTGATCAGCATAGCGAGCACTCCAGGAATCACTAAAGTTGCAAAATAGGCCGGAACTCCACTTTAAGATAAATCAGACAAGGGCACTTGTCTATTTCTAAAGGGTATTTTTCTGAGTTTCTCTCAGTACAGATTACCATCAAGAGAACATAAACCAGTGTTAAGTTTTAGAGAGTGTGTTTAAACGTACATACACCTTTGTTTCTATTTGTTTCAGTATTTTTTATGAGTGTGTTTGCATGCATTTTGAATGTGAGATGTTAACAATGGGTTTATGGTGATTTCTATTAGATATGATAACAACAATGACAGTGCAGAAGTAGGTCCAGAAAACTGATTGCACATTGAATGTTTTTCCTGTGTGTACTATATAAATGGAAGTGTTTTTAGAAGTGTTACAGTGCAATCTATATTGTAGATTGCTGCAAAGTCACAGGAGGCAAGGATTATAGCACATTTCATAATTGTATTCCTGCTCTATGAACACCAACATATGCATTCCAGTCACTTCTTCCACCCTGAGTTCTAAGTGGATGGGTCTGCCTGCAATAATCACATGACTACTGACATCCTATAATAAGAAAAAGATTGGACTCTGACGACCTGGCACCCGCCTGGATACAGCTTCCTCCAGTCTGGAACCAGGAAAAAGGTATTATAGCTGAACATTGCACCCAAGAAATAGACAACACTAGCTTAGGTGCAAACTGGAACTCTATTGAAAACTCACCCAGAATTTATACCACACAAAATCAGATAAGGGCTTTATCACATCATCCTAAACATTGCAAACTTTAAACAGTAATCTTATCAGTACATCTAATGAACAGCTAACATAAACACATAAACGTCCTACAATGGTTCCGTAACAAAGTAAAGTAGTCAAAATGCAAATCACATCTCCAAGAGGAGGAAGACAGACAGAAACAATAGGTGACTCAATTAACAATGAAATTTACACCTAGGAGGCACACAATGGGGAATTATACAATGAGAGAAAGACACCTTAACCACTTCAGCTTCGGAAGGTTTTACACCCTTAATGACCAGGCCATTTTTTTGCAATTTGGCACTGCGTTACTTTAACTGATAATTGCCCGATCGTGCGACACTGTACCTAAATAAAAGTTATGTCCCTTTTTTCCTTTAAATAGAGCTTTCTTTTGGTGGTATTTGATCACCTCTGCGGTTTTTATTTTTTGTGCTATAAACAAAAAAAGAACCAAAATTTAAAAAAAAAAAACAATATTTTTTACTTTGCTATAGAACATTCCCAAATTAAAACATTTTAAAAAACTTATTTTTCATCAATTTAGGTCAATATGTATTCTGCTACATATTCTTGGTAAATAACATCCTAATAAGTGTATATTGATTGGTTTGTGCAAAAGTTATAGCATCTACAAACTATGGGGTACATTTATAGACTTTTTATTTTTTTAAATTGTTTTTTACTAGTAATTTCGGCGATCAGCGATTTTTATCAGGACTGCGACATTGCGGCGGACAAAGTGACACTTTTTGGAGACCAGTGACACTAATACAGTGATCAGTGCTAAAAGAAAAATGCACTGTCACTGTATAAATGAAACTGGCAGGGAAGGGGTTAACACTACGGGCAATCAAGGGGTAAAGTGTGCTCCTAGGGAGTGCTTTCTAACTGTAGGTGGAGTGGATGCACTAGAGGAAAAGGAGAGATCCGTGTTTCAGCTTAAACAAATATAGCGAAACAATATGATCCCACCTAACAGCGCTCAAATAAAGGTGTACATACAATATATGTGATCAAAATAAATACATGTGAAAATAATCACTGTGAATCCATTGATCCAGTCCAAACAATAATCCAGTGAAAAATAATCCAGTGAAAAAATGTTCCAGTGAAACTGCATATAATATCCGATAAATAAAGAAAAGTGAGAGAATAGTGATAATATGATAATCCGGTGAGAATCCAGTGCCAGCTGAATAGAAACACACCAAAAGGGTCCACCACCTCTGTGCTCCACTCCCCTCAGCTAGAAAACTCACCCCCACTTATTGCCCTCCACTCTCATGGATCTGGCTGATCAAGCTTAAGGAATTCCACCACGACTCAGGATATAAGCAATGTTGGGTCCTTGATGACTAGTTCGCTACCACTCCTCATATAACATGTAAAAGAGAGGGAAGCCAACTAGTGCAATAATGTAAAACCACTTTATTCCATAAAAAAAAATCCAATATATGCACGTACATGAAAAACTACTTAGACAAGCACATCAATAAAATAAGCAGGGATCGGGGTGCTCACTAGCTCCGGACACTGCTGCGTGATGTATACCAACGCTGGAGTCCAGGACACTACGGTAAGACACCACAGCTCACCAGATCGATGATCGGGTCCGTCGTGTAACCACGCCACTGACGTGTTTCGTCACTTCCTGAGTTTGTCGAAGGGTGTCGCTTCAGGAAGTGACGAAACGCGTCAGTGGCGTGGTTACACGACGGACCGGATGATCGATCGAGTGAGCGGCGGTGTCTTACCGTAGTGTCCTGGACTCCACCGTTTGTATACATCAGGCAGCAGTCTCCGGAGCAAGTGAGCACCCCGATCCCTGCTTATTTTATTGATGTGCTTGTCTAAGTAGTTTTCCATGTACGTGCATATATTGGATTTTTTTTTTTTAATGGAATAAAGTGGTTTTACATTATTGCACTGGTTGGCTTCCCTCTCTTTTACATGTTATATGCAGATTGGTAGCGAACTAATCATCAAGGACCCAACATTCCTTATATCCCGAGCCGTGGTGGAATTCCTTAAGTTTGATCAGCCCGATCCATGAGAGTGGAGGGCAATAAGTTGGGGTGAGTGTTCTAGCTGAGGGGAGTGGAGCACAGAGGTGGTGGACCCTTTTGGTGTGTTTCTATTCAGCTGGAACTGAAATCTCACCGGATTATCATATTATCACTATTCTCTCACTTTTCTTTATTTATCGGATATTATATGAAGTTTCACTGGAACATTTTTTCACTGGATTATTTTTCACTGGATTATTGTTTGGACTGGATCAATGGATTCACAGTGATTATTTTCACATGTATTTATTTTGATCACATATATTGTATGTACACCTTTATTTGAGCGCTGCTAGGTGGGATCATATTGTTTCACTATATTTGTTTATGTATTTTTTTAAAAGCAGCAGCACATAATTGTATTCGATTCTGATGCAAGATCAGTTTATTAGCGCGAGAGCCTGCCTTTTATACTGTATGTGTTTCAGCTTAGCTTTTACTCCCGGGCAGAACAGCGGTCTGCCTTGTTTACATAGGCAGACTGCCGTTATATCATTCTGCCGAACGATCGGTGGGTCCCGACACCAATCGCAGCCACGCACCCACTGATCGGCTCTCGCTGTGTCCAATTACAGCGTGGGTGGTGCTTCGGGGGCACCTGCGCACCCCTGAAATCTGGTGCACAAAAACACGTACATGTACGTGATTTTGCGCAGCGTGCCGCCCTGCCGCAGTGTATATGTGGTGGGCAGTCTGGAACTGGTTAATGAACAGTGTAACGAATCAACCGGCACCCCGACCAGGTACCTCCGTTGACGGATGCTCCTAGTGCTTCCCGAGGGCTCCAAGCACTCCACCAAACACCGTAACCACTTCAGACCCCACGAACCGTTGCAGCTTGGTTAGGGTCTCACCGTCTCCTACCCACCCTGGACCTATGACAAGGCTCCAGGATCCCGTGGGTGAACCTCTCTTTCCCCAGAGAGTGCAGCAGAACTAGCTCTTACACAAGCTCTTACAAGAGCTTAGCGATTATCCAAGGGAGTATGGAGGACATAGCAATCCCTTGTAGCCGATTCCCCCAATGAGAGACCGGACTATAGATTGAGGGTGAAGTATAACTCAACTTTATTGAACAAGAAACAGACTTTTATACAGTTTTCCCCCACACGGTTACCACCCAGGTGGACCTTGTTGAAAACAGGCCCTGACATTCACAATCCAATGAAAACAGAGTTTTACACTCCCATACAGTGTACACAAAAGATATACAATGTGGGACGATCCCCCCTCCCCCTTAGCAGCCAATCCACATACACATATACAACCCATAATAAGCTTATCTTATTGCAGACAGAACAATGTGAGGTCATTAACATTTAACAATCAGACAGGAACAATCCGCATTACCTCCCAATACACAAACAATAGGGAAGTCTGCCAAAGACAGTCTGTCTCACAGACAAGCACATGGAATACACTGTGTAAGGTGCTATTAAATCTTCACATTTCTATGAAGTTATGGTTGACAAATATTACTGTCCCACCTGAAGCAATCCAAGCTATTAATTATCTGTCTTTCACTCATAGTGGTGGTTAGTACCGTCACAAACAGATTACACATAGCAGCAGGATATCTCAGCATCAGGTTGTTTTCAGCTGATTACAGTCAGGTCCATAAATATTGGGACATCGACACAATTCTAATCTTTTTGGCTCTATACACCACCACAATGGATTTGAAATGAAACAAACAAGTTGTGCTTTAACTGCAGACTTCCAGTTTTAATTTGAGGGTATTTACATCCAAATCAGGTGAACGGTGTAAGAATTACAACAGTTTGTATATGTGCCTCCCACTTTTTAAGGGACCCAAAGTAATGGGACAATTGGCTGCTCAGCTGTTCCATGGCCAGGTGTGTGTTATTCCCTCATTATCCCATTTACAAGGAGCAGATAAAAGGTCCAGAGTTAATTTCAAGTGTGCTATTTGCATTTGGAATCTGTTGCTCTCAACTTTCAATATGAGATCCAAAGAGCTGTCACTATCAGTGAAGCAAGCCATCATTAGACTGAAAAAAACAAAAAAAAACCATCAGAGAGATAGCAAAAACATTAGGTGTGGCCAAATCAACTGTTTGGAACATCCTTAAAAAGAAAGAATGCACCGGTTAGCTCAGCAACACCAAAAGACCCAGAAGATCACAGAAAACAACTGTGGTGGATGACCAAAGAATTATTTCCCTGATGAAGAAAACACCCTTCACAACAGTTGGCCAGATCAAGAACACTCTCCAGGAGGTAGGTGTATGTGTGTCAAAGTCAACATTTAAGAGAAGACTTCACCAGAGTGAATACAGAGGGTTCACCACAAGATGTAAACCATTGGTGAGCCTCAAAAACGGGAAGGCCAGATTAGAGTTTGCCAAACAACATCTAAAAAAGCCTTCACAGTTCTGGAACAACATCCTATGGACAGATGAGACCAAGATCAACTTGTACCAGAGTGATGGGAAGAGAACAGTATGGAGAAGGAAAGGAACTGCTCATGATCCAAAACATACCACCTGTCAGTGAAGCATGGTGGTGGGAGTGTCATGGCGTGGGCATGTATGGCTGCCAATGGAACTGGTTCTCTTGTATTTATTGATGATGTGACTGCTGACAAAAGCAGCAGGATGAATTCTGAAGTGTTTCGGGCAATATTATCTGCTCATATTCAGCCAAATGCTTCAGAATTCATTGGGCGGCGCTTCACAGTGCAGATGGACAATGACCCGAAGCATACTGCGAAAGCAACCAAAGAGTTTTTTAAGGGAAAGAAGTGGAATGTTATGCAATGGCCAAGTCAATCACCTGACCTGAATCTGATTGAGCATGCATTTCACTTGCTGAAGACAAAACTGAAGGGAAAATGCCCCAAGAACAAGCAGGAACTGAAGACAGTTGCAGTAGATGCCTGGCAGAGCATCACCAGGGATGAAACCCAGTGTCTGGTGATGTCTATGCATTCCAGACTTCAGGCTGTAATTGACTGCAAAGGATTTGCAACCAAGTATTAAAAAGTGAAAGTTTGATTTATGATTGTTAATCTGTCCCATTATTTTTGGTCCCTTAAAAAGTGGGAGGCACATATACAAACTGTTATAATTCCTACACTGGTCACCTGATTTGGATGTAAATACCCTCAAATTAAAGCTGAAAGTCTGCAGTTAAGGCACATCTTGTTTGTTTCATTTCAAATCCATTGTGGTGGTGTATAGAGCCAAAAAGATTAGAATTGTGTTGATGTCCCAATATTTATGGACCTGACTGTATAATCTTTTGCTTAGAGTCTAGGGCAGGGGTGGCGAACACGCGGCTCTCGAGCCGCATGCGGCTCCCGGCCAAAATGAATGCGGCTCTTTGCCTCTTATCATTATTTGGTATACTGTGGCTCTTTGCCAAGTTTGGTTTTGTTATGCTGCGGGACCTCTGAGGAGAGATCTCCAAGCGCGTAGTCCCGCCCCCAGGCTGCGTCATCACGTCTCCCATCTCCCAACTGCACGGGTCAGAGAGCGTGGGGACCCGTGTGTCTCCCTCCCGCCTCAGCTGCCTGTCACGGACATGTCTGAGTGACTGACGAGAGCTCAGCTCAGCCGAGACAGCCGCCCGCTGACATCTTCCCCGCCGAGGCTCCGCAAAACCTTATCTAACCAGCTACCTAAGTCACCCTGAGGCGGCCTCAGCAGGCACTGGAGTGCACTGGCAGCAGCACCGACCATCCGACGACCATCCGTGACCCTGCGCATATAAACAGCAGCAGGTGAGGAGGGGAGGGGGGGGCTCTCTGATAGGACCTAAATGCAGAGGTGGCTCTGATGAAGGATGCAAATGTGGAAGGGGTGCACTAAGGGGGTCTCTGATGGGGGCATTAATGTGTGTGGGGGTCTCTGATGGGGGACATTTATGTGTGTGGGGGTCTCTGATGGGGGACATTTATGTGTGTGGGGGTCTCTGATAAGGACATTATTGTGCAGGGGTCTCTGATGGGGACACAAATGTGCAGCAGAGAGGCTGGTGGGGACCAAATGTATGGGCAGAGCCAAAACCAAAATTTTAGCTGGAAAATTAGGGGGTCGTCGTACGCCGGCAAATAAAAAGTCAGTTACTTTGCTGAGTAACTAATTACTTTGCTGAGTAACTAATTACTTTGCCAATGTAGTAACTGAGTCACTCAGTTATTGTTCAAGTTATATGCTTTTGTGTGAGTGTTTGTCTGTTTTGGCAGGTCACTGCGTGGTGTGGCTCTCTGACTCTCACAGTTTAAAATTTTGGCTCCTTTTGTCGAACTTGTTCGCCACCCCTGGTCTAGGGGGAGGTTGAAGCAGTCATTGCTGGTTTGGGCACAGAGGCCCCAAATCTTTATCCAGGTCCTAGGTTCCCAGAGTCTGTGTGTTTCGAGGAGAAATGTACCTGAATCCAAAGCAAAACCACTCCAAAAGTCCGCCAGGCACAT
Organism: Pelophylax lessonae; assembly: GCF_965119305.1. NCBI lineage: Eukaryota > Metazoa > Chordata > Amphibia > Anura > Ranidae > Pelophylax > Pelophylax lessonae. The sequence continues at coordinate 70,561,016 of NC_138776.1, forward strand.
ACTGTACCTCCCAAAGAATAGAGCCCCTTCAAAAACCTGTTATAGTGTTATCAGGTGACTGCTTAAACAATAACAGGCAATGATGCTATACTGTCTGACCGCTTGCATCCTAGCAACCAGTGAAGCTGTTTGCTGCCAGTGTCCTAGCAATTAATGATGCTGTGTGCTTCCAGTGTCCTAGCAACCAATGGCACTGTGTGCTGCCAGTGTCCTAGTAACCAATGATGCCATGCACTGCCAGTGTCCTAGCAATCAGTGAGAGAGTAGCACAATTGGCTGCCTTAGGCAGTATCCATCTTGGACATGACCCTGCTGGCATCAATACTTTGGGTCACAGACAGTAACAAGCACATTGTAAATGAGTGTCAGAAAAGTGCCTGAATTTTTCATCTCTGTACTTGTAACTCAGGAGCATTGAAGCCAATGCATCAGCATGACCATTAGGCAATAGCAATGTCAAACAAAAATTCGGAATCCCCCAAAGTATTGATGCTATGTGATAGGAAGGAACATTGGATTTTATAGCACTTTTAGAAAATATTTCCTGGCTCCAGATCAATATGAAAATTTAGTTTTTCATACAGTTAGCTAAAGTAGCTCTGATATACATTAGTCTATTCATGCTTTTTTTGTGTCCTTTTTGCACAGCACGCATAGAGTAGCCTATTGATTTTCAATGGGCTGCCCCACCAATGGAGCTTTTTTGCCACTTTCTGGTTTTTGTGTCTTTACCACGTGGTTTGCACATTTTTGTGTGTGGCAAAACATGCCTCTGCTTGCCTCATCTGGTTTTTTAAGTATTCTGGGAACGCGAGCAGAAATGCATTCTTCTTCAAACGTTCCCCCAAAAGTGCCGATGTGAACAGAGCTTTAAAGCTAAACTCAGGGGACATTTAAAAAACGTACTCTTGCGGTATGGCCCTCCACACACTGATAGGGTTACATTCTCTTTTTTTTGCCTATGGTTCTATTAAAAAGCTGCTACTTTATCCCTTGCTCCCACATGCTCCTCCTATCTGTGCGCCCAGTCCCCAGAGCTGCTTCTCTTTGGTGCTCTGTCTATCATTCACATTGCAAGTGAGGACACACAAGATACACCCAGTCCACACCCCAGAGCAACACAGGGAACAAGAGAGTAGTGGCTACCAGGGAAGTGAGGCTTAAGGTAAACTACCTTGTAATGGTACCCTTGTGTATTTAGTTCTATGTAATATTTTTTTATTTTTAATTGAGTTCATTGAAGTCTTTTCACTGATTAATGGTATATATTTTTTTAGATGTTAGAATTTGTTTATGCTGCACCCATATAGTTTTACATACACTTAGAGGTATTGGGTATATTATTCTCTGGTGCTAGCTGCTTCCTTTGTCCACTAAGCGCTGTTTCAGCATTTTTATTGAAAAAACAAAAGAAATTAAACCAGGAATGAAACAAAAATCTTACCCTTGCAATGGGGCTCCTTGCACACCACAAGCGTTAAATGCTTGGTGCATAGATAAGGTGTATTACTTACCCCATCCCTCGTCTGGCAGGCTTGCTGTTCTCTTCTACCCAAAAATCTGGGATGTAGGCAGTTTGGTGGCATCATCAGGTACAGTGTATGGCTATTACCCTGCATTGTAAGTGGAGAATAAGGATAAGCCAATGTTTTGGATCAAACCTAGGTATGTGTTTTAAACCTATGTATTTTTGGAGTAGTTTGTGTGCCCCCCCCCCCTTTTTTTTTTTTTAAATAAGTCAGAAGGGAAATGTAATTTGCCAGCAATGAAAAATGTTTTTTGACAGATTTGGCTTTCATTGATTTTAATGAAGTTCAAGCTCGGCATTTGAACTTCTTTTAAGGTCACCAAATCCCTCTCGAACAGAACACAGGCAGTTCAACCTATCCCTAGTGGTGGAGGTGAGCATGCTACCACAACTGAGAGCGCCTTAGAGAGACAGCAACATTGGACTGGCTGGATAGATGGAGGAAGCCTGCCAGAGCCAGGAAAGAGGTATTACACCTTATCCTTGTGTAGCACTGCCCCCTTGAGGACTGCTGGATTTCCACACTTTCGGGTCCCCCTGGGTTACCATTAACAACTCTGACATTCACATTCTATCACTTTACTTCTTGGCTCAGTCAATAATTAATCCAGGGGTATGTTGTTGTTTCTTTTTTATTTTATAAATTAGGGATTGGAGAAGGGATTAGTGGGATACTCCATATGAACTATGCACAAAGTTTGGAATACATCTGTACCTCACGATACTGTTTTTCTAGGGTCTCCAGTGTCTCCCCCTCAGCCAGCTTTCCTGGACCTTTGGGTTCAGCTCCGTTCCTCTGGCCCTCAGGATGATCTCCTGATGCCACGTGCCACTGCTACAGAGGAGGAGGCAGCCACCACCCTCCCTCCAGGACTCTGCTCACCAGCCAAAAACCCTGCAGCACATGTGCTCCTAGCTTTTATACAGTATCCCAGAATGCACCGAGACAGCCTGTCTCTGCCAATCACCAGGACTTTATCAAGGCTTGTGTACCCATTGGTCCGGTTTCCTCCCAGTGTCCAACATGCCTCCCTATTGGACCAGTGTGAAACACTCTCTAGACACAATGAATCACACACTGAGCACAATGAGCAGACCTCACTATAAGATCCTGCTCTCTGCTAGACCGAAAGCAATATAGATTTGCCTGTTGCTCCCCTGATAAGCAGACAGAGCTAAAAACTATACTCTCCCACAAGCACCTACCTAGGAGGGTGCTACACTTGCACCCCAAGATTAAACAAGCATTTAACGCTTGCAGTGTGAGAGGGGAGGCACTGCAAAGGTTGATCTCGTCTAATTCCCAGTAGAATTCTGGGATAACCCTAACTAATTTTTAAAATATTCCCCCCCCCTCCTAACACCTATGCTTTCTAACATGTGTAAGGAAAATGCAGAGGTCAGAGCTGAAGAGGGGTGAAAGTAAAATGAGGATGGGGCATGCAGTGGCAAGCAGCTGTGGAAGAAGGCTGAACTCTGCACTGTGTGTATAGCGCACCCCTGAACTATGCACTATTTACATAGCACCCCCCCCCCAACTCTTCACTATGTACATAATGCACTCCTGGTATTTAATGTCCCTATAAGACCCTCCCTCTGTTAGTAAGATTTGACCACACCCACTATTTTGATGCAGTTTGGAGGGTGTAAAGGAGGGGGGGGGGGGGTTGGGGAATCCTGGTTGAGTTCCGGTACCTATTTTCCAAGAAAAAAAAGCCCTGTTGAAAACCCTCACATATATCCAGTGAAGTGACTCTCCTCAGGTGATAGATATATGAAGAGAATCCTCCTACATGGGTTGTACTTGTTTATCTGCAACCATCTCTTCTGTAGATCATTTAACAACACACAGATCAAAGGATTTTTCTCAACTCAAGCAGCATTAGGCAGCGATTTGAAGTCTGATTGCAGATAATTTGATGCATCGATTTGAAGTCTCAGGGAGGGGAGTTACTAAGCCAATCAGAATTGGAAGGAATAGACATACCCTCCTTTACACAGTACACAGAGTACATGCAGAGCTAAGGATATGACTCACAGGCTGTGTGCTGGTGCTCTCCCCCCCCCCCCTCACCTTCTTGTCAGAAGAGACTCGTGGTGATATGCAGAGGAACAAGGCAGTATAGGGAAATCACAATCAGTGCTTTGAATAGAGACAAGTACAAAGTATAGAAGGATGTGCTTTGTTCATATTTCATGTCTGAGGTTCACAACTACTTTAATCAGATGCTTTTTACTGTGCGTTCCACAACACATATGTCTAAATAAACGACTACTTTAGTAAATTATGCCCTGTATGTCTACAAATGTGAATAAAACTCTGGGCAGCTTGAATCCTCAGGCCAAGGGAGCGTCATTACTGTCCCTTCAACCCCTTACATTTACCTTGGCACTGTGATGGATCTATCTGACATTAATGCAATTAATATTTGAGGTATATCTTTTAGTCTCCAGAGGATTTATTCATAATTTATCAGAATTGCACGCTGCTACTTGCTGCCTAAACTTTGAACACGTTCCCTGGCAATTTGCAGAGTATTAGGGCTTATTACCCTGGAGTCGTTATTTTAAGGTGTTTGAAGCTGCAGCGAATACGCTATAAATTGTTGGAGTAAAGAATCTCAAACATCTGTTATTAACCATGAAAGCCAAATCATAAAAGACAAAGTCACATTTGTGATCATTCTCAATAGTCTTTTTATGGAAGGTAATTGCCAAAATAATCCGCAGGCACATCTCTAATTATTAATGGAAAAGATCGCTTCCTTGGCTCTGCGCAGCGTTTTGCTAGCAGCCAGAGAGGGAGCCGTATAAAGTAATGATCAGCCGCGGGCTTACAAAATGGTTGAATCCAGGCTTTGGTACCTGCTGTCACCACCGGTGTGCTGTAAAGGGAGCCTACCCCTTCTTCAAATTTACTTCGCTTTACCAGTGGAAAGTCATCCACAAAATCCTCCCTTTCTAATATTGAAAGACACTCAAGAATATTGACACTGTGGGACTTAATATCTATTTGTACATCTCAAAAGTCATCAGAATTTCAACTGTTTCTTTTGCTTAATGCCCAACTTTTTTTTTTTTTCTTTCTTTTTAGATTTGGATTTAGATTTAGACTGGGGAGAGTTAATCATTTTGTTAGGTTTTTAAGCTGAAGTGAAATGTATTATTTTCTAAATATGTAGCGCACCCCCTTAAGGGCCGCAATGGACTGGGATCCCTCACCCTGCACAGCCAGGCACACTGAATTTTCACAATAACTCCAGAGTCCGGAAACAGTCCTTGATTTTGTTTTTTGGTTCATTGAGGGTAATACCTTGGATAGGGGATGAGAGGGTATAGGATGCCCATTTGACTTCAACATCAAAACTTCAGGGACAACTCCTAGTATATACAGTCTATATACAGCTCCTTTTCTTCACTCCAGCACACACTCATGGGCGACCGCAAGGGGGGGGGGGGGTGGGGCAAGCGCCCTGGAATCTCAAATTCCTCTTTAAAGTGGTTGTTAAGCCACTTTATTCCACCCTGTGTGGTCTGTTTAATAACCCTGTGTGCCCGTGCCGCTGTGTCTGTGTTTGTGTTTTAACCGCTTGCCGACCGCTGCAAGTAAATTTACTGCGGCGGTCAGCCCCTGCCAGGCAGAGTGACGTTAATTAACGTCACTAGCCTGGGAGGGTCTGGGGAGCGAGCGCGTGCCCGCGGAGGCGCGCTCCCGCGGAGGCGCGCTCCCGCGCAGTCACGGACCCCCCCGCGCGTGTGACCAGCGGACCCGATGTCCGCCGGCCACTCGGCGATCGTCGGGGGAGAGGGAGAATGTCAGGCAGCTTGTGTAAACAAGCTGCCTGTCATTCTCCTCGCTGTAAAGACACTGATCACTCGGATCTAGTATGTAGATCCGTTGATCAGTGTCCTTACAGCTAGAGCCACAGCCAATCACAGTAGAAACCACGCCCCTAGGGACACACACAGCCCCTCCCTCCCAAATAAAGTTAACCCCTTCACTGCCAGTGTATTTTTACAGTAACAGTGCATATGTATAGCACTGATTACTGTAGAAATGTCACTGGTAACCCCAAAAGTGTCAAAAATGTCAGTCAAGGGTCCGATCTGTCCGCCGCAATGTCGCAGTACCGCAAAAAAAATCGCAGATCGCCGCCATTACGCGTTAAAAAAAAAAACAACAAAAATTACAAAAATCTTTCCCTTTGTTAGTAAACGCGATAACTTTTGCGCAAACCAAACAAAATACGCTTTTTGCGATTTTTTTTACCAAACATATGTAGCATAAAACAAATTGGCCAAAAATTTAAAAAAATATTGATTTTTACATTTTTTTTTTGGGGGAATTTCATATAAAAAAATGTGAAAAATATTGCTATTTTTGCAAAATTGTCGCTCTTTTTTTGTTTATAGCGCGTGATCAAAAAATCGCACAGGTGATCAAATACCCCCAAAAGAAAGCTCTGTTTGTGGGAAAAAAGGACGTCAAATTCGTTTAGGTACAGCGTCGCACGACCGCGCAATTGTCCGTTAAAGTCACGCAGTGCCGAATCGCAAAATACCCCCTGGTCATTTAGCAGGAAAATCCTCCGGTTTTCAGAGTGCCGATCGCCACTCACGTGACCCGCCGGCTCTCACCTCTCCCCATCTAACAGCTGCCTGCAGAGGGCAGGGCAGAGGATCAGGGCCGAAGATGAGTGCCAAGGATTTCCCGCTGACTATGTGTGTGTGTAAGTGATGTGTGTGGCGTGTGTGTGGCATGTGTGGTGTGTGTGGTTGGTGTGTGGTGTGTGTGGTGTGGGTGTGGTGTGTGTGTCTAGTGTGTGTGGTGTGGTGTATGTGTGTGGTGTGTGTGTGTGTGTGTGTGTAGTGTGTGTGTGGTGTGTGTGTTTAGTGTGTGTGTGTGTGTGTGTGTGTGGTGTGTGTGGTGTGTGTGGTGTGTGTGGTGTGGTGTGTGTGTGGTGTGGTGTGTGTGTGGTGTGTGTGTGATGTGTGTGTGAAAAGTTTAGAAGCATGAATTTTAACAAATAGTTTACTGGGGAATGTTTATTTTATTGTACTCAATGGGGTTGATTTACTAAAGGCCAATAGACTGTGCACTCTGCAAGTGCAGTTGCTCCGGAGCTTAGTAAATGAGGTGAAGATTTACTTTGCAAAGAGTACCCAATCACATACAAGGATACTAAAAAAAACTGCATTTTTGCTTGCACGTTATTGGATGATGAAGGTCAGCAGAGCTTTGCACAGTCTGTTTGCCTTTAGTAAACCAACCCCAATGTGTTAAGCTTAAAAACAATAGGGTTTAATACTACTTTAACTTGATAAGACTCTTCTAATCCTTTGTACAGTGGAACTTGGACTGGAAGAAGGAGGGGTAGTACCAGGGCTGGACTGGCCTACCAGGATAGCGGGAAATTTCCTGGTAGGCTGCCTGCCCTGGGACCGCTTTGGGCTGTAGCTACAGCAGTGCCCAGGACCGATCCTGGGCGGGTGCACAGCGGCAGCGCCGCGAGCTGAGGCAGAGGGGAGGAGCGCCAAAGTCCTCCCCTCCCATCTCCTCTCCTTGTGTACGCCACACACAAGCAGTAGTGTTATCTGTATACATTGTATGGAGTGGGACCAGGCATGAGTTGCAGAGCGCGGTGGGGCAGGGCATTGGTTGCAGGGCAGGGCATGGATTGGTGAGGAGGCGGGACGGGTTTCCGGGGAAAGCACAGTTTTCATAACACAATCACCTGCTCATCTTCAGTGATGCAAAGTAACCGGTCTCGTTAGATGCTATCCAATGGATAAGAGGCATCACTGTGGCAAATCGTGAGTTCGTCAGGAATTCTGGAACAAAGCCAAGTTTTCAGAGGGTGGACCTATCTCTCTCTCTCTCTCTCTCTCTCTCTCACCCCCCTCTCTTCTCAATGTCCCTTTCTCTCACCACCTCTCCCTTACCCCCTCTCTCACCCGCTGACTCACTTACCGTCCTCTCTCTCACCCCCATCTTTCTCTCACCTCCCCCCTCTCTCTCTCACCAACTGTCTCTCTTACCACCCTCTCTCTCTCATTTCCCTCCCTCTCTCTTTCTCACCCCCCCTCCTATACCCCCTCTCTCCCACCCCCATCTTTTTCTTACCTACCCTCTCTCTCACCCACTGTCTCTCTCGCCATCCCTTCTCTCTCTCTCCCCCCCATCTTTCTCTTACCTACCCTCTCTTTCACCCACCGTCTCTCTTACCACCCTCATCTTTCTCTCACCTCCCCTATCTCTCACCTCCTCCTCATACCCCCTCTCTCTCTCATCCCTCTCTCTCTCTCACCCCTCTCTCACTCACCCACCCCCTCTCTCTTACCCCCTCTTTTTCTCTCACTCCTTCTCACACCCCGGTCTCTTTCTCTCTCTAACCCCCCTCTCTTACCCCCCCTCTTGCTCTCCCACACACCCCTCTCTCTTTCTCACCCACCCTCACCTATTCCCCTCTTTCTCTCTCACTCCCTATCTCCCTTAGACCCACCTCTCTCTCTCTCACCACCCTCTCTCTTTCCCCCCTTACACCCTTCTCTCTCACCCCCCTTTTCTCTCTGTCTCTTATCCCTCGCTCTTTCTCTCACCCCCCTCTCTCTTACCCCCCCCCCCACTGCACCCCCCTCTCTCTAATACCCCCCTCTTTTTGTCACCCCCCTCTATCTAACTTTCACACACCACCTCTCTCTCTTACCCCCTTCTCTCTCACCCCCCCTCTCTCTCCCATCCCCCCCCTTCCGTTTGCTCTCTCTCTCTCTCACCCTCTTTGTTTCTCACTCACATGTCACTCTCTCCCCTTTCTTCATGTAAGTGCCCAGCAGCTTCTATGGAAAGAAGCCAGGAAATTCAATGCAGTTTGGGCAGAGACACAGGGGCCCCACAATCTCTTATTGCCCAGGGGGCCCAATGAGCTGTCAGTCCACCCCTGCACACAAGGATTGGGTCTGAAATGTTCGGTGGCCACTGTAACAAAGTCCTGCCCCTTAGACCGGCTCCTGTGAAAAATGGAATACTGATCCAATGCTGTGAAATTGAATCAGTTTGATGTGTATCATAGGAGCCGGTCTAGGAGGCAGGACTTTGTTAAAGTGGCCAATCCAGGCAATTCAAATCCAAGCTCCCTGACACCGCAAGAGATTGCTAATGTGTGTGATCCAGGCACTGAAAGGCTGCATTTGGTGGGCACTGATAAGGCTCTATTTGGTGGGCACTGGTAGGCTGAATTTGGTGGGCACTGGTAGGCTGAATTTGATGGGTACTGGTGAGGCTGCATTGATCTCTTGTATCATATCTGCAGTCTATGATCATCTCTTGTATCATATCCTCGGTCTCTAATCATCTCCTATATCATGTCTGCAGTCTCTGACCATCTCTTGTATCTATGTCTTCAGTCTCTGACCATCTCTTGTATTTATGTCTGCAGTCTCTGACCATCTCTTGTATCATGTTTGCAGTCTCTGACCATCTCTTGTATCTATGTCTGCAGTCTCTGACCATCTCTTGTATCGTGTCTGCAGTCTCTGACCATCTCTTGTATCATGTCTGCCGTCTCTGACCATCTCTTGTATTGTGTCTGCAGTCTCTGACCATCTCTTGTATCGTGTCTGCCGTCTCTGACCATCTCTTGTATCTATGTTTTCAGTCTCTGACCATCTTTTGTATTTATGTCTGCAGTCTCTTACCATCTCTTGTATCATGTTTGCAGTCTCTGACCATCTCTTGTATCTATGTCTGCAGTCTCTGACCATCTCTTGTATCGTGTCTGCAGTCTCTGACCATCTCTTGTATCGTGTCTGCCGTCTCTGACCATCTCTTGTATCGTGTCTGCCGTCTCTGACCATCTCTTGTATTGTGTGTGCAGTCTCTGACCATCTCTTGTATCGTGTCTGCCGTCTCTGACCATCTCTTGTATCGTGTCTGCCATCTCTTGTAACGTTTCTGCCATCTCGTCTTTTATAATGTCTGCATTTTTTGAGGGGGGAGTCTGGAGAGGAGTCAAGAGTTTGAGTAATGCCGGGATGGGGGTCAAAGGAGAAGTCCAACATATGTGGAATGTGGCGAGGAGACTATAGGATAAAACCAGAGCCACCAAGCTGGAGCTAACTGACTGAGCCCTGCACAGTGCATCTGAGAGGAGGTCAGGGACAGCGCCGCCAGGCCAGTCTGAGGGGCACTGGGGGGGGGTCAGGTATGTAAGGGGGGAGTGAATACAGTATTGTAAGAGGGCATTGATATAAAGGCCCCCCTTATATCAGTAACCCCCCACCAAACACACACACACACACACACACATTCCTAGAGTTCCTGGGGTTCCCCTTGATGATTGCTCCACTTTTACTACTTTTAACCAGAATTTTATTTTCTCTTAAATATATAAATGTTGATGCACCTTCATTTCTGTCTTATCTATATATAATACACTCTTCCAATGTGCTTTAAAATGCACGGTTTTCCTTTTATGTAAAAAAAAATAATGATGTTATGCTGTTGGGCCGGTATAATAATGCTATGGGGCTGGTATGAAATTATTTCCAGGGCTGATTTTTATTCCCAGTCCAGCCCTGGGTAGTACTCAGTAACCAATCAGGTGAGCTACATTGTACATGTGATGACAAGGGACATACTGACAGGAGGAGAGCAAGGAGATGACTTCATCAATGTTCTACTGCTCCTTCATTGTCCAATCACAGGGCTGTTGGTGAGAAGGTGACCATCAGGGCTGGCCCAAGACATTTTGCTGTCTGGGTCCAAGAATAAAATCCTGCCCCCACCTCAAAAACAAAATCACACCCAACAAAAGGCCCCCCACATCCAATATTTTATATAAATATAAAATTTAGAAAATATTATATATACTGTTATGTTCTTCCATAACTCACCACCGGACCAGTCCACCAAACACCCACTGTCTATCCTCCTGTCACTCTGCTGTGGCCACTGCCCTAGAAGAGCATGAGATGGAGTGTCCTGATGTCTGACGTCATTGTGCACACCCTGATCACGTGTGGGACGTTCCCCAGAGGAGATGCTCCGCCTCCTAATACTCATCAGTTTGTACTATGGGCAGAAGTATGAGATGGGGAAATGCCACCTGTAAAAGGCTGCAAACTGATGACACACAAAACTGCTGGAAAAAAAATCTTGGGAGTCAATTTGCTGCCCCTCTCCAAGCGCTGCCTGGGTCCAATGGACCCAAAGTTGGGCCGGCCTGGTGACCATGCATTAATGCTCCACGAGAAAAGTCAGTCTGGCTCTGCTGTGTAAATCTCAGGGCTTGCTGGACAGAATTACAAATCCTACGGCAGATAAAACAGTTCCCTTATATGCTTTTGATGTTTGCCTTCAGTCCAGCTTTAAAGTACACATTGCAAGACCACATACACATACTAAAAGAGCCAGTGATTTGAGTTCAGTCTGCCATGTGGCCATTGATATTGGACAGAATGGAAGGGGGGGGGGGGGGGGTCTATGGTCATTCGGAATAAAGTAAGGGGATGCGAGATTTGTTATTTACCAGAAAACAATCACCAATCCTCTGTGCGTTACCTCCCCGCTTCAAGCCGCCTGTGCATGCAGGTGCCAGACCGTTCATAAATCTCCATGCAGTGGTATGGGCTTTCTAACGGCAATTCATTTTAATTATGTTTGACATAAAAAGACCACCTACAGATGAGACAATACAGCAATGCGATTTTCAACCTTTCTATGGGGAATACTTCATAACTGAAGTATGCTTTCCCCAAGGAGTTTTACTACCATTTGATTTAATTTTTAATTTTTACATTTTAATCAAAAATAGATCAAACGGAAGCGGCGTCCTCTGGGGAGACATCCGTTCTGATTTAAAGCAGGGTATATTTCTTTTAAATACACGTTGCTGCCATTTCTGCATAACTCAGGAATGACACCCTGCATTGGAAACACGGATCACGCTGTGCTACACATCGTATTCCCCTAATAACATAATGATCAGTTGTCAAATACTGACAACACGTCTTTTCCACCAGTCATTTCATTTCCTCCTCATCTTTTAAAGAAATCCAGACGAAGCCAGCAGTTCAGCAATAAAGTATTGTCTCAATGCTCATTTACCTGAAGCTGCCTTTTCTTTTCAGGATGCAGTTTGGAGGGGAAAAAATGTAATTTTCTGATACAAGTTGTCTGGATGTGTTAGTAGCAATAGCATGCTTAAAGCAGATCTCCGGGCAAACAGCTAAATACAGGTACAGTAAAAGGGAGGGGTGTACCTGTTGAAGGTTTTTTTTTTTTTTATTCCATTCATCCATCCAGTTCTAACAATTACACAGCTCTGCCACACAGCATAGCCCTAAACAACCGAATGACCCAAGCGCTCACTCCAATGGAGATGACAGGCGTGCCGCTCTCCTCAGGCAGGGAACTCCAAACATAGGCACATAAAAGAAAAAAGGAGGTGCAAGCACCTAGTGCATTACCCGTGGACACCTTTAAAAAGTTTATTAAAATGCCAAAGACATACTCACAGACATGAAGAGTAAAATCGCATATAGAGAATCCACCACATGTGGAAATGAACATGTCCCACGGGTTTCGGGGTCACGCTCCCTTGCTCAGAGCTGCTCGGAGGAAGGGAGCGTGACTCCCGAAACCAGTCAGCTGTTTAGTTACAGGGACATGTTAATTTCCACACATGGTGGATTCTCTATATGCAATTTTACTCTTCGTGTCTGTGAGTATGTCTTTCCCATTTTAATAAACTTTTTAAAAGGTGTCCACGGGTAATGCACTAGGTGCTTGCACCTCCTTTTTTTACTTTCATGTCACACAGCATAGCCCTGCCTGGTAGAGAAGGGGACCCAATTTTTCTTAATTTTTTCCATTTTTGCTGTAATTTAGTGACAGTTACAGATCCTGTCCCTCCTTCAGCCTGTGATTGGACAGTCAAATGTGAAGCAGCATACTCAAAGGTGTGTGCAGCCTATTGCATTAGGGTGTGCACCTCAAACATACACGCCTTTCTCTGCACTCTTAGCTGCACAGGACAGGGAATGAATGGGACGTGCTCTGCGCTGAGCGGCTTTCGATTGATTCACAAACGAAAGCACAGTAAACACAGTTTACTATGCTTCAGTTATGAATGAACACAGTGAGTGAGTGTGTTCATTTAGAAAAGGAAGGGGTTGGTAAATTACATATTGACTAGCCCTTTCCCCCACTCTCCATCCTGAAACACCCCCCACAGCAGCTGAGGGGAGAGGAGAGAAGAGGAGGGAAGCCAGCAGCACTATGGAGGGGTGGGGGGGGTTTCGGGGGGAATCACAATTGCACGGTCGTGCAACACTGTACCCAAATAAAAGTGATGTCCTTTTTTTCCCACAAATAGAGCTTTCTTTTGGTGGTATTTAATCACCTGTGCGATTTTTATTTTTTGCGCTATAAACAAAAAAATATTTTTTTTTTTATATGAAATTCTCAAAAAAAATGTAAAAATCAGAATTTTTTAACATTTTAGGCCAATTTGTTTTCTGTTACATATTTTTGATAAAAAAAAAAAATCGCAAATAGGCGTACAGTTCTGATAAAAGAAAACAATATTTTTCACTTTCTGCTACAGTATATAACATTCTCAAAAAAAATAAATAAAAATCAAAATGTTTTAACATTTTAGGCCAATTTGTTTTCTGCTACATATTTTCGTTAAAAAAAAAATAAAATAGCAATAAGCGTATTTCGATTAGTTTGCGCAAAAGTTGTCGCGTCTACTAACTACGGGAAAGATTTATGTCATATTTATTGTTTCGTTGTTTTTTTACTAGTAATGGCGGCTGTAACGGATCAACCAACACCCCGACCGGGCACCTCTGTTGACGGATGCTCCTAGTGCTTCCCGAGGGGTCCAAGCACTCCACCAGACACTGTAACCACTTCAGACCCCACGAACCGCTGCAGCTTGGTTGGGGTCTCACCATCTCCTACCCACCCTGGACCTACGACAAGGCTCCAGGTTCCTATGGGTGACCCTCTCTTTTCCCAGAGAGTGAAGCAGGAACAAGAACAAGCTCTTACACAAGCTTTTACAAGAGCTTAATGATTATCCAAGGGAGTATGAAAGACATAGCAATCCCTTGTAGCATATTCCCCCAATGAGAGACAGGACTCTAGATTGAGGGTGAAGTATATCTCAACTTTATTGAACAAGAAACAGACTTTTATACAGTTTTCCCCCACAAGGTTACCGCCCAGGTGGACCTTGATGAAAACAGGCCCTGACATTCACAATCCAATGAAAACAAAGCTTTACACTCCCATACAGTGTACACAAAGATATGCACTGTGGGACAATCCCCCCTCCCCCTTCCGCAGCCAATCCACATACACATATACATCCCATAATAAGCTTATCTTAAGGCAGACAGAACAATGTGAGGTCATTAACATTTAACAATGAGACAGGCCTAATCCACATTCCCTCCCAATACACAAACAATAGGGAAGTCTTCCAATGACAGTCTGTGTGTCTCTCTCTCCCAGACAAGCACATGGAATACACTGTGTAATGTGGTATTAAATCTTCATATTTCTATATGAAGATATGGTTGACAAATATTACTGTCCCATCTGAAGCAATTCAAACCATTAAGTATTTGCTCCTCACCTCCAGTGATGGTGAATACCGTCACATATCTTCCCCCCAAAGGTAGACTAACCAAGTACCAGACCTCCAACTGGTCTGTGCCTGAGTTAGTTGGGTAACAAGTCCCTAAGAGTCCATCATGGCAGCTTCCTTGACAAAGTTCCAGATAGTTTGTAAGTTTGTCTTGGCAAGGAGCATAGAGTTCTCATAGCCGATCAGTCTGTGGAAGTCTGGTTTGGGCAGGCCAGACTGGGCTTCTTGGCCTAGAGAGGCCTAGGGGGCTAAGAGAGCTGTTTTCCAACCTCTCTAAGGTAGGCTGTGTTCCACGGGCCCTCCCAATGTCTGCACTCACCCAGTACCCCAAACAAATTGTCTGGAACACATCGTTACTCACCCAGCCAACCTCTGCCTCTCTGGTAGCACATACCCGCCGCTGGGGATAGGGGATAAGCGGCGGGTCTGGCCCTTCTCCCGAGAGTCCTTTTAGCCGCTGGAGAGAAGACAGGGTGGTGGGGTCACTTCGTCAGGCTGTTGGGGATCTGGGCCGACTGTCCAGCATCCCCGGGGGTATACAAGTGAAGACTGTAGTCCCGTCCACTACCACAGGAACTCCATCATTTGTATGTTGAGGGCAGAGGCCAGCCGCACTCTGCTCTGTTGCCAGCTTCTCTGCTGGGTTAGTGTCATCATTCTGGGGCATCAACTGCTTCTGGGAAGGGGAGTCAGCTGCTCCATCTTCCTTACCCCCATCTGGCGGTTGGGACAACCTTTCTCTGGTACTGTCTCCCAGATGCACAGATCCTGGCTGGAGAGGGAAGACAGTTTCCTCCACTCTGACTGACTCTTGGGGAGGGAGGACAGCAACTTCCTCTCCCTTCTCACCCTGGGCCTCCGGAACTGCAACAGGTGTGGGGCAGAGGTCATTGACTCTCTGTCCGGCTGCCAGCACTTCAGCTGGGTGTAGAAGCTTCACTTCATCAGCTTGTCGCTGCGGCGAGGGGCAGATTTCCCCAGCTTCCTGGAACTCTGTATCTTTTGCGGGTGCTGGGCAGAGGTTGATAGCACTCTGCCCTGTTGCCAGCTCTTCTGCTGGGTTGGAAAAGCCTTCCGTTGGGCTGCCATCCGCTATCCAAGGGCATGTTTGGGATACATGCCAACGGACAGCTCTATAGCTCTCTTCCAACCACATCTCTGCCCAGACCAACCTGCTTAACTCAGCTGTCTGCTCTTTGTGCGGTGTATCTCCCAAAGACAGCTCCACAATCCATACTGTAACCAGTACCTTTTCTGGATGGAGGGGAGGATTTTTCCCTTGTGGCGCTGCTCACGGGCTAGTGTTTCCTTCCAGAGATCCAAGCGCACAGAATCATGCCATCCTAGCAGGACCTGGTATGACACTGGTCCCCTGTGCTGTATCTGCATCTCTCGCAACCTCCTTACGAATTCCTCTTCCATGGAGATGCAGCACGGGTGTTAGCTCACTCAATAACGTTACCGGTGTCTCCGAGCTGCTTCTCCTCGCACTAGGATGCCATCCCACTGCTGCCACCTATGTAACGGATCAACCGGCACCCCCCATTGACGGATGCTTTTAGTGCTTCCTGAGGGCTCCAAGCACTCCACCAGACATCGTAACCACTTAAGACCCCACGAACCGCCGCAGCTTGGTTGGGGTCTCACCGTCTCCTACCCACTCTACAACAAGTCTCCAGGTTCCCGTGGGTGACCCTCACTTTCCCCAGAGAGTGAAGCAGGAACAAGAACAAGCTCTTACACAATCTCTTGCAAGAGCTTAGTGATTATCCAAGGGAGTATGAGACATAGCAATCCCTTGTAGCATATTCCCCCAATGAGAGACAGAACCTATCTTTCCCCAGAGAGTGCAGCAGAACAAGCTCTTATACAAGCTCTTACAAGAGCTTAGTGATTATCCAAGGGAGTATGTAGCACATAGCAATCCCTTGTAGCCGATTCCCCCAATGAGAGACAGGACTCTAGATTGAGGGTGAAGTATAGCTCAACTTTATTGAACAAGAAACAGACTTTTATACAGTTTTCCCCCGCAAGGTTACCGCCCAGGTGGACCTTGTTGAAAACAGGCCCTGACATTCACAATCCAATGAAAACAAAGTTTTACACTCCCATACAGTGTACACAAAGATATACACTGTGGGACAATCCCCCCTCCCCCTTAGCAGCCAATTCACATACACATATACATCCCATAATAAGCTTATTTAAAAGGCAGACAGAACAATGTGAGGTCATTAACATTTAACAATGAGACAGGCACAATCCACATTCCCTCCCAATACACAAACAATAGGGAAGCCTGCCAATGACAGTCTCTCTCTCTCTCTCCCCCAGACAAGCACATGGAATACACCATGTAAGGTGGTATTAAATCTTCATATTTCTATATATAGATATGGTTGACAAATATTACTGTCCCGTCTGAAGTAATTCAAACCATTAAGTATCTGCTCCTCACCTCCAGTGATGGTGAATACCATGACAGCGGCGATCTGCGATTTTTAGCGGGACTACGACATTGCGGCAGACAGATCGTACCCCTAACTGACATTTTTGACACTTTTGGGGGGACCAGTAACATTACTACAGTAATCAGTGCTAAAAATATGCACTGTTAATGTAATAATGACACTGGCAAGGAAGGGGTAACATTGTGGGTGATCAACGGGTTAAATGTGAGCCTGGACGAGTGATTCTAACTGTGGGGGGGGGGGGGGGGGCGTGGCTTCTGAAATTATCATAGAGACCTGTGATCCTATATAGAAGGATCACAGGTGCTCTGTGATCATTCCAGGGAGAAGAATGGTCAGCTGTGTTTACAACAGCTGACTGTTCTTCTCTCTCAGCAGGGAGTGATCGCGGGTGTCAGGCGGCAATTGGAGCCGCCTGCCCCATGCGTTGGCTTCCCCGCTGCCAAGTGGGGGTGGGAGCTCACCCCCTAGCTGCAGGCGCGCGACTGTCATAGGTCAGTTTGCGCAGGAGAGCTGCACTGCCACAGTAAAAAGGCGGCGGGCAGTCGGGAAGCAGTTAATTTCTTCAGTTACTTCCTGGTTTCTTGCCTAGGAAAATGATGTCATATAGCCCATGATTCTCCAGGAGGGTCAACAACTGGGTTACCTTTTAGGTACATCTTCAGAAGGGGAGGAGAGGAGGAGAGGTTTTCTCAGCTAAGCACACTCTCCTGCATTCATGCTTGAACGAAGGACAGATGCAGTCCACAAGTAAATGCTGGAGAAAATGGAGGAAACCTGGTTGAGAATGCCTGGCTTAGAGCCTTTTTTTTTTTTTTGCCATCTGTCTATTGAGCAGATAGTGATGGAAAATCTCTTAAATGGAGAAACAAAAGCGTATTTTCAGTAGAGGAAAGGTTAAATGTCTGACAGTGTTCTTACTGATGTCTGTACCTTCCTGTCCTGGACATCCACTGCCATCAATTCTTGTACATGTGTCAAAGAGACAGTGAAGGAAAATCTCCCCAATGGGGGTCACATAAAGAAATACAGTGACAAGAAATAGGATGTGAAGCCCTTGGAAATAACTGGTTTTCTGCAGTAATTTGCCATAAAATGATACGATACGAAAATCGGAAGTAAAATTTCGTCCGACGAATGATCTGCCGATTTTCGGGTTGTTAGTATAGTGCTTTCAACAGCCGATTACGAATTTTCGGATGACAAAAACTGGATGTGCAGGCTATAAACTTTTTATCGTACGTCAACACAATGTCCGATTTTCGTTTAATTAATGCAGTTTTTGTTTTTTACATTTTTTCGAAAAAAATCTTAAGAGCAAGGCTAGGCATGCTCAGCAAAGAAAGAACACATACAAAACAATTCAACACATGACATGACTTCTGAAGTAGAATTCTGTCATATGGGAATTTTTCGTTTGAAAGTAACCTCTTCACTTTCGACATGAGACTAGCATGCAACAAAAAAGGAACGAAAGATCGTCCGATAATCTGATCGTGTGTACGAGGCTTAAGTCGCAAACATAGACAAACACTATGTGCTTAAAGAGGAGTTCCAAAAAAAAAATAATTAAAAGTCAGCAGCCACAAATACTGTAGCTGCTGACTTTTGATATAAGGATACTTACCTGTCCAGGGATCCCGCGATATCAGCACCACTAGCTGACTTGTCAATTGGCTTCAGGTGCAGGCACCGGCATCCAGGGCTGCTGTTAGAAATCACAGGGCCCCATGCAGCCTACCTGTATATATATATATATATATACTGTATATACACACACACACAGTATCTTACAAAAGGGAGTACACTCCTCACATTTCTGTATATATTTTATTATATCTTTTCATGTGACAACACTGAAGAAATGACACTTTTATACAGTGTAAAGTAGTGAGCGTACAGCTTGTATAGCAGTGCAAATTTGCTGTCCCCTCAAAATAACTCAACACACAGTCATTAATGTCTAAACCGCTGGCAACAAAAGTGAGTACACCCCTAAGTGAAAATGTCCAAATTGGGCCCCACCCCAATTGGCCATGTTCTTTCCCCAGTGTCATGTGACTTGTTAGTGTTACAAGGTCTCAGGTGTGAATGGGAAGCAGCTGTGTTAAATTTGGTGTTATCGCTCTTACTCTCTCATACTGGTCACTGGAAGTTCAATATGGCACCTCATGGCAAAGAACTCTCTGAGGATCTGAAAAAAAATAATTATTGCTCTACATGAAGATGGCATATGCTATAAGAAGATTGCCAAGGCCCTGAAACTGAGCTGCAGCACGGTGATCAAGGCCATACAACAGGACAGGTTCCAGTCAGAACAGGCCTTGCCATGGTCGACCAAAAAAGATGAGTGCACATGGTCAGCCTCATAACCAGATGTTGTCTTTGGGAAATAGACGTATGAGTGCTGCCAGCATTGCTGCAGAGGTTGAAGGGATGGGGGGGTCAGCCTGTCAGTGCTCAGACCATACGCCCCACACTGCATCAAATTGGTCTGCATGGCTGTTGTCCCACAAGGAAGCCTCTTCTAAAGATGATGCACAAGAAAGCCCGCAAACAGTTTGCTGAAGACAAGCAGGCTAAGGACATGGGTTACTGGAACCATGTCCTGTGGTCTGATGAGACCAAGATAAACTTATTTGGTTCAGATGGTGTCAAGTATGTGTGGCGGCAACCAGGTGAGGAGTACAAAGACAAGTGTGTCTTGCCTTCAGTCAAGCATGGTGGTGGGAGTGTTATGGTCTGGGGCTGCATTAGTGCTGCTGGCACTGGGGAGCTACAGTTCTTCAAGGGAACCATGAATGCCAACATGTACTGTTACATACTGAAGCAGAACATAATCCCTCCCATTCAGAGACTGGGCTGCAGGGCATTATGCCAACATGATAACGACCCCAAACACACCTCCAAGACGACCACTGCCTTGCTAAAGAAGCTGAGGGTAAAGGTGATGGACTGGCCAAGCAAGTCTCCAGAACGAAACCCTATTGAGCATCTGTGGGGCATCCTCAAACGGAGGGTGGAGGAGCGCAAGGTCTCTAACATACAACAGCTCTGTGATGTTTCGTCATGGAGGAGTGGAAGAGGACTCCAGTGGCAACCTGTGAAGCTCTGGTGAACTCCATACCCAAGAGGGTTAAGGCAGTGCTGGTAAACAATGGTGGCAACACAAAATATTGACAATTTGGGCCCAATTTGGATATTGACACTTAGGGGTGTACTCACTTCTATTGCCAGCAGTTTAGGCATTAATGGCTGTGTGTTGAGTTATTTTAAGGGGACAGCAAATTTACACTGTTATACAAGCTGTACACTCACTACTTTACATTGTAGCAAAGTGTCATTTCTTCAGTTTATATATACACATACATATACACACACACACATATACAGTGCCTTTGCAAAAGTATTCGGCCCCCTTGAACTTTGCGAACTTTTGCCACATTTCAGGCTTCAAATATAAAGATATAAAACTGTAATTTTTTGTGAAGAATCAACAACAAGTGGGACACTATCATGAAGTGGAATGAAATTTATTGGATATTTCAAACTTTGTTAAATAAAAAACTGAAAAACTGGGCGTGCAAAATTATTCAGCCCCTTTACTTTCAGTGCAGCAAACTCTCTCCAGAAGTTCAGTGAGGATCTCTGAATGATCCAATGTTGGCCTAAATGACTAATGATGATAAATAGAATCCACCTGTGTGTAATCAAGTCTCCTTATAAATGCACCTGCACTGTGATAGTCTCAGAGGTCTGTTTAAAGCGCAGAGAGCATCATGAAGAACAAGGAACACAACAGGCAGGTCCAAGATACTTTTTTGGAGAAGTTTAAAGCTGGATTTGGATACAAAAAGATTTCCCAAGCTTTAAACATCCTAAGGAGCACTGTGCAAGCAATGATATTGAAATGGAAGGAGTATCAGACCACTGCAAATCTACAAAGACCTGCCGGCCCCCTAAACTTTCAGCTCATACAAGGAAAAGACTGATCAGAGATGCAGCCAAGAGGCCCATGATCACTCTGGATGAACTGCAGAGATCTACAGCTGAGGTGGGAGACTCTGTCCATAGGACAACAATCAGTCGTATACTGCACAAATCTGGCCTTTATGGAAAAGTGGCAAGAAGAAAGCCATTTCTTAAAGATATCCATAAAAAGTGTCGTTTAAAGTTTACCACAAGCCACCTGGGAGACACACCAAACATGTGGAAGAAGGTGCTCTGGTCAGATGAAACCAAAATCAAACTTTTTGGCAACAATGCAAAACGTTATGTTTGGCGTAAAAGCAACACAGCTCATCACCCTGAACACACCATCCACACTGTCAAACATGGTGGTGGCAGCATCATGGTTTGGGCCTGCTTTTCTTCAGCAGGGACAGGGAAGATGGTTAAAATTGATGGGAAGATGGATGGAGCCAAATACAGGACCATTCTGGAAGAAAACCTGATGGAGTCTGCAAAAGACCTGAGACTGGGACGCAGATTTGTCTTCCAACAAGACAATGATCCAAAACATAAAGCAAAATCTACAATGGAATGGTTCACAAATAAACATATCCAGGTGTTAGAATGGCCAAGTCAAAGTCCAGACCTGAATCCAATCGAGAATCTGTGGAAAGAACTGAAAACTGCTGTTCACAAACGCTCTCCATCCAACCTCACTGAGCTCGAGCTGTTTTGCAAGGAGGAATGGGCAAAAATTTCAGTCTCTCGATGTGCAAAACTGATAGAGACATACCCCAAGCGACTTACAGCTGTAATCGCAGCAAAAGGTGGCGCTACAAAGTATTAACTTAAGGGGGCTGAATAATTTTGCACGCCCAATTTTTCAGTTTTTTATTTGTTAAAAAGGTTTGAAATATCCAATAAATTTCGTTTCACTTCATGGTTGTGTCCCACTTGTTGTTGATTCTTCACAAAAAATTATAGTTTTATATCTTTATGTTTGAAGCCTGAAATGTGGCAAAAGGTTGAAAAGTTCAAGGGGGCCGAATACTTTCGCAAGGCACTGTACATAAACACACACTCTTTTTTTTTACCATTTTTGCCAGTTTTAAATTTGATAAGCAGCACAGTGGCTAAGTGGTTAGCACTTCCACTGATGAAGCACTAGGGTCATTGGTCTGAATCCCAACCTTGGCACTACCGGCCTGGAGTTTGCATGTTCTCTCTTTGTCTACTTGGGTAAAGTGGACCAAGTATGTATGTATGAGTGTGAGGACCTTAGATTGTAAGCTCCTTGAAGGCAGGGACTGTTGGGACTGTACAATATATGTGTAAAGTTCTGCGTAAATTCACAGCCCTATAAAATAACTTGTAATATATTCATAAAACAAAAAAGAAAAAAAAAAAAGAAAAAAGAAAAAAAGGATAAAAGGATATTCCCTTTTGGGTGAAGTTCCGCTTTAACATTTGTTTTACTCTTCTTCATAAAAGAGTTTAGATATAAATACCAAACCACCAGTAAATAAAAAGACACAAACAATTAATTACAGACAGATGCCAAATGACAGTTGCTTCTTTAAAAACACATTCTTTATTAAAAAAAAAAAAAAAAAACTATTTGGCAAACATCTCCCTTCATTAAGGAATGTGTTACTTGCTAATTTTACATTCACAATAAATGTACCAATTAAAATATTCTTACAAAACAAATCTGATGAAGGTGACAACACGCCAGATCCTGTTTATACAATAGGAAGCCCAGCATTTTAGCGTCACCATTGGCAGGAGAGAGACCGCGAGTCTGTTATTTTGTTTAAAGTAAATAGAAAATCCAGAGGTGTGAAAATAGAAAAGAAACCTCAGGACTGTACATTCCATCTCGTCAGGAAAGAAGAAAATAAAGAACTCTGAAATATCACAAATTCGGATATATACATGAGAACACACAAATCTACAGTATAAAATGGCTACTTAGTGGTTAACGTAGTTGCATAGTCTATCTTAGAATAAGATACTAATAGACAAGACAACCTTTACCAGACTTGCGAAAGATCGGTTTGAAAATAGTTCTCTTTTTCGACCATAAACCACAACAATCTAACTAAAAAGGTCAGTGCTTCAAAAAAAATATACAAATATGATGGTGCCAGATAATACCGAAGTAATGTTTCCAGACACTTAACACACAAGCACTGTGTGAAAAAAAGGACGTACACCCCAATAAAAATTGTTGACTTTTTCAATAATTTAAAGCAGGAAAACTTTAGACATTGATTCAAACAGTATAATTATAATCTAGGATTAAGGTCCTAATAGACTGAAACTTGTTAGTGTTGCTTATCTTATGGAACATTTTTTCTCCTTGTATCAATAAAGAAGAATTTTTCACTTTCACCTTGTTGCCAACTTTTCGTGGTTTAGTCAATTCAAACAGTGCCTACAGATAAAGGTAATCATAAAAAAAAAAGTACATTGTGTTTAATTTTCATGATCTCAACTAGGGGTCTCCAGACTTTCTAAGAGAGTTTAGTATCCCTCAAAATGTATGGGGGGGCAAACTTTCCCAAGCAAGAGCAGAAAATGCCCCAGTGTCAGTGGGAGTAAACAATGCCTCAGGCATAGCACCTGTGGTCAAGTAAGAGGAGGAATCATTTCCCATCATTGGTGTCAGAGGGAGAAAAGTGCCCCGCTATTGGTGTCAGTGGAAGGAATGGTGCCCCATCGTTGAGTTGGTGTCAGTAGAAGTAATAGTGTAATATCAGTTGGAGGATTAGTGCCTTGAAGGCTGGATAAAAGCAAGCATAGGGTGGCATTTGGCCCATGGGCCACAGTTTGGAAACCACTGATCCAAGCTAACAAAAATGCAGATTTGTCATATGGAAAAAGTAAGTAACCCCCTATATGTAGCAGTTTAAATCCATGACATTAGAATCTGGCATTAGATTCCAATGACTAGAACCTCTTTAGGGAGTATGCAGGTGGAAACTGATTTATTTAAACCTCAGATATCTAGGGTGGGTCTGGTGTTCCCTTTGCTATTAATGTGTGGGTGGTGTCATCATGCCAAGATCAACAGAGCTCCCTAAGGTCCTCAGAGAGAAAGTTGTGAGTGTCTACAAGTCTGACAAGGGATTTAAAAAGATTATTTAAAATCAGATCATTCCACTGGAAGAAAAAAAAAAATCTACAGGTGACATTGATTTTAAACAACTGCTAATTTGTCCAGGACTGCCCAGCCCTGCATATTATACAAATTTGCTATTGAATTTATAGGCAAAGATGTGGCCTTCTGAAACAATGTGCCGATGACTGATCAATCACAGGTAGAGATGTTTTGACATAGTAACAGTAGACATGTTTGCTGTAATCCAATATTTTAGAAGGAAAAGCCTCATAACTGTGAAGCATGGTGGTTGGGATTACATTGCTGTGTCGAGGCCTGGGAAAATTGCAGCTATCAAGTCAACTATACATTCTGTTTCATATTAAAAAGCGTGCTTGATAAAAATCTGTTCAAAGTTGAAGCAAAAAAAGGAGTCTTTCAACATGACCATAATCCAAAGCAAACTAGCAATTCCCCCAAGAAAACGCTCAAAAAGAAGAAATAGGGTTACAGACGGCCTTAGTCAAAGCCCTGATTTGATGCCCACTAAAAATGTTGGCTTGTGTGTGGGGGGGGTAGGGGGGTTTAAAAATAGGCAGTTCAACAAGGGGAACCTACACAGATCTTGGAACAGAGTGAAATTTTCTATTGGGAAGTGGTCAAAAATTTCATGATATCAGAGACTAGAGGACAGTTATAGAAGATCCCCACAAGAAGTCAGTTCTGCTACGGGGGGGGGGGGGGGGGGCAATACCGACTTTTTCCACTGTACACCACTGAATGCATTGATATTTTTGTTGAATAAATGATTGAAATGGCACATTTTCCCAGTGTTCTTATGCAAGTCTGTCACCTTTATCTGTAGACACTGTTTAAATGAAGTTTGAATGTTTGCATGTTAAAATTGAAAAAGTCAACAATTTCATGGAATGTACTTACTTTTTAAGATGCCTGTATATTATGTATTATTGATTATTTTAAAAAGTTTAATTCTAGGTATGAATATTTTATACATAGTTACATTGGTCAAGCTTGCCATACCTGGCCAATGCCCCTGGAAGTTGGAAATCACTAAAGTAGACCACTGCTACAACAGTGATCTCCACTTACTTTCAGGTCCCACACCGAGTGGCTGCCTTGCTGCTTTTTGAACACAGGAGGGTCGGCCGCTCAACACAGGTGCCACTCAGTGAATGCTTTGCATTTTCCAAATTAATTTAAAGCATTCTCCGATTGGACAAGGTGAAGAGGCGGTGCAGTGATGTCATGCTCCCAATTTCGTCCAATCAGAGAACACTTTGCAGTAGCAATGTCTACGTTAGTGATTTCCATCTTCCGGGGGCATCAGCCAGGTTTGGGACATACAAGCTTGATCAATGTAACTGTGTATTAAATATCCATACTTGGAATTCCTCTTTAAAGGACCAGTCTGCTCAAGTGATATTTTAGTTAAAGGTGCAGGTGGATGGGTTGAGTCAGCCCCCAGCCTATTTTATTCCTCGAATACTAAACAGTGAGATCCTCCAGTCCTAATTCCTGGCTCTGTGTCTGCCATCAGGGAGTTTTGGGTGAAGTCCCAACAGGCAGAGTCTGAGCCCTTATAATGGCCACAGGAGGTGTGCACACTTGGAAACTCAAGTGCAGATATCTCACCAATAGAGTCCAAGATAGATAAAAGGCAAAGTGTCAGAGCTGATGGACCCTTTAAAATAAAATAAAAAACAAAAAAACTTGAAAAAATTGCTATTGATGGAAACGGTCTGAGAAATTCCAGCTTTGCAGATTGATTTTTCTCACAAAGTTCATCAATTAAATATTCTTTCTTAAATGAGCCAACATTCGACTTGAAATTTAATTTTTTTCAGGCAGCTATCTAATTTTTATGGGTAGCCAAAGTGCAAAACTAAATGGATTATAAGTGTATGGATGTTTATGGATGTGGTCATTTCTAGACAGGCTGAGAGGAGACTGGTAATTCCAGCAAACACCCTGGGCTCATACTTAAGGGCAACTGGCCCTGTAGCAATTTTGTGGCTGATTGCTACTGGCTGCCCTGAAATAAGGCTGCACCAGGGATGTTGGCAAACGATCTAGAAGCTATTTAAAATTAACAAATATATCACTCAATAATGAGTCCGAAAGAAAAAAAAAAAATAAAGTTTTGGTGGTCAGATTATCTTCCCTTGTTGCACATAATTTAAAAGGCATAGTCATCATACAGGGACTATATTGTTGTTTTTGTATATAAAAAAGTTTGTATCCCTTTATAACAAGGTAAATAAGAAAAATGTATATGAACACTTCTGAAAGGCATCCCCCCTTCCACCTATGATAGATAGGACGGTCTAACTTCGTTATACACAATTTGCCAACAGGCATACACGCAGTCGTTTTTTTCTTTTAAGAAAGTCCAGTATGCTTTACCAACTTAAACTAAATCCCAACTGACCTTTCACTTTAATATCAACTAAATATATTCCAAGTTCATCAAAGCAAAAAATATAAGGAGTCTTACAGTTCATTTTCTTTAGAAATTTAGATCTATACCTCTTCAATCAACAAATCTTAAATCTCCCTGCTGACTGTACAGCTATAGCGAACTACTGCAGAGAGACCACTGCTTTCACACAGAGAGCAAGGGATCCTCTGCAACATGCTGGCAATGAGCAGGCTTTTCTACTAAAGAAGCAGAACATATCTTTTCGATTTAAACTCAAAGTTTAGTTGGACTTTAATGGTATAGATGCCCTTTGTATTAAAAGTTTATTTGTAAAATTCATGATAAAACACTAGTTTATAAACCTAAAAAAAAAACAAAAACACAAAACACTGTAAACTATTCCCTTTCATCCAAGGCAGTCTTGCAGTGCTTGTCCTGCATGCTGGCCATGCTGTGACCGCATGATGAGGACAACCAACAGTATCACCAATGCATCTAGTCTTCGTTTGATGTATGTGCATTTGGGACAACACTAGTTCATACACATTATGGAATGATGTGCTTATAGCCATAATGTGCACAGTACCGAGACCCATAACAACCAAACAGGTTTCACCTTTCTTCAGATAAGTAGCACAGTCAATTTGGCTTTCAATTGTACAACTGCAGATTACTGCACCAACCAGCCACTAGCCAGGAAGAGTTGTAGATCCACACGTTATCACTGTTATCAATGGGTTTTAAACTTATTAGAATTTCTATTAATTCTTATGCCAGGACTAACATTTGGATCCTTCTTGCAAGACCCTGACCATCTATAGTCACCGGAAAACTTACTGGTTCTGGGGCACTGGACAGTTTCCCAAAAATCACAAATGACAGTGCAGACTTGAAAAAAGTCAAAGATTACAATTGGATAGAGCAGCCTTTCTCAACTTATTTACCCTAGAACAGTGGAAAATAAAGGAAAACAACTGCGCTAATTCAAACCAATAATAAGCAGCAACTTCAAGTGCGACAGACACCCCAAAATAAATAGTATAAAATAAGCTGCGCTGTATGTTGAACCATCAACTGAAATAGTCCATAAAAAAGTCCAATAACAAAATGAAGTTGTGAAAACTTGTGCAGGTACCCCTTACCAAATGGTTGATATAGAGAAGCCAAGTGATGAATATTCAATTATCCTCGCGGATGTGACACACTATTCACCCAATGACGTTGGGGCTTCTCAGCAGGGGGCATTAAAGTAAAAGAAAATGGACACCATAGTGTAAATCCAACTTAAAAAAGGTTAAGCACCAAGAATTAATATTCAGGCCCTGTTCAGGTACCGCTTACCAGAAATAAGACAATATAAGGCCGAACAGTAAAGGAGACTCCAGATACACCTCAGATGTTAGGAATCGAGGGACCTTGTGATGTCAGTAAGGAACTCCAGCAACGTGTAGGTTGAATTTATGAAAAATAAAACAGGGCAAACGCCATAGCGTAAAACCAAAAAAAACAGAACAAAAAACACCCAAGTGATGTGCACACAACAGGTCTCGTGGGGGGAGAGCCACATTCATCAATGAATGAATAAAGGGATCCAGTAATTGACACTCGAATCGGGGCTTCTCCAAAGGGCTCAGGGCTCAGAGGTGGATCAGAGAACAGCCATGTTCAGCATAATGTTTCTCTAATTTCTCATCCAACATCTTGCAAATTCCGTCTCCAAAGTTTTGAAGTATTTTGGCCTCCTTTCCACTATGGAGAGGTAGGGGATACTTTTTCAGTGAGTTAATAGCCAGCAGCACAAGACAGAGATGTTCTCACTAAGTTGGATGAGAAATTAGAGAAACATTATGCTGAACATGGCTGTTCTCTGATCCACCTCTGAGCCCTGAGCCCTTTGGAGAAGCCCCGATTCGAGTGTCAATTACTGGATCCCTTTATTCATTCATTCATCTGTTGAGCTGGTCGTTTTCCACCTGGGAACTTGAGCTGAGCTTTGCACCCCTGCCTGTTTAACCATTGAAGTTGGTAATAGTATCCATACATATCACTGGCTATTCGGTCTGCATGTTTGGTGTCCCTCTTTTTCTCCGATACTTATCCATCTGGTAAGCAGCCATCTTCATTGGTTTGACACCCCATACACTCCTTTATTTGCTCTCTATCCATTCAGCGTTTGGTAAGGGGTACATATGGAGTTTATTTGGTGATTGGTGTCCTATTCCCCCATATGCACTGACTCTCCCCCCACGAGACCTGTTGTGTGCACATCACTTGGGTGTTTTTTGTTCTGTTTTTTTTGGTTTTACGCTATGGCGTTTGCCCTGTTTTATTTTTCATAAATTCAACCTACACGTTGCTGGAGTTCCTTACTGACATCACAAGGTCCCTCGATTCCTAACATCTGAGGTGTATCTGGAGTCTCCTTTACTGTTCGGCCTTATATTGTCTTATTTCTGGTAAGCGGTACCTGAACAGGGCCTGAATATTAATTCTTGGTGCTTAACCTTTTTTAAGTTGGATTTACACTATGGTGTCCATTTTCTTTTACTTTAATGCCCCCTGCTGAGAAGCCCCAACGTCATTGGGTGAATAGTGTGTCACATCCGCGAGGATAATTGAATATTCATCACTTGGCTTCTCTATATCAACCATTTGGTAAGGGGTACCTGCACAAGTTTTCACAACTTCATTTTGTTATTGGACTTTTTTATGGACTATTTCAGTTGATGGTTCAACATACAGCGCAGCTTATTTTATACTACCCTAGAACAGTGATGGTGAACCTTGGCACCCCAGATATTTTGGAACTACATTTCCCACGATGCTCAACTACACTTCAGAGTGCATGAGCACCATGGGAAATGTAGTTCCAAAACATCTGGGGTGCCAAGGTTCACCATCACTGCCCTAGAAGAACCCTTGAAATTATTTTCAGCTCTTTGGGAACCCCTGCTAAAACCAATGCATTAGTGTCAGTGAGAAACTAACCATTACATTAATGGTCAGCTGGAAGAACCCCTCTTTAGGGCTTGTTCCAACTTACACCCAAGGGTCATTTAAAGCAGGCAGTTGAGCCCTGGTTTTACCCCCCTCCTCCCAACAAGGGCATGCAGCCGCAATGGTTTACTTCATGGAAAAGAGTAAACTTGCCTGTAGCGGTCAACAGGTAGTACCACCGCCTCGAACACTACTTATTCTAGTAAATAGGGCTGCTCCACAACCAAGTACAATATGTGCTGGGTCAGCATTTTCAGGGTTAAAACAGGTTGTGAGGAAGCATCATATCACCTCCCAACTGTGATTCCATAGTGGATTGCTTTTAAGAGGACAACAAGGGCTGCTGCATGTCAGAATGAGCCCCAACACTAGCGGCAGTAGCTCTTCCTGCTGAGCCACCTGAGTTGTGGGACATCAGGGGAAAACAGGTGTATAGCGGCTACAACCTTCCCACATAACAGCTCACTTCGGTGAGCCATGACTAAGAATATCTAAAACGCGTAGGATGTTTACTTAATAAAGGAATATTTTTTTGGATGTCACCCTGAGTGCCAACCATCCCTTTCCTTATTCTGAGATGCTAGACAGTTCCCTGATTCCTTGGATAATTTTGCCTTCTCTTTTTCTGGTGAACCTAGAACTTCCTGCTCCTCCTATGAACTTCTTATTTAAGCCATGTCTCTGCACTACCTGTTTTCCAAATTATTGAGTTCTCTCCAGCCAATATCTTGCTTCTTTAAGTACCTGCAGATGTCCTTATCTCTTCTACCACTCGTTACTGATCTTTGGCTTGTTCCTCAACTACTCTTCCGTTTAATCCCAACCTGGAACCACTAGTTACTGGCCTTTGACTTGATCCCTACCTGGTACATCTGCTACTGGACCACGGCTTGCTCAGCTCCTGGTGTGGTGATCCTGAGGACTGTGACCTGGTACTCTCATGCAGCAAAACCCATCTCCACCATCAGGAGCTCTGATGAATACCTGTTAGTGCTTAGACCCCGCACCTTTGTGTACTAATTCAGCTGGTCGGTGGGAGCTTCTCTAAAGCTATAGTTACTGGTCCCTGAGCCTGACCCCTGACCATAATATCACTGGTATAATGCAGATGGATCTGCCAAGTGGCGGTGGCCCACAAACTAGGAAGGCACCATCAGAAGCCAATCAGCTGCAGCTCAAGCAAACTAGCAAAATGCTGGAGTAACCCTGGGGTTCCACAGAACTCTGGTTGAGAATAGCTTGAATACAGTAGAGCAATAACCCAGAGTAGCCAAAAAGAAGTCAAATAGTAGTGTTTGGATAGCTCTAAAGCGATGAACATTTTTAAAACTAAATCTGATTGGTTGTTATGGTTTGAAGAAAGAACTGTTCTTGTTACCCTTGGTAACCAACTTTTTCCTTTCATATTTGTAGTACAGTGCAGGGAGAAACAAAGAAAGAATCTGAATGGTTGGCATCAGGAACAGTTTTTCATATTTACGAATGGCACTGTGAAACGCTTTTTCTGTTGTAGAAAGAAGTATGCAAAGCTAAAAAGGTATCACCTTGCCCCTTTAAGGTCTGTAAGTTGAACTTACACTGGATCCTCTCCCCATTTCCCCCTGTCCCGCTATCTCCCGCTGTGTGACATTGGGTCACCGCTTTAACTGGCCCGGGAATTTGAAATTCCCACAGCTTTCTCTTCTCTAGCGCTGACAGGACGGGCTAGGCGGGTTCTGATTGGTCAGCGCTGACCAATAATAAAGCCTCCTATATGTACTCGCTGAGAGGTACGTATAGGAGTTTAAGCCGTGGGAATTTCAAATCCTCAGACGAGTAAAGCTACGATCTGGTATATGACAGCGGGTGATCGCAGGACTCCTATATAGCGGGACTGAGGGGGAGGGGGTCCAGTGTAAGATCACCTTTACAAATTTTCTGTAATGGTGAACTTACCCTTTAAAGATGATTATTATTAAGGTCATATGCACATTGGGCTTAAAAAATACCACTTTTATAGGCGTTTGATTTTTTTCTTTCCAGCCTGTAAATGCACCTCTACGTTAGCTTATGTGGCCAAGCACACATAGGTGTTTACAGTAGTATTAGAAAAGAAGTATTTAGGGGCTGAAAAAAAAAAAAAAAAAATACAATGGCCAGGGGAAATTATCTGGCCAATGAAATCAGTGAATGCCCAAACGCCTAACGAGCCTAAGTGCATGTGCAAACCGCAGCTCTGGATGGGTTTTTTTAAGCATTTTTTTTCTTGCCAAGTGCAAAGGCATCCAGTAGAGGAAAAAAATGTCTTATGTGCATGAGGCATAAAGGGAAGAGTCCCAGGAGCTGCCACTCAGGCCTCATCCACAATGGAACGTATGCTAAAACATTTTGGAATCTACCTTTAAAGCAGAAGTTTTCTATGAAGACAGAGAAGCTATTAGTGACACACTGGATGGATAATGGAGGCACTGTAGTATTGTCCATATAAAAAGTATAAAACATAGATCAGTGCAGGCCGCAGTATTTCAGCGGAGTGTTCTGGCTCAACGACGTCCAACGAAAATCATAAAAAATCCAAACTTCACGTTCAGGTCTACAGTCCAAGTATATGGTTGATATGTCCCTGAAAAAAAAAAAAAAAATAACACATCACATAATGTATATTAGCAAATTAATTCTATATATCAAAGTTGCAGAACTCTCCAGCAGAAAAACAGACCGAAATAAAAACATTTTTTTTTCTCTCTGGGATCATACCAATTTTATAGGAGTAATCAATAAACCTGTATAATGTTTTAATAACTTTAGGTGGATGATTATATAAACTTTTTTGAATTATTCCCTATAAAAATTGTATTTACCAAGGCATTCACTTCCACTGTATTTTGTTAAAATTATACATTGATACAGTGCCTTGAAAAAGTATTCACACCCCTTGAAATGTTCCACATTTTGTCATGTTACAACCAAAAATGTAAATGTATTTTATGTGATAGACCAACACAAAGTGGCACATAATTGTAAAGTGGAAGGAAAATGATAAATGGTTTTTAAAAATATTTTAAACATAAATATCTGAAAAGTGTGGCGTGCATTTGTATTCAACCCCCTTTACTCTGAATCTAAAATCTAGTGGAACCAATTGCCTTCCGAAGTCACCTAATTAGTAAATAGAGTCCATCTCTGCGTAATTTATTCTTGGTACAGTACAGCTGTTCTGTGAAGTCCTCAGAGGTTTGTTAGAGAACCTTAGTGAACAAACAGGATCATGAAGGCCCAGGGAAGAAACCAGACAGGTCAGGGATAAAGTTGTGGAGAAGTTTAAAGCAGGGTTAGGTTAAAAAAAAAAAAAAAAATATCCCGAGCTCTGGACATTTCACAGAGCACTGTTCAATCCATCACCTGAAAAAGGAAAGAGTATGTCACAGCTGCAAACCTACTAAGACATGGTCACCCACCTAAACTGACAGGCTGGGCAAGGAGAGCATTAATCAGAGAAGCAGCCAAGAGGCTTATTGTAACTTGGGAGGAGCTGCAGAGATCCACAGCTAAGGTGGGAGAATCTGTCCACGGGACAACAATTAGTCATGCACTCCACAAATCTGGCCTTTATGGAAGAGTGGCAAGAGGAAAGCAATTGGTGAAAGGAAGCCATAAGAAGTCACGTTTGCAGTTTGTGAGAAGTCGTGTGGGGGACACCGCAAACATGTGGAAGAAGGCGCTCTGGTCAGATGAGACTAAAATGTTACTTTTGGCCTATAAGCAAAATGCTATGTGAGGTGGAAAACTAACACTGTACATAGACCTGAACACACCATCCCCACTTTGAAACATGGTGATGGCAGCATTATGTTGTGGGGGATGCTTTTCTTCAACAGGGATAGCGAAGCTGGTCAGAGTTGATGGGAAGATGGATGGAGTCAAACACAGGGCAATCTTAGGAAAAAACCTGTTAGAGTCTGCAAAAGACTTGAGACTGGGGTGAAGGTTCACCTTCCAGCAGGACAACGACCCTAAACATACAGCCAGAGCTAAAATGCATTGGTTTAGATCAAAGAATATTAATGTGTTAGAATGGCTCAGTGAATGTCCAGACCTAAATCCAATTGAGAATCTGTGGCAAGACTTGAAAATTGCTGTTCACAGATGTGACAGAGCTTGAGCTATTTTGGAAAGAAGAATGGGCAAAAATGTCACTCTCTATATGTACAAAGCTGGTAGAGACATCCCCAAAAAAGACTTGTAGCTGTAATTGCATCGAAAGGTGGTTCTACAAAGTATAGACTCAGGGGGCTGAATACAAATGCACGCCACACTTTTTAGGTATTCATTTGTGAAAAATTTTGAAAACCATTTATCATTTTCCTTCTGCATCACAATTATGTGCCACTTTGTGTTGGTCTATCACATAACATCCCAATAAACACATTTACATTTTTGGTTGTAACATGACAAAATGTGGAAAATGTCATGGGGTGTGAATACTTTTTCAAGACACTGTAGGTCCGTATCGTATATATGATAAGTCATATACATATCATTTTGAGAAAGATATTTAATAATCTCTGTGTCCTGTTGCAGAGGGTAAAATATCTCTAACAGAGTCCCAGATAGCAAATACCAACCTGACATGACCAACTGTATCTGAAACTAGAAATAAAAGCTTTTGGCTTTACATACACAATATAAAGATATCCGTAGGAAGGTTATCCGTCACAACCAAAGCTCCTATTTAGGACTTGTAGCTGCTGTTAGATGGCTCCTGGAATGCTAGATTTAGGGCACACCTAAGCAGCATAATGCACAGTGACATGCCTGTCCTTGACTTGGTACAAATGATGGGAATGGAGATGGTCTTCAGCACTGAATGTGAGCTCCAAAAGGTGGCAGATACCATTGTTTTTCTTTTTTTGACATGTATTTTTTAACCCCCCTACAACAGTCTAGCAAATGTATGCTGCAGCATGGTGGGTGGGCTGAATGCGAAATTCAAGGTATGCCCATTTTTACATAATGACATTGGTCCACCTTGAATCCATGTGTGGGATAGCTGTAGAAGCTGGAAAGCTGGCACAACTGTTATGCCAAATTTACAGTAAACCTGTTTCAACCACTTTTGAGCCTGGTCTGAAGTTATTCAAAGGGGTGCAACTTGGGTTCTGGTGTATCCCAAAGAAATGAGGTCTGTAAAGCACTATGGGGTATACCTAACATCGATACAAAAGGTTAACTTGGCAAGGAAAAGGAAGAGGAGGCAGTTGCCATGAAAAAATGAAGGGAAGAACATGCTTGAAGTGAACAGTCATTTGAGTTTTATCTGGTTAGGCAACAACTCCTCCGGCACCGAGGGGGGTCATGCTCGGGCTCCTTCTCTAGCAGTCCATCTCCATTGGTCACCGGGAGCAGACTGTAAGATTCTGGTACCTCCGGTACCCTTAATCACCACTTTCTCTGTAATGCGTCCCACCTTTCTCTTCAGGTGGTACGCATATACCTTTAAGAACGATGATGTCACTGCTGAGCGCCGCAGAGCGGCTATTTCAACCGCCGGCGGTCTCACTCACATTGTTCGTTCAACCTGCCTTGTTATCCACATGCTTTCAAGCCTGTCTCTCGATCGGAACCTCCAGCTATTCCCTTTACCTGGAGCAGACCGGAACCTCGCTACTGATCCCTGTATCTCGCTACCGGATCATTCCTTATCTACTGGACCTCTCTAAACTACTAACATTACAAGTGATAAGTACCCCGCAGGGGAACCCTCCATAACCTTATTACACTATCTACCTATGCACATTAAGGACTGTTACTACCTATCCATACTATCCTATCATCTGCACTGTTACATAGATTGCTAGCTCTTGAGCCTACTACCATCTATCATCTGCACTGCTGCATAGATTGCTAGCTCTCCTGTCTACTACTATCTATCCTTGCACTGGGTTAGTCTATCCTGTATTTGTCATCTGCTGTCCTCACCACCTGTTAGCATACTCGATACTAACCTATCTGCATTCCTAAATACCATCTTGAACTCTCCTGTACAAACCTATCAAGTGATTACCATCCTTGTCACTGTTCACACCTGTCCCTTCAGCACATCACCTTCATACTATCATATACATCCTATCACTCCAGGAACATCTCATTGAGTGTGTATATATCTGTATGTTGAAGCTGACAGGCCAATGGTGATGAGTCCTGGAGAGTTGGATCTGGTATTCAACACATCTCTACATGACTACTGAGTGGAGATTTTGCAGCTGCAAATCCAGCCTATACTAAAAACGCAGGAGCGTTACACAGACTAACATTGCAGAGATTCAAGGCCTGATCATGAGGTACAGAAAGGAAATGTTACTGAGCATGCATAGGGCCCCGCTATGCCCTCAGCAGGACTCCATTCTGCAACTGTGAGTGAGGTAACAGAGGGAACTGGACTGGTGGAGTGGGTGCAAGCTCAGCACCTTCCTCCTAAAGCAAAAACATTCAAGTACTGTGTGTAGCAACATGGGACAAACCACTTGCCAGAAGAAATCTGCACTTTATTACTACACACAGCGAGGCTCATCTGTAAGTGGGAGAACTGCCTTAATGTTCAATTTTCCACATGACCCCAGTCCCCGACTGGTCCCGGGCATTGTAGAGCGTGCTTCAAGTGAAGTATACCTCCATGTGCACAGGCGCAGTAGCCCTTGTCCACAGGTTCAGTGAGGGTGAAGCAATGTAGGAGTGGATACGCTTATTTAATGCACGGTTCTTGCAGGTGGTTCGTTTGCTGCCCGTGTTAACATAATCTGTCTTCTATAACTGTTCCAAGCGGAAAACCATCAATCTGATACCTGCTTATCCAAAGTCCATTTAAGCACAGTCAACATTCCCAAGCCATGATGAAGGAGTCGTCTATTTGGCCCCTGAAATGTGTTGGCTTTTTTTTCTGGCAATGAACTCGTTTTATTATCACAATCTTTGGTCTGCTGAACAATTATTATTTGGCGCTCCCAAACATTCTGTATACTCACAGCTGGTTAAGGCAGCCTTGAAGAAATGAAATGCTTATTGGGTCAAAATATTTGTTGTGGCACTTTTTTTTCTACATATTTTATGGTCTATGCTCAGGGCCTATTATAGTTCATATTCCTATCGCACACCTTCCTGGTTTGTAGGCTCATGTGTACTGGGTGCTGAAGCGATCACCAGTTGGCAACTGGATTAGTTACAAGTAAATACATATTCGCCAGCACACCAAGGATCTTGCAAAAGCAGTCCAAAAATACTTTATTCAAGATAAGATCACATCAGAAAAATATAGTGCAAAAATATAGTGCAACGTTTCGGAGCCGCACAGGACCCCTTCGTTCTGCCTGACGAAGGGGTCCTGTGCGGCTCCGAAACGTTGCACTATATTTTTCTGATGTGATCTTATCTTGAATAAAGTATTTTTGGACTGCTTTTGCAAGATCCTTGGTGTGCTGGTGAATATGTATCTACTTATGCTCAGGGCCCTTCTGCATGCTCAGGAGCTGCCTAACTGGAGAAACTGTGCTCTTCCAAAAGTAACGAATTACGTATGACCAAATAAGGTTTGAGATCTGGTGCTCTTACCCACATCCTTCATTGCTCAACCTATGTATACAGCACTAATTCTGGGATTAACATGGCACTGAACATGATTTGCACTGCCCTGGAACTAGCACTGCACCTTCGGTCCTGCTGGCTGGAAAACCATGCTGACAGGTTCACTTTAAGGAGGAAGCTGTGAATGTTGTTTGTTTCTTTACGTTACATATGGCTAGATCTGGTTTCCTTGTAATTTATTGCTGTAGTATAGCAACATCTCATTACAAGCTCAGTGGAAACACAAAAGGCTGCCTCATCCCTTCCTGAAGTCAAACAGTCAATCCACCATGTAAAGTTATTGTCATGGAAGCAGCAGGAGGTCCAGATGAACGGAGCGGTTTGAAGAGAAACGCTGAGCCACCGTCGTCTTTTATGAATTCTCAGTGTTTACTAGCCAGATGTCTCACTTGAAATGGAGCCTTTTATCCCACGCTTCCCCGCTGCTGCTCCATCTCCTTCCTCTCAGACCCGCACATACAACATGAGCGAGACACAAGTGTGCATTCCCACTGGGGGAAGAGAAACGTGGGACAAGACGCTGCCAGGTTCACGTACAAGTCGCTATTTAAATGTTACACTATAAATTTGTTATACTTGTCAGTTGTCAGAATAAAAAAAAAAAAAACAAAGGTTTTAACATTTTTCAAAACACACCAATTCAAGCATTAAAATAGAAGTACAGTTAAATTCAGATTTCCCAAAAATGCTCTTCCTTGGGAACCGAAAGCAATCATATACCTGTAAAACCAAGTTTATAAAGTGCATCTAAAACCAACCTTATTTGTTTTATTTTTTTTTGGATAGTGTAACATAGGTGTTCACAAGCTTTGTGTAGGAATAAATACCCTGATGACATTGGGAGGAAGGGTGCCCCATCACTGACGCCAGTAGAAGGACTGGTGCCCCATCATTAATGTCAGCAAGAGGAATTGTGCCCCATCTTGGCATCAATGGGAGAAATAGTGCCCCATTTGTTGGTGTTTGTGGAAGGGATGGTGTCCTATCATTTTACTGTATGGGTGTGATTCTTGCTCTATCATAGCAAAATTGAATTAAATATTTACCCCTGATGCTGCACGTACAGTAACTGGTACCTCAAACAGTCTAGTGAAACAATTAATATGGGGGGGAGTACTGCGCTTCAAGGGTGATATGGTGCAAACCGATATATCTTATAAATGTAAATAGAAGTTTTTAGTCACTGAGGTATTGTTGTTATTAGTCAATAGTGTTCTTATTCTAGAGGGAAAAAGTGCTATTGTGCAATATTCAATTCATCAATCTTATCTTCAGGATAATCACTAAATAAATAAGGTTTAAATTACATTCTTCATAGCAGACAACAGTCACGAAGACAATTTGAAGCAGAAGTAGAGCCAAAGCTCTTTTGGTTGTACTTCTCATGTGGGTCAGAGGAGTGCACTGGATTCTGCACTCAATTGCACAGAATGCATGAAGGTAAAAAAAACATCAGTCTTTACAAACACTATAAGGTCTATTACCACTGTTCCAATCAAATTAGGACAACACTTACTTTATATTTGGTACGTTACCCTTCACACATAAAAAAAAAAAAAAAAAAAAATCAAAATTGCTGCTTAAATTAAGTGATGTGGAGTTAATGTTTATCATAATCACCCTGTCCATACTGTGCTGGTAAATCTCATTATCAGTTATAAACCTATATGTTAACACTGTCTGTCCTCACAAAGGATTAAAGATATCCAGGCTTGGATTCTGCATTGCATGGTAATAAAGAGGAGATGGACTCCATCCCCACTTAGTTTCTCTGAAATTGTTCAGAATAACTTGCAGTCCTGTGTCTAATCCTGCTGCAAAGGAACAAACTAGAAAAAAAAAAGTTGACATACATTTTTAGATCCTTAGCTGGCCACGGCAGCCTCTGTGTCTAATGTGGCAGACCTTTGCTGTATTAGAGATGTCTTGCTTCTCAGCTCCTACATAACCTGATTATAACGATCTATGATGTGACCGATTTCACAATTGGGTAACGAGGGAATGGCCAGCATTAGACAACAGTTCAAGGTACCACAGGATGTACAGCGTAGGTGACAGTTGTGCGTTGAGCACACAAGTACTGCATTATGTTTGATCATGAGTAGAAGCTTGAAGGCTGTCATTGTGTTTTATTAGATTTGGATGGCTAAGCAATATGTACTTCGCTCATCCTGCCAACATGTACATCAAATCTGACAGTGGTTACCAAATGTCAGGACCAAACACGATCGGTTTTATTAAAATGTATATTTTGTTATGATAGCCAAGACTGAGAAGGCATGTACAATTCTCATTAGAGGTGGTAGGGCATGGCAACGTAGATGACATTTTTATCCAACACAATTTCTTACAATGTCTGGTCAGAACTTTTTCTGTAATACAATGCTGGAGGTCTCTTTATTGCTTATGTCTTGTCATTTAATGAGCAGTCATACATCCATATGCATTTCACTCACTATAACCGGTTATTTATTCAAGGTTCTGCGAATAGTAAACTTGTACTAAGTTTTACAAACTTAAGACTAAAGTGCACAGAAAGCTAACAAACTTCTTACTGTAACCTGTGATTACCTTAACTCCACTCCAAGATCCGCAGCTCCAGCAACCTCAACTCCATTTCCGTAATGCCACCTTGGCCTAGCTCCCAACTTTGTCTAGGACATCTTTTCTGCTCCTGTGCGAGGAGAGCAGCCTAATGAGATCTACTGCAGAAAAGCCTAAGCTTCGGGGCTGTCGCAGAACGCACTGGAAAAGGGTCCTGTGAGTCTTTGGCTCCCTTTCAGGTCCAAATTCAGGCAAACATTCGGACCCGATTCGCACCTGAAACACCTTACACTAATAGAAAACAGTACTTGCACCAAATTATACTAAATCCAAATAAAGTCCAATTAAAATAAATGTCTCTCAGTGTATTCTTAAATACCACATGCTTCAATTAATATCCAAAAAAAAACAATAAATGTGCTTTTGTGTAACCTCAAACACCACATGCTCCAAACATTAAACATTGTGCTGAAATCCACCATGTCCTCAAGGCACACTCACCAGATGGATATGACCTCTTGCAATAAACAAGAAAGTCAAATAGCGCTTGTTGTTACACCCATATATTCCTGGACCTCTGAGTACGGAGTGTCCTCCCATAGCACAATTCTGTTTTATTTAAACACACATGTACTAAACTTGCACTTACAGGAATGAAACCTACTCAAAACAACATTAAGGAAGTGCCGCTGGTCCCCCAGTGTGCATTACAGGTGGACTTGACATGACGTACCAGGTGTTCCGCTCAACGCGTTTTGTTAACATGCAACATCCTTCAGAGGAAGTGTTGTGCAAAACCTCTGGCATGTCACTTTTTTGGGTATCCATTTAAGCATGTGGTTCTTAAGAATACACTGGGGCACATTTAATTGGACTTTATTTGGATTCATTATAATTTGGTGCAAGCGCTGTTTTTCTTATCATTTAATTTGTTTAACACTGCTTTGTGTTTGGAATAGCAGCTGCACGCTTATATTATTTTATTGGTATAGGGAGTTAAAGGACACCGGTGTAATTTTTATTGTTCTAATAGAATTTTGATTGGAAAATTCTTATTTTAAGAACGCTTGTTCGATTTTCTAATCATTAGTAGGATTAAATTGTTTTTTGACCACGATGTTAAAAAATTGGAAGGATTAGGATGGAAAATTTCTTGACTTAACCAATTTCTAATAGTGAAATGTGGTTTTCGTTTGGGAAAGTCCACAGTCCTGCAGGCAGCCCCCTCCCCACACACCTGTACACACTCAGCCCCTCTGACACACACTCCACACACAGCTCTGGCCCCCCTGTAAACAGCCCCTCTCACTTATACACACAGCTCCTACTTGTAAAAGAGGTCTTTCTAGTCCCAGCTCATTTCCATAAAGCGGACATGTCCCTGAGACTCATAGAGGAGCTGTAGCCTATTACATTCCAGAATACAGTAGAGGAAGCACTCACATGAGGAGTGCACATGTGGGAAGCAGCCACAGGTGGCAGTAAAGAGTCCAATGTGAGCAAAATAGCAGAGAGCAGCAGCTGCCGACTCTTCTGTTGTGAATGAATGTATATAGAAAGATAGGGCAGCCACGCTCCTCCCAGCCCTGCTTGGGCAGTCAGGCCCCTGGGAATGCCCGGGCCCCTCACATGTGTATTGGTTGTCCCTTTCTTGATGGCGTCACTGGTCATATTGACCTTTTTTCTGTGATAGTGAAAGCATAGGGAGTGCTACTGACAAAGCATATAGGGGGACATTAGTGTAAGGCTTGTAGACACTAGCAGGTACTTACCCTATTTGGCCCTTTAAGCTGACCTAACAGATCTAGCCCACTCGCCTTCTCCAGAGATGCATACTTACCTTAAGCTGACAGCTGCACCTGCAGGGATTATATATGTCCTGCATTGGAAGTCCTGTCGCCTGGCCACAAATGCACAATAGAGCCCCATAGAAGTCTATGCAGCCCACCATTTAACAAGGAAAATACAGCACATTTAAAAAGCTAATGATGGGTAAAAAATAATATGTTAGTTTTAAACTGCCCAGGGCATAAACTGCAAGAAATAGGCTGTTCTTGACCAGATATATAAAAGTCCATTCTCTTAGCTTACCCCAGCGTGTTATGCTGTAGAATAGACTACAGATGGTACATTCCTCTGAAAGATCACACACACACACACAGAACACAACTTTAGGTTGTGGATCTTTATATATTTACAATTGCTGTCCATGTATGTTTTCTGGGCCTGGGCAGGAATGGTCTTATAAAAAAGGGGGAACATTTATTTTTAATAAAAGTAAGTTTATCAAAAACTTTATTGGAGAAAAAAAAAAAAAAAGGAAGAAACTTGTGGCACATACAGGACATACATTTTATTTGGGTACAATGTCGCACAACCGCACAATCGTCAGTTAACCACTTCAATACAGGGCACTTATACCCCCTTTATTATAACCCTTCCTGCCCAGGCCAATTTTCAGCTTTCAGTGCTCTCACACTTTGAATGACAATTACTCATGGCCATGCTACACTGTACCCAAACAACATTTTTATAATTTTTTCACACAAATAGAGCTTTCTTTTGATGGTATTTAATCACCACTGGGTTTTATTTTTGTGAAAAAAAAAGAGTGACAATTTTGAAGAAAAAAAAAAAAAAAAACACTTTGTTTAGATTATAAAATTTTGCCAACAAATAATTTTTCTTCATAAATTTGGTCCAAAATGACCCCTTTTTGGAAAGTAGACAATCCAAGGTATTTAATAAGCAGCATGGTTTTACAATATTGTCATATTAACAAGTTATTTCTCACACACAGCATATGCATACTTGCAATTACACCCCAAAATACATTCTGCGACTACTCCTGAGTATAGCGATACAATGTGTGAGACTTTTTCACAGCCTGGCCACATACAGAGGTCCAACATCCAAGTAGCACCTCTAGTCGTTCTAGGAGCATAAATTGCACATCTAATTTCATTCCTACCTACCACACTTTTGAAGGCCCTGGAGCACCAGGACAATGGAATGCCCAAAAAATGACCCCATTTTGGAAAGCAAACACCCCAACATGTATTCTATGAGGCATTATGAGTCTTTTGAACATGTCCTTTTTTCCCGCAAGTGTTTGGAAAACTTGTAAAGAAAATTAAAACATATATATCATTTTTTTTTTTTTGTGTACACAAAGTTGTCAATTTATATGATATTTCTAACACATAGCATGTAAATAGCAAAAATGACACCCCAAAATACATTCTGCCACTCCTACTGAGTATAGCGATAGCACATATGTGAGACTTTTACACAGTCTTGCCATATACAGAGGCCCAACATTCAAGTAGCACCTCCAGGCGTTCTAGCAACATAAATTACACATCTAATTTCCTGACAACCTATTGCATTTTTAAGGGCCCTTCATATTTCTAACACATGGCATGTACACCCCAAAATACATTCTGCTGAGCGAGGGGTAAACAAAAGATTACTTGTGGTTTTAACAGTGCAGTGGTCAACAGAGGAGAGCATCCAGGTACCAGGCAGGGATGTGGTCAGCGACTGCAAAAGCAATCATCCAGGCAGTAATACTGCCCATAGTCAGTACAGGCAGCAGGCAGAGATACTGTGAAAAGAAACACAGGCGCCACGCTAAGTGCAGTAGCTGGAATTTTATTAAAAGGATGCAACTGAATGTGGGGTACTCACAAGGGTAATAAGTAATCAAGCACATCAGAGAATGCTCCGGTGGAGAGTCAGGATGGCCAGAGCGGTAGCGATGGGCAGGCTGCAGCGATATCGCTGTACTTCCTCGTCCCGGGGACACTCAGGTGCCGGTCCGTCGTCACTTCCGGGAGCGTGGGCGTGATTACGTCATGGCGCCGGCGACGCGTTCTCGGAGCATGCGCTCCTTCTTCAGGCCAAAGCATTGGTCCAGGTAGCAGGCAGAGATGTAGTCCATAAGGTCCTGGGTCCTTACAGGCAGCGATATGGTCAGCACAACCAAAGTATTGGTCCAGGCAGCAGGAAGGACCATCAAGCCTCTGTTAAGAAAGAATGGGGACAGAGGTAAAGGCTGCTCCCACCCAAATCACTTTGAAGCCTCCAGCCCTTTTTCTGGTAACAGAAAACCAAAAATTGGTTTTATCTACGCAAAACACTATTCTGAAGCCCCTCACATATGTGAGAACCCTGTGTAATAAAGAAGAAGGAAAATCAGTCCAAGCGGCAAGCTAAAAGCGTGGTCGATTAATAGGCTGCACTTCCTTCCTTTTTCTTTCTAAGCCTCATATCAAATGTAACACCCAAAAAGAACTTGAATTCCTCTAATGTGAGACGACGCCAATGGAACACACAGGCGTAGGATGAATTGGTGTTGGAGGCAATAAATTGCTCTGCAAAGAGGTTTGTTTGGTCCACCATATACTGCAGCAAATCTTGTAAATTATTACAAATAATAATAATTTAATTTGTGAAAAATTAGTAGTGTTGGGCTGCACACCTGGCTGTGCGGTGAAAGGGGGGATTATAGCTGACCCT
The DNA here is from genome assembly GCF_965119305.1 of Pelophylax lessonae. Taxonomy (NCBI): domain Eukaryota; kingdom Metazoa; phylum Chordata; class Amphibia; order Anura; family Ranidae; genus Pelophylax; species Pelophylax lessonae. Next base: position 70,604,847 of record NC_138776.1, read on the forward strand.
GAGCTTGCAGGCAACCATAAGGGGTTTGCCAGGGCATCGGCAAGGCAGGTTTTGGCCCGGATTCTTTTGGTTTGGTGTGTTATTCCAGTGCTAGTAATGGGCTTCTCTTCCTGGGGTCCAACTCCATTTGTGTTGGTGCCGTTGGGGTGTATGGCACTGCTGGTGGTAGACAAGTCTTCTGATCTTGTTCTCCTTATTCTTTTAGGAGGGACGGTTTGATTCCTGATTCAGTCCCAGATTCACTACGCTCTACTGGCTCGAATTCCGAACCAGAATCAGATGAGAGCTCCCCGCTGCTCTCTTCCTCCAACATAGTAGGGATTGTATATGCTGCCTCAGATGTAAAAAAAATTTTGGACATGGCGGATGGTATTGATGGCCTGTGTGACAGTTCACTGATGGACAGGTAACTGATGGTGGTACTGATGGCCTGTGTGACAGGTAACTGATGGTGGTACTGATGGCCTGTGTGACAGGTAACTGATGGTGGTACTGATGGCCTGTGTGACAGGTCACTGATGGTGGTACTGATGGCCTGTGTGACAGGTCACTGATGGGGGTACCGATGGCCTGTGTGACAGGTCACTGATGGGGGTACCGATGGCCTGTGTGACAGGTCACTGATAGCAGCACTGATGGCCCGTGTGACAGGTCACTGATGGCGATCCAGATGGGCTATGTGAAAGGTTCTCTCTATTGGGGGGGCGCGTGGTACACAGTAATGTATGTATCAATAGAAAAAAGTCACTCACTGATCCCTGCTCTCCTCCTCACAGGATCAATGTGCGAGGAAAAGAAGCCACGATCTTCTACTAACGGCTCCTGTGTTGACAGTTGTGACCGGCTGTGATTGGACACAGCCCATCACGTGGTAAATTGCCAATTTCATTGGCTATTTACCATAATCGGGGATGGGCTGTTTCCGAGAGACACACATCATCTCCGGGGGCGCGCATTAGCACTGGATCCTGCTGAACAACCAGTCTTAAAAACACATCTGGATTCATTATTATCTTGTAAACCAAAGTTGTATGACTACTGGGTGCAAGAGGCAGTATGCAGTAATGAGTGCACCTCCTGACAAAAGACATTTTCTGAAAGCTGACAGTTTTATAGGATCCCTACAGAGATAGCTGTATACAATTAATGCATGTAATAGTTATATTTAGTCATCACATTTCTTTTTCATTGTACATGCCTTTGTTTACACGTTTTCCCGTATTTATGTATAGGCCAAGCCTTTCAGCAAAAGTGATAGTGGCAGGAATTAGTACAAACCTCTGCCAGGGGAGATTGTACAGTTGAAACATCTATTGTTCTAAGGGAGATTTAAAAGGAAAAGTACAGGAGTAGCGGCACACTGAAAGGCTGCTGATCAGGCATCTGGGTGGATCCCGACATGGTCAGGATACATCCAGAGACTGGAGCGGCTCTGTGAAGTCAGTCAACAGCGGGCTTTAGCGCAAAAAGTAAGTGCATTCCTGTGACCCAGAAGAGAAGTATGGCCAAACAAGCTTTGGCCCCACTTCTCTTTTAACCAGAGCAGCACGAAATGCCAGCAGAATGCTTGGATGTATAGGGAGAGGTATAAGCAGTAGAAAGAGAGAAGTGCTTATGCCGCTGTACAGAACACTGGTGAGACCTCACTTGGAGTATTGTGCGCAGTACTGGAGGCCATATCTCCAGAAGGATACACTAGAGAGAGTTCAGAGAAGAGCTACTAAACTAGTACATGGATTGCAGGAAAAAACTTACCAGGAAAGGTTAAATGACCTTAACATGTATAGCTTGGAAGAAAGATTGGAAGAAAGAAGAGACAGAGGGGATATGATAGAAACATTTAAATACATAAAGGGAATCAACTCGGTAAAGGAGGAGAGCATATTTAAAAGAAGAAAAACTACCACAAGAGGACACAGTTTTAAATTAGAGGGGCAAAGGTTTAAAAGTAATATGAGGAAGTATTACTTTACTGAGAGAGTAGTGGATGCATGGAATAACCTTCCTGCAGAAGTGGTAGCTGCAAATACAGTGAAGGAGTTTAAGCATGCATGGGATAGGCATAAGGCTATCCTTCATATAAGATAGGGCCAGGGACTATTCATAGGATTCAGATATATTGGGCAGACTAGATGGGCCAAATGGTTCTTATCTGCCGACACATTCTATGTTTCTAACCACTTCCTGACCAGCCGCCACAGTTATACAGCAGCAGGTCCCCGCGAATCGCCGTACTTGTACGGCGGTTCACGGGAGCGATCCTGGGGCCCCTCCCCACTCGCCAGCGGGAAAGCCCATCCATGGGGGCCGACGGGTACGTTCTTGGGTAGAAAGTGGCTAATGGCACCTCAAGCATGATGCGCAAATTTTGCACACATTCCCAGAATGCACAGGTGTCAGTTTGGACCTAAGAGTCATCAGTTAGCTTGTGGAAAATACCACACAATAATGTGCATACCGTAATACTACAATAAACTGCTGCAGTCTTAAGCGTTTTTAAGCTCCAAGTTTGCAAAGTTTACACTGTAAAAGTGAATAAATTCCAAAGAACTTCCATTTTTTTTGCTAGTTTTTTTTTTTTCAGTAATGGTCAGAGACATAGGATAATGCTGTCTTACCTGTATGCATTGCGGGTCCCTATATAGGGTCCAGGCTTTGTCTGTCATGGTGGGCATACTACTGGAGAGGCTTTCAATGCCTGGGATCCACAGGATTGGACCACAGGCCTAGACCTGTATATTACCCTGTGGCTAACTACAAGTTACACAAAGTGATGAAGTGCCCATACACGATCCAGTGCCCAAAGCAACATTACAGGCCATGCCTACAGGGTGAGGTATGGGTAGAGCTCCCGAGATTGCCCTAATCCAAATGCACCGCTTCTATTATGGTAATAGAAGGACAGTGAAGAGTTGACAGAAGGTTCCAGAGAAAATATTAAAGTGTTTCTAAACCCAGGACCCTGCATTCACTATATTGTGTCCCCAACAGTACACAAAACATGTAAATGTAGTTATTTTCATATATAAACTGCTAAATACATTTTTTCATCAGCAGTATATAGAGCAGTCTTGTGACTTCCATCAGTGTCCAGCCAAGCACTAGCTTGTAGAAGGAGCCTTCTGACTGTACTATGAGACTGCAGGGCCCCTGACCCTCTGTCTGGACAGTGCTGATTGGCCCTATGCTGATCATATGCACTCTCCCAAGAAAAAACAAAACAAAAATAAAATCCTCTCTAGCAATACACACCAATCTAAGCATGTGCAGCCTGACTCCATAGACTGTGTGATCAGGAAATTATTAGGGAACAGTGGAAGGAGGGGAGGATCAGAGAAGACAGGATCAAGCACCCTTTTTACAAAATGCAGAGGCTTAACCCCTTAGGTTCCACAGTAAGTATAACAAGCATGCTTTACTGCATATACAGACTGATTTTACTGTTCAGTGATTGCTGTGTAAGACAGAAAAAGGTCCATCACCTTAGGACACAAGTAAAAAACAGTGGGGTAGGGTTAAAGAGGGGACATCCAAGGGACGTGTCCTTAAAAGCTTGCCAGTGTCCAAACATTCAAGGGCACAAGCCTATAACCCAGAGTTGAATATTTAGTCCGTGTCCTGGACAGGTAAGGTACAAAAATTTCAATATACTGCAGCTTGCCAATCAACAGTAAAATCAGCATGTATATGCAGTAAAGCATGATTGTTATATTCACGGTGGAACCTAAGGGGTTAATCCTCTGCCCTGTGTAAAAAAGGCTATTTGACCCAGTACTCTTTGATCCCCTCCTTCTTCCACTGTCCCCAATCCTTCTCCTGATAGTACAGAGCCTTTGGAGTCACTCTGCCCATGCTCAGTTTGGTGTGTATTGCTAGAGAGTTATTTTTCTTTTTTTTTTTCTTGGGAGGATGCATAGGAAAAGGACAGGACCAATCAGCACTGTCCAGACAGAGGGTCAGGGGCCTGCAGTCTCATAGGACAGTCAGAGTAGAATAAAAACTCCTCCTACAAGCTTTAAACATACACTGATAGAAATTTTAGGACTGCTACAGTATCTCACAAGAGTACACCCCTCACATTTTTGCAAATATTTTATTATATCTTTTCATGTGACAGCACTGAAGAAATTACACTTTGCTACAATGTAAAGTAGTGAGTGTACAGCTTGTATAACAGTGTAAATTTGCTGTCCCCCTCAAAATAACTCAACATACAGCCATTAATGTCTAAACTGCTGGCAACAAAAGTGAGTACACCCCCAAGTGAAAATGCCCAAATTGGGCCCAATTAGCCATTTTACCTCCCCAGTGTCATGTGACTCATTAGCGTTACAAGGTCTCAGGTGTGAATGATTAGCAGGTGTGATAAATTTGGTGTTCTCGCTCTCACTCTCTCATACTGGTCACTGGAAGATCAACATGGCACCTCATGGCAAAGAACCCTCTGAGGATCTGAAAAAAGAACTATTGCTCTACATAAAGATGGCCTACGCTATAAGAAGATTGCCAAGACCCTGAAACTGAGCTGCAACACGGTGGCCAAGACCATACAGCGGTTTAACAGGTTCCATTCAGGACAGGCCTTGCCATGGTCGAGCAAAGAAGTTGAGTGCACGTGCTCAGCGCCATATCCAGAGGTTGCCTTTGGGAAATAGACGTATGAGTGCTGCCAGCATTGTTGCAGAGGTTGAAGGGGTGGGGGGCAGCCTGTCAGTGCTCAGACCATACGCCGTACACTGCATCAAATTGGTCTGCATGTCGTCCAAGAAGGAATCCTCTTCTAAAGATGATGCACCAGAAAGCCTGCAAATAGTTTGCTGAAGACAAGCAGACTAAGGACATGGATTACTGGAACCATGTCCTGTGGTCTGATGAGACCAAGATAAAAATATTTGGTTCAGATTGTGTCAAGGGTGTGTAGTGGCAACCAGGTGAGGGGTACAAAGACAAGTGTGTCTTGCCTACAGTCAAGCATGGTGGTGGGAGTGTCACGGTGTGGGGCTGCATGAGTGCGGTGCTACAGCACTGGGGAGCTACAGTTCATTGAGGGAACCATGAATGCCAACCAGTGCCAGGACAAGGTCACCCAGTGCCCAGGGCAAGGATGCCAAACTGTACCCCCCCTTCCCTTAGGGTCAAGGCACCCCCCCATCCCTGCAATAAACCATTGCGCCCAGAGCAACTGCCCCTCCTGCCCACTCCTTGTCCCAGCCCTGATGCCAACATGCACTGTGACATACTAAAGCAGAGCATGATCCCCTCCCTTTAGAGGCTGGATCACAGGGCAGTATTCCAACATGATAACGGCCCCAAATATACCTCCAAGGCGACCACTGCCTTGCTAAAGAAGCTGAGAATAAAGGTGATGGACTGGTCAACCATGTATCCAGACCTAAACCCTACTGAGCATCTGTGGGGCATCCTCAAAATGGAAGGTGGAGGAGTGCAAGGTCTCCAACATCCACCCGCTCTGTGATGTTGTCATGGAGGAGTGGGAGAGGGCTCCAGTGAAGCTCTGGTGAACTCCATGCCTAAGAGGGTTAAGGCAGTGCTGGAAAATAATGGTGGCCACACAAATTTTTGACACTTTGGGCCCAATTTGGACATTTTCACTTAGGGGTGTACTCACTTTTGTGAGATCCTGTTTATCAGGGGCCTTCAAACTATGGCCCTCCAGTTGTTCAGGAACTACAATTCCCATCATGACTAGGCATGTCTGTGAATGTCAGAGTTTTACAACACCTCATGAGGTGTGGTTCCGCAACAGCTGGAGGGCCGTAGTTTGAAGATCCCTGCCGTGTACACTGCTGATGAGAAAAGGTATTTATCAGTTTATATTATACACACTAAGATGCATTTCCATGTTCTGTGTACTGTGGGAAACCAGATCTAGTGAATGCAGGGTCCTGGGTTTAGTAACACTTTAAACGTGGTAGTTGCATTCATTTTTTTTTTTTTCTTTGGTCTTTTTTCACCTTTATGTTCACCTGATGATTGGACCAATACATCCTGTCCTACAGTGCAATAGCGACACCCTTGGACAGCAGTTTTGTCAATCTGAGGAGAGGGTAGCATTATATTCACTAGCAGATTTAGGACCCGTTTACACTTTTGCGTCTCGTCCTTTGACTTGGGACTGCAAAGTCGCATGACAAGTCGTACTCTATGATTTACAATGAGTACCATCCATATCTGTGCGACTTCAAATCGCAATGACTTCAAAGAAGTCCCTGCACTACTTTGGTCCGACTGTAATGCATTTTGGAGGTCTATTGACCTCAAGATTACACATGCATTGCTTCAAGTCCTGTCAAAAATCGCACAACTTTTAAATCGCATAAGTGTGAAAGGGGCCTTAGATGGACTTGACAAACAAAACTAAATGCCAAAAACTGCAGCTAACACAAGATGTTAAAACAGATTTTTTGTTTTTCCTTTCTCATCAAGGTTTTCCATTAAAATTACCATTTGCCAACCACAATTAATAAATATACGTTGCGGATTGCAAGTGGATTACCAGGATTATGGCTGAAGATATCAGTCATAACCCCCAGTATTTTTTTTTTTTTTTTTGGTTTTCTCTTGAAAGTGTTCAGAGTGGCTCATGAGCCGCTGGAACCCTTTCAGAAGCAGCAGGAGGGGATTCCCCCCTCGCCGGTGTCTCTCAGGCTTGACGTTTCCGCCAATCATAACGTCACTTGCAGTCCAGGGTGGAAGGAAACTTTTTTTTTTTTTTTTATCTTTTGCTTTTAAAAAGATAAAGAGATTTGGGGTCTTTTTGGCCTAAGATCTCACCATAAAGACAACCGGTCCTCCTTATTTCTATCACAAGGCATGTTTACATTTTTTGTAATAGAAATAAAAGGGATTGCAGAAGCAAACGCATACAAAAGTCAAGCATGAGTATGTAAACGCCACACGAGGGATCACTGCGAACAGTAGCGTGAGAGCAATAATTCTAGCGCTGGACCACTTCTGTAAACAGGTAACCCGTAAGGGCATTTAAAACCTTACCTATGGAGGTTTGTTTTTTTAGTACAGTAGTTTGTCGCCTTTCCACAAGTATGCGCAATTTTAAAAAAGTGACACATTCGGTATCTATTTATATAATCCAAAAAATTATATATATATACATATATATATACACACACACACACACACACACACACACACACACACACACACACACACACACATATATATATATATATATATATATATACACACATACACATACATACATACACACACATATTATATATATATATATATATATACAGTGGGTACGGAAAGTATTCAGACCCCCTTACATTTTTCACTCTTTGTTATATTGCAGCCATTTGCTAAAATCATTTAAGTTCATTCTTCTTCCTCATGAATGTACACATAGCACCCCATACTGACAGAAAAACACAGAATTGTTGACATTGTTGCAGATTTATTGAAAAAGAAAAACTGAAATATCACATGGTCCTAAGTATTCAGACCCTTTGCTGTGACACTCATATATTTAACTCAGGTGCTTTCCATTTCTTCTGATCATCCTTGAGATGGTTCTACACCTTCATTTGAGTCCAGCTGTGTTTGATTATACTGATTGGACTTGATTAGGAAAGCCACACACCTGTCTATATAAGACCTTCCAGATCACAATGCATGTCAGAGCAAATGAGAATCATGAGGTCAAAGGAACTGCCTGAAGAGCTCAGAGACAGAATTGTGGCAAGGCACAGATCTGGCCAAGGTTACAAAAAGATTTCTGCTGCACTTAAGGTTCCTAAGAGCACAGTGGCCTCCATAATCCTCAAATGGAAGACGTTTGGGACGACCAGAACCCTTCCTAGAGCTGGCCGTCCGGCCAAACTGAGCTATCGGGGGAGAAGAGCCTTGGTGAGAGAGGTAAAGAAGAACCCAAAGATCACTGTGGCTGAGCTCCAGAGATGCAGTCAGGAGATAAGAGAAAGTTGTAGAAAGTCAACCATCACTGCAGCCCTCCACCAGTCGGGGCTTTATGGCAGAGTGGCCCGACGGAAGCCTCTCCTCAGTGTAAGACACATGAAAGCCCGCATAGAGTTTGCTAAAAAACACCTGAAAGACTCCAAGATGGTGAGAAATAAGATTCTCTGGTCTGATGAGACCAAAATAGAACTTTTTGGCCTTAATTCTAAGCGGTATGTGTGGAGAAAACCAGGCACTGCTCATCACCTGTCCAATACAGTCCCAGCAGTGAAGCATGGTGGTGGCAGCATCATGCTGTGGGGGTGTTTTTCAGCTGCAGGGACAGGACGACTGGTTGCAATCGAGGGAAAGATGAATGCGGCCAAGTACAGGGATATCCTGGACAAAAACCTTCTCCAGAGTGCTCTGGACCTCAGACTGGGCCGAAGGTTTACCTTCCAACAAGACAATGACCCTAAGCACACAGCTAAAATAACGAAGGAGTGGCTTCACAACAACTCCGTGACTGTTCTTGAATGGCCCAGCCAGAGCCCTGACTTAAACCCAATTGAGCATCTCTGGAGAGACCTAAAAATGGCTGTCCACCAACGTTTACCATCCAACCTGACAGAACTGGAGAGGATCTGCAAGGAGGAATGGCAGAGGATCCCCAAATCCAGGTGTGAAAGACTTGTTGCATCTTTCCCAAAAAGACTCCTGGCTGTATTAGATCAAAAGGGGGCTTCTACTAAATACTGAGCAAAGGGTCTGAATACTTAGGACCATGTGATATTTCAGTTTTTCTTTTTTAATAAATCTGCAACAATGTCAACAATTCTGTGTTTTTCTGTCAGTATGGGGTGCTATGTGTACATTCATGAGGAAGAAGAATGAACCTAAATGATTTTAGCAAATGGCTGCAATATAACAAAGAGTGAAAAATGTAAGGGGGTCTGAATACTTTCCGTACCCACTGTATATATATATATACATACACACACACACACACACACACATACACACACATATACTGTATTTTCCGGCATATAAGACTACTTTTGAACCTCAAAAATGGGGGGTCGTCTTATACGCCGAGTATAATATCTCCAAGGTAACCTACGTATAAGTATTACCGGTAGATGTAATCTCTCAAGACGCTGGCTGTGTGGGAATCCTGTACCGGTATACCGTATGTACCGTAGCTTCGGCTACATACAGTGTACCGCGCTGTGTCTTGAGATTACATCTAGTGGTAATACTTATACTTAGGGTACCTTGGAGATATTATGAGAGATTACATGTATTACAGTACTTGGGGTACCTTGGAGACTTATGAGAAATCTGTTTTTCAATGGTGTTGCCTTGCTTCGGAAGGGGGGTAGTCTTATACGGCGAGTATAGCCCAAAACCTTGTTTTAACTTGAAAATTGGGGGGGGGGGGGTCGTCTTATACGCCGGAAAATACGGTATATATATATATATATATATATATATATACACACACATACACACACACACACACACACACACACATACACACACACACACACACTATTTTTTTTTTCAATTCATTAAAATGTATTTTTTTCCCATAAGATTGTGTTTGCAAAACCGCTGTGTGACATATAAAACAGCAACAATCGCCATTTTAAAAAGAAAAAAAAAAAATAATAAAATTGTTTGGGGGTTATACACCAAGTAATTGTCTTCCAGTGTATAAAAGCATGCATTAAAAAGGGTAACACAAGAGATAATAAGTAAAAAAAAACAAACGTAAGCAGATCGCAGTCCATAAAGACAAGTACAGGTCACTGAGCAGGAAATGCATAGCAGTGCAACGTAGCATAAGAGCAATAAAGTAGCGCAACAGGTCACAAACATGGAAGTCAGAAAGGAACCATCATACGGACAGGTGTGACTGCATGAATGCATAGGGTCAAGACAGGTAGAAGGATCCCGCAGACGCCCCCCATCTCCACCGGCATCGGTCTCATGGCCGGCTCACGGGAACGGGGAGGCGCGCCATACGGGGCAGCCAAGTGAAATTACCTCTCAACGGTGAACCAAATGCAAGCATGCCCGAGAAAGGATGGGGAAGGGAAGTTTTTTCAATACGTGAAAGAGATAAAGAGAAGACAAAGACTGGGAGAGGTATCAGAAGGAGGTGTGGATGAAAGAAGGGGGGAAAGAAAGGGAGATGAGGGGGAGAGGAAGAAGACAACAAATGAAAAAAAAAGGGGGGGGCAGAGATGGCCGACTGAGAGACCCAGAGAGAGTTAGGCCACAAGTTTTTTGTAATCCTCAGAAAACATGAACTCATGCCAGTAGAACCAGCGCTCCAAAAACTTGTCTCTGGTGCCCCTCTCCGCCGCCACGAGATCCTCCATTTCATTGATTGGAGCTACCTTTCGCAGCCACATGGCCAGCGTGGGAGGCGGTGTCTGTTTCTAGAGCAAGGGTATACAACTCCTCGCTGCCATAAGCAGGAGCGGCAAGAGAGATTTTTTTTATAGGATGCACCAAGTAATTTTCTAGTAAGAAATACGGATGTAAACAAAAAGTGCCAGAAAAGGCTTGGGCTTTAAGTGGTTAAACTCTGACCAGTGTAAGCCACCACGCGATACTTTAAGCTGCATTACATTATTCCACTTTTTTTTCCCCCCACAAACCAAAATGAAGTGGAATACCACTTTATTTAGAACTGAAGACAAAACTTATTTTTATTTCACATACAGAAAGGGAGAGTTATAACCCCTGCCAGTTTTTATTATATATATATATATATATATATATATATATATATATATATATATATATATATATATATATACACACATACATACATACATATACATACACACACACACACACACACACATACATATACACACACAGTGCCTTGCGAAAGTATTCGGCCCCCTTGAACTTTGCGACCTTTTGCCACATTTCAGGCTGTAATTTTTTTTGAAGAATCAACAAGTGGGACACAATCATGAAGTGGAACGAAATTTATTGGATATTTCAAACTTTTTTAAACAAATAAAAAACTGAAAAATTGGGTGTGCGAAATTATTCAGCCCCCTTTACTTTCAGTGTAGCAAACTCTCTCCAGAAGTTCAGTGAGGATCTCTGAATGATCCAATGTTGACCTAAATGACTAATGATGATAAATAGAATCCACCTGTGTGTAATCAAGTCTCCGTATAAATGCACCTGCACTGTGATAGTCTCAGAGGTCCGTTTAAAGCGCAGAGAGCATCATGAAGAACAAGGAACACACCAGGCAGGTCCAAGATACTGTTGTGGAGGAGTTTAAAGCTGGATTTGGATACAAAAAGATTTCCCAAGCTTTAAACCTCCCAAGGAGCACTGTGCAAGCGATAATATTGAAATGGAAGGAGTATCAGACCACTGCAAATCTACGAAGACCTGGCCGTCCCTCTAAACTTTCAGCTCATACAAGGAGAAGACTGATCAGAGATGCAGCCAAGAGGCCCATGATCACTCTGGATGAACTGCAGAGATCTACAGCTGAGGAGGGAGACTCTGTCCATAGGACAACAATCAGTCGTATACTGCACAAATCTGGCCTTTATGGAAGAGTGGCAAGAAGAAAGCCATTTCTTAAAGATATCCATGAAAAGGGTCAATTAAAGTTTGCCACAAGCCACCTGGGAGACACCAAATATGTGGAAGAAGGTGCTCTGGTCAGACGAACCCAAAATCGAACTTTTTGGCAACAATGCAAAACGTTATGTTTGGCGTAAAAGCAACACAGCTCCTCACCCTGAACACACCATCCCCACTGTCAAACATGGTGGTGGCAGCATCATGGTTTGGGCCTGCTTTTCTTCAGCAGGGACAGGGAAGATGGTTAAAATTGATGGGAAGATGGATGGAACCAAATACAGGACCATTCTGGAAGAAAACCTGATGGAGTCTGCAAAAGACCTGAGACTGGGACGGAGATTTGTCTTCCAACAAGACAAAGATCCAAAACATAAAGCAAAATCTACAATGGAATGGTTCACAAATAAACATATCTAGGTGTTAGAATGGCCAAGTCAAAGTCCAGACCTGAATCCAATCGAGAATCTGTAGAAAGAACTGAAAACTGCTGTTCACAAACGCTCTCCATCCAACCTCACTGAGCTCGAGCTGCTTTGCAAGGAGGAATGGGCAAAAAATTCAGTCTCTCGATGTGCAAAACTGATAGAGACATACCCCAAGCGACTTACAGCTGTAATAGCAGCAAAAGGTGGCGCTACAAAGTATTAACTTAGGGGGGGCTGAATAATTTTGCACACCCAATTTTTCAGTTTTTTTTTTGTTAAAAAAGTTTGAAATATCCAATAAATTTCGTTCCACTTAATGATTGTGTCCCACTTGTTGTTGATTCTTCACAAAAAATTACAGTTTTATATCTTTATGTTTGAAGCCTGAAATGTGGCAAAAGGTCGAAAAGTTCAAGGGGGCCGAATACTTCGCAAGGCACTGTATATATAAATGGATTTTTGTAAAATCTTACCGTAAAATCCTTTTCTCTTAGCTCATTGACAGACGTAGTCCTCGGTGATACACCACCTTCGGGTTATGTTGCCTCCACAGGAGCAGGACTAGACAGGAAATTAAAAAGCTCTGGCCACACCCCAGGGGCAGTCCCAGAGGGTATATCCTCTCTCTCTCTGCCTCAGCAAATCAGTTATGTGAAAAAGCAGTCTTTAGAGATTTTAACCCAACTTAAAAAAACAGAGGGGCGGGGACTACGTCTGTCAATGAGCTAAGAGAAAAGGATTTTACGGTAAGATTTTACAAAAATCCATTTTTCTTTAGCGCTCATTGACAGACGTAGTCCTCGGTGATACACCACCTTCGGGACGTCCCAGAGCAGTATCACAACTGAGGGGTGGGAAAATGGAAATCAAATCCCAATCTAGAAGGCCCAACCGGTGCCAACTAGAAGTTTACAATGCTCATCCTTAATGATGAGACTCAACAAAAAAAGAGAAAACAATTTTTTTTTTTTTTTTTTTTTTCAAACAGAAAAAAACCCTCGAGGTAGACCACCGGTCTCCTCAAATTGCGGCCTGCAAAACCTTGCGGCCAAATGAGGCATCCGCCGATGCCGTCACATCAATTTTATAGAATTTTGTAAAGGTATGTACTGACGACCAGGTGGCCGCCTTACATACCTGGACCACTGACGCCTGATGGCGAAAGGCCCAGGAAGTACTGAGCGCTCGAGTGGAGTGCGCCCTAACAGGGAACGGAGGACTCTGACCCTTAATAGAATAAGCCTGTACCACCGTTTGCCTAATCCATTTGGCAATGGTCGCGGCAGATGCAGGCAAACCCTTTCTGGGGCCATCCGTGATCACAAAAAGTGAATCCGTCTTACGGAATGATTCCGTAGCTTTCAGGTATACCCTGATTGCCCGAACCACATCTAAGGAATGCAACGCATGTTCCCGATGATGCTTGGGCTGAGGACACAAGGAAGGTAGTACAATATCTTCATTCAGATGAAAATCTGAAACCACCTTAGGAAGAAAAGATGGCTTAGGATGAAGTACTACCTTATCCCTATGAATCACTAGGTATGGGGACTGGCATGATAATGCAGCCAGTTCTGACACCCTGCGAGCAGAAGTAATAGCCACCAAGAAGGCCACTTTCTGGGATAAAGTAAGCAAGGGAATCTCCCTGATGTTTTCAAAAGGAGGTTTCTGTAGAACCGACAAAACCAAATTAAGATCCCAAGGCGGTAAGGGCGCGCGGACTGGAGGAGCCAGGTGCCGCACCCCCTGGATGAAATTCCGCACCAAGGATTTGGTAGCTAAAGGCTTCTGAAAGAAGATTGCTAATGCTGAAACTTGACCCTTGATGGTGCTCAAGGCTAGCTTCTGCTCAACCCCTTGTTGCAAAAAGGCCAATATTCGAGACACCGAATAGGTACGTGGAGGAAATCCTAAAGATTCGCACCACGCAATATAAGTTTTCCATGTGTGATAATAGACTTTGCTGGAAGTCGCTTTCCTTGCTTTAATAAGGGTAGGAATGACTGAAGCTGACAAACCTCTGTCCTTCAGTACTTGGGTCTCAATGGCCAGGCCATTAAACCCAGCGACTGTAAAGCATGATGGTAAATTGGTCCTTGAGACCACAGACACTCCCTGAGACGAAGTTCCCACGGAACGTCTACGACTAACATGTCCAGGTCGGCCAGGCCGGCTTGAGGAGGCCAGCCTAGAATTTCTAGGACCACTGGCGCTGATTGGATCTGAACCAGGCGTCCCTAGAGGTATCTGGCCCCGACCATCCGAGAAAGTCTGGTCGTTTTCTGTTCCCACACATTTATCAGATACCTGATAGTTATCAGGAAAGGTGATCTTTTCTGGTTGAACCTCAGGGACCGAAGTCACCCGACTAGAGGCTACTTGGCCTACCTGGTCAACCAGATCCGATTCCTGTGAGGTATCGGGACTAATCTTAGGAAAAGGTAAAGGAAAAGATCTATTCAGGGAACGGTAATTACCGCTTCCTGTAGTACTTAAATGTTGGAAGGGAAGAATCGCACCGGTAGTAGTGGTTGATGCTCGATCTAATGTCCTGAATACCGGTGAAAACGTCCCCCCACCCTGAAACCGGGTGGGGGCGCACCTTCAGGCTGTGTACTCCTTAGCTTCGGGTTTGGCTGGGTTGGTCCTTTGCTTGTCCGACCAGCCCCTCTTGAACCCTCCTGGAGGAGTCTTGCCTTTCCCGCTAGTACCAGCCGGGCGCCCTTTATGGGCGGTAAAGAAAGGTCCTCGCTTGTTGCGAGGTCCCTTAGCTTTAGCAGCCTGTGGCAAAAAAGTGCTCTTGCCCCCAGTGGCATCCTTAATGATTTCATCTAGGTTGGCCCCAAATAGACGATTCCCCTGAAAGGGGAGATTTGTCAAGGTCTTCTTGGAACCTAGGTCAGCTGACCAGCATTTTAACCACAGCACACGTCTGAGGATCACCGCTGTCTTAGATGCATGCCCTAATAGGGGAGTAGTGTCCAAGGCTGCGTCACAGATAAACTGTAGCCCTTGTATAATCTGTTCCATCAAATCAGATGTCTCCTGGGGAATATCTTTTCCCCTAAGATCTTGGCGTACCATTTTCGCCCATTCCGTAAGTGTCTGGGAAACTAGACCAATAACAATTACTGGTCTAAAAGCTGACCCTATCAGAGAGAAGATGGTGCGGGACTCTGCTTCCATCTTTTGATCCACCGGATCCTTAAAGGACGAAGTGTCCTCCACTGGAATAACCGTGGCTTTATTCAGCCTGGAAATAGGCGGATCCACGACTGGTGGTACCGTCCATTTCTTAATGATGGATTCCTCAAACGGATAGCGTCTAGCAATACGCTTGGAAATAGTAAAGGTACGTTTAGAATGCTCCCATTCTCCTTTAATCTGATTACCGAAACATTTAGATACAGGAAAAGCCTTCATCGTCTTGATGGGCTTATTAGTACCAAAAGGAATCTCTGTTTCAGTTGCCTCTGCCGGTAAAGCCTCAAGTTTTAAGGTTTCCTGCACTGCCACAACTAGTGCGTCCACCAATGCTTCTTCCTGAATAATAGCAGGAGAAGAAGCGTCCTCCTCACTGTCTGAGGGGGCTTTACCTGGGATAACAGCCCTTGCAGAGGAACCTGCAACTGCCGTGACCACCTCTGAATCTGAGTCCGAGGTGTCAGATGGTATAGGGGTAGGCGGGGGTCGCTTCCTTGACCCCCGTCCCTGACAGGCCGCCTCCACCCGAGCCACCATAGACTCCAAAATTGCTGTAAATGACTCTATACTCTGTGCACCGGCGGGTCCCGTGGCCCCCTCGAGGGAAACAGGTGGGGGAATATGTGTGGCAGGGTCCATGATAACTCCAGTTACTTCCTGGATAATATAATTCAAAAATAAAACTTTTCTTTTTTTTTTTTTTTTCGACCCCCAGCGCCACAAAAGCCCCTTAGTGTTACCTGCTAGGTATCCCTATCGATCGAGAGAGAGAGAGAGAGATAAACCCCCAGGCTCACCACTCGATGCTCAGAGTTTAACTGCAACAGGTTACAGCGCTGTCTTAACAAACAGGAAGTCTTTTGGCTGGCTGCCCAGGAAGAAAGGAGGCGGCTCCGCCCCTCTGTACGCCTTCCGGCGCCTCCCCCAAGCTCCACGAGGTGTTTGGATCACCTCAAACATGGCCGCCCCCATGCTGGAGACACGAGGCTACGCCAAAATGGCGGCTCGTGCGATCCAGCAAAAAAAATGGCGGCGGCCCGTACTGAATAGCGGTGTGCTGCAGGGCATACAACACTCTCACTGCATGGGGATATGGCGTGGTTGGCGGTACCGGCCCTGGCGGACCGCATGGCCGTTCGGGAGGCCTGCTGATAGCTGGAGATCTGATTAGGAAGGCAGTCTACATGTCCGTGGCTTCTGACTGGTAGGTAGCTTATTCTTAACCCATAAGATTCCCAGAATGCCACAGATTACATCTTTAAAACATGTATACAATTAGATTGTTAGCTCCCAAACCAAGCCTCCTGGCTTTTTGCACACATAAAATCACACTCAAAGTAGGAGGATCTGTGTCATGTTGTAGGATAGAAAGGGACTCTATCTTACCATACAGAGAGGGGCCCGCGTTCACCACAAAACCCGTCAGGGGGAAAGGGGGAACATACTACTCACCATACCGGAACCAGGCGGGCACCAACTCCTGACAGTACCCCTCTCCACCGGGGCGGGAGGGCTGTCGACCGATACGGACGCCGTGACTCATGGTCTTTGGCGTTTCAGCGAGACGTTTAACTCGCGTGGACAGTCCTTTAATGGGACTTTGTCGCGGCCGACCCAGCGCGGAGCTATGGCCTGCACGCGCTCGTAGGCTGAACTGGGGTGACCACCGGATCTCAACATCCAGCCCGTCGCCCAGTTCAGCTTTCTTGCTTGAAGATCTCACAGGAACACTGGAGAAAAAAGCTGTCTAAAAAAAAATCCTTTAAGAAAAAATTCTTGCCAGGACCTAAGATCCCAGCAAGGTATCTAGGTCCTTACTCCTAACTAGACAGAATATAACTGATTTGCTGAGGCAGAGAGAGAGAGGATATACCCTCTGGGACTGCCCCTGGGGTGTGGCCAGAGCTTTTTAATTTCCTGTCTAGTCCTGCTCCTGTGGAGGCAACATAACCCGAAGGTGGTGTATCACCGAGGACTACGTCTGTCAATGAGCGCTAGAGAAATTTATTTTTTGTGCCATTTGCGTCCCATAGCCAAACAGGAAGGGAGAGGAAATCCCAACTACTTAAGGGAATATTTTGCCCCTCTTACTTTTCTGGGGACAACCCAAATTCATCAGCTCTACATTTTCCATGTTAATGATCGACAGGACAAGTGAAAGTAAAAGAAAATTTGTGAATTCCTTAGGGACCCCTAGGTGTCCCCATTGGAAGATTTCCCCTCCATTACTTTTCTGGGGACAACCCAACATTTGGGATTTTCTTTTACTTTTAATAATAATGGTAAACAGGACAAATAGAGAGGGTGAATCTCCCTAAGAGCCGGTTCACATTAGCGCGACTTGTCAGCCTGACAAATCGCGCTCCCTCGCGGTCCATTGACCGCTACAGGACCCGTTCTAATAGGAGCGACATAAGTCACTCAGACTTAGAAAAAGGGTCCTGTATTGTTTCGGGGCGACCTCGGATTGACTTGCATAGACTTCCATTATGTGAAGTCCCTGCAAGTCGCTCCGAAGTCGTGGTGCAATGTAATGCACAAGTCGCCCCCGAAGTAGTAAGGAGTCGTGTCGCCTCAGTGTGAACCGACTCTAATGGGGGCACAGACAGCAATAAAAAACACAATAGCGGTTATAATCCCTCTCCAGTCTATCAAAATAAATAAATAATAATAAAAAAAAAAGTTTTGCCTTTAGGCCCCTTTCACACTATTGCAACGCAATTTTGCCGCGATTTCGCGGCGCGATTTTTGCCGCGATTTTGAAAGCATGGGCAAGGCTATATGCCTCAAAATGCATTAAAATCGTGGCAAAGTAGTGCAGGAACTACTTTGAAGTCGGTGCGACTTCAAAACGCACTGATATGAATGGGGCTCATTGAAAATAATGGAAAACGACTTGTCATGCGATTTTGCGGTCCAAAATCGCGGGACAAGTCGCACTAGTGTGAAAGGGGCCTTAGTTCTACTTTAAAGGTCCTGAAATTCACAACAAAAGAAAAGGCTTGGATATTGCAAAGGGGCCGCATTCTGAACTACATGTATCCTCCCAATACAGAGAAGTTCATTTTTGAAATCACCCAGAGCTGGAAGAGGTTTGTGATATAAAAAAAAAAAAAAAAGAAGATTAATAGCGCTGATTGTCAGTCACCAAAGTAAAATACTCAAAATAATTAAAGACTTTTGTGATAATAAAAAAAGATTATTAGCTCCCATTGTCAGTCACCAAAAAAAAAAAAAATACCCCAAATAATTTCACTTGGCATTACAGATTCCCGGCTGATAAAAGATTCAATAAGCGCTGTGAAAATTCTCTGCACAGCTAAACGTATCCAAGTCGGCACCAGGAAAGGACAGAGATTAACACGAAGCTGATGTTTATTTAAATTCCATCCCTCGTAATCCTCAAAGTGATCAGTAGGCGGAATTTTTTTTCTCCTTTTCGCATCATTTTGGAGTTCAAGTTTTGATGCACTGTACATATTTATTTATGCAAGACCCCCGACTGGTGATAATGTGGCACAGAACGTACAATTACTCCGCGCTCTGGAAATCTGAACGTACAGCAAGAGATAGTTTCACGTCAGTGACTCCATATTGTACGGACTCGCATCCTACAAGCCCAAATTAATTTCAAACAAGGCATGCTCCCGACTATGATGAAGAGCGCCGCCTTGTCAGACATGATCAGTTATCAGGGATGGCAAAGACTCTGTTAAACGCTCATCATCTCAGAGAGACTCTGGGCAATGAAAGTAATGGATGGAGCAGCATTATTGTTAGCTAAATAATGCATTTTCCAATCTTATTTATAAGATATGCAATCAATACTCATACAAAGATAAAAATCCACTTGGCCTGTCTTCTCTGCTCCATACTCATTATTTGTGTGTTCAATATTTATTTAGTCAAATCAACATAAAATGCCATTTTGTTATTTCAGTGTAGCCTGGCTCCTTAAAATGCATTGAAAGCTGCTTCATTTGTAATTATATGTAAAGCCCGCCGTGTGCCCTAAGGAAAGTCTATCAATCTTCCTTTATTATTTACAGACCTTATTTCTCAAGGACGTAATTGTCTTTTTTATTAACTACATTTTATAGATCCAATACTGGCACTGGCAAAAAATTATATTTCTTTAAAGGGAATATAAAGTTGCCGTAGTATTTTTTTTTTTTTTTAATGCACCACCGTACTTATCTGGTGTAAATCGTAAATGATAGATGTATAAACGTCTCTTACATAGATTCTAAGGAAGTGTTACACTACTGTGCAAAAGTTTGAGGCAGGTGTGTAAAAATGCTGTAAATTAAGAATGCTTTCAGAAATACAATTACTTTATTTTTATCAATGATTAAAAAGTAGAGTAAATGAACATAAGAGAAAATCAAATCAAAATTTGGTGTGACCACCCTTTGTCTTCAAATTGTTCTAGAGACAGACACTCGTACAGAGTTTTTAAAGGAACTAGGCAGGTAGGTTGTTCCAAACATCTTGGAGAACGAACCACAGATCTTCTGTGGATGGAGGCTGCCTCAAATCCTTCCGTCTCTTCATGTAATCCCAGACAGACTCGATGAGGTTGAGATCAGGGCTCTGTGGGACCAAACCATCACTTCCAGGACTCCTTTTTTCTATTTACACTGAAGATAGTTCTTAAAGCGGAGCTCCACTTGTCTGCATCCCCCCCCCCCCCCACTGCCACATTTCGCATCTTTTGAGGGGTTTATCTGGTTTTGACAGGTACCTGCTCCCACTCCTGACTGTGTTCTCTGCGACAAACTCAGATGGAAGTTCAGCCCCCCCTCCATGTGCAGTAGGGAACTGGCTGTGAAGCCAAAAGGCTTCACTGTCGGTTTTCCTTACTGGAGATGGTGGCAGCAGCACCCAATAGCGAATTGAAAAATTGACTTGGGTGAGGATACCACTGGATTCCTGGAAAGGTAAGTATCAATATTAAGTCAGCAGCTACAGTAGTTGTAGCCTGGAGCTCCTCTTTAATGACATTGGCTGTACGTTTGGCCCCAAATTTATTCTGCAGCAGGACAACTACCCCAATCACACGCCTCCCTGATGGTATGGCATGATGGAGAAGTATCTGCCTCTATTTTCATTGAGGACACCATTGATCCTGATAAAATCTCCAACTCTATTTGCAGAAATGCAGACACAAACTTGCAAAGGAACCACCACCATGCTTTACTGTTGCCTGCAGACACTCAGTGTACCACTCGCCAGCCCTTCGGTAAACAGACTGCCTTCTGCTACAGCCAAATATTTAATATTTTGACTCATTAGTCCAGAGAACCTGCTGCCATTTTTTTTCTGCACCCCAGTTCCTATGGTTTTATGCATAGTTGAGTCGTTTAGCATTGTTTCCATATCAGAAGTATTGCCTTTTCACCCAATGAAGACCACTTACACCCATCTACTGTCCAGAGCGGTCTAGGTAGAACTGGGTCCTACTGGCTTCCACCAGTTGTGTGCTGAATCTTTTGATGTGGAAGGGAAATCAGCATGACGCGTCTTATCTGCTGCATTAAGTTTCCTTGAACGATCACAGCATCTACGGTCCAATATTGCTTGATTCTTTGTGCTTCTTCAAAATGATGTTAAACAGCACATCCTGGAACCCCAGCCTGCCTTGAAAATTTTGCCTGGGATAAACCACGCTGATGCACTAGAACTACCTTGTGTCTTGTTGTGCTCAGTCTTGCTCTAGTGTATGACCTGTGATATGAAATGGTCTTCAACAACCTCACCTTAGTAGCAGAGTTTAGCTGTTCCTCACCCAGTTTTAGGGCTCTTTCACACGGGCGTTCCGTATGTCCGTTTTTCATCCCATCCGTTTGCGGATGAAAAACGGACATAATGTATCTCTATGTAAATACGGATGTCATCGGATGATCATCCTCTGACATCCGTTTTTTGTCAGTTCAGTTCAGTTTTTTTGAACGGAGGAGAACCCTATTTGTTCTTCCTTTCAAAAAACGGAACGGAAGCAAAAACGGATGTCAGTGGTGTCATCCGCAGACATCCGTATTTACATAGACATGCATTATGTCAGTTTTTCATCCGCAAACGGATGGGATGAAAAACGGACATACGGACCGGATGACACAAGTGTCATCCGTGTCCGTTACAAAAAAAAAAAGGACCTGATCGGGCAAAAAAAAAAAAAAAAGGAACGCCCGTGTGAAAGAGCCCTTAAGCCTCCTACACAGCTGTTTTGGTTTCAGTTAATGATAGTTTTAGCCTACATATGAAATTGATGATCATGAGCACCTGCTTGGTATAATTGGTTAACCATACACCTGACTCTAACCCCACACAAATCCCTTTGCAAGTGTAAAAAATGATGCCGGTTTGAAGCCAAAAAAAAAAAAAAAAAAAAAAAAAAAAAAAAAAAAAAAGGTAGTCATACCAAATATTGGTTTGGATTTTTCTTCTGTTTGCTCATTTGATATATAATCTATTTTTGAAAACATTCTTACTTTACAGTGTTTCTTCACACCTGCGTGAAAGTTTTGCACAGTACCGGATGGTAAAGTAGAACTATAGGCAAAAATAATTGTCCTTCCCATTTTGGATAGAGCAAGAGAGGGTTATAACCGGTCACATTTTTTTTTTTTTTTTTTTAAACCATCTGTGTCCCATTTCAGGGATTTCCCTTCACTTCCTGCCCCACAACCTAACAGTATGTGAGAGGAATTCTTTGGAGACCCCCAGTTCACCAGGACTAGTGTCCTCATGGAAGATTTCTATTTCTATTACTTTTCTGGCGACAACCCAAAATGTGGGATTTTCTTTTACTTTCAATGATAATGGTAAACAGGACAAATAAATAGAGAGGGGGAATCTCCCTATTGGAGGTACAGACAGCAATAAAAACTGACAGGTGTTCTAATCCCTCTCCCTTCTATCCAAAAACAAAAAAAAAAAAAAAGTTGTGCCTTTAGTTCTACTTTAAGGAACAACTCCAATCTAAATCTGGTTGTCTGAGCACCAGACAGTTATAATATATAGATATAAAAGGCATTATACAGTCATCTGTGTCAACCATTCTCTGTGAAACCTTAGAGTACCTCCTATTAGGTTTGGGCCAATAATAGCTTTATAAGGAGCCAAGTGGTGCATGTGCCTGCAGTGGATATGCTTTGGGTAAGTACACTGTTGACAATGATAGAGCATTTTATCTACATAGGGACCACTATATTTGGTATGTTTTGTGTTTTCCAGGTGGATGGGCATTTGATCTATGTCATACATTGTAGCAGTGGATATACTTAGTGGACCTCCACTTTGGAGGACTGTATAGGATTCCTTATGCCCCATACACCCGTGCAGATTATCTGAAGACTTTCGTCTGCAGACTTACCAAAACCATATAATATGAGGTCAAACC
The DNA here is from genome assembly GCF_965119305.1 of Pelophylax lessonae. Taxonomy (NCBI): domain Eukaryota; kingdom Metazoa; phylum Chordata; class Amphibia; order Anura; family Ranidae; genus Pelophylax; species Pelophylax lessonae. Next base: position 70,627,449 of record NC_138776.1, read on the forward strand.
TAAACACTTTCAATTTGTATGCAATCCGGCAGGCCCTTGCACTACATAGAAAAGGTAAGTCTGCAGACAAAAGTCTGCAGATAATCTGCACGTGTGTATGGGGCATTAGAGGAGTAACCATGGATTCATTGTGACTGCAGGTAATTTGGCTATTTATTTATCTTTTGCTTTCCCCTTATTTTAATTCTTTTGAACTTATTATGTGGCCCCTAATACTCTAACTGCTTTTGCAGGTTGACACCCCCTGACTGCCCTAATTGTGGATGAGTATATCGTGGATAGGATACAATATTGTTCCTCTCCAGGTAGAGTGGGCTTTCCCTAATGCCTATACAAACGTAAGTTGTAGCTATTTTTAATGGCCAATACGGGCACCATGTCCAGTTTTCTGGCCATTTACTTACTTTGTTACATACAGGTTTGGGTGTCTACCCTCTTATCAAAGTTTATCATTACAGATGAAAACTGTTGCACCATCTAGTCACGCAAGTGTTTTGCCTACACCGCATACTGTACCACCACCTTCAGGCTATACCTTTAAGCAATGTGCAAGTTGACAGAATTTAGGATTGCATATATGCAATGATGTTGTTGCGGTTATTATGGTTTATCCTGCATTTTCTTTTGGCTAGGCCATTACTTTTTGCTGCCAAGATAGGAGGTCCTGGGGAAGCTGATCGATATAAAACGCAGTGTCCTCTTGGATATAACAGCACCGTTTATGTTGTATGGCTTATCACTATTGCATATAAAAAAAGGATTGTCCTTTGAGGTTTTTATTTTATTTATTTTTTTAACTTTATTTATAAAATGTATATAAAACTTTACAGTTTTGTGTGGTTGTTCCTTTCTGGTACCAGTAAAGTCCAACATAGGAACGTTTTGGGCATGGGAAAATGCAAAAAACACTGCAAAAAAAAAAAAAAAAACAAACAACCAAAAACGCGTTTTTGTATTTTCCACGGCCACGTTCAGGGTAGCGTAACTGAGGCACAGACCGCAAAAAAAAAATCTGACAGGCGTGCCAAAACCTCTCCACTCTATCCAAAGCTAAAAAAGTTTTTGGAGTTTAGTTATACGTTAAGTTGACTACTGTTCAGATTGTCACACATTGGGCGGTCAAATAAGCAACCTCTAGGAGGGTATAAATGTTCTCCTATCCATAACGGAACAAACAGTACAGATTTGCACCTGGATCATCTTCAAAGATGCCTAGAGAAATGAGGGGATCATTGAATGATTGAGCCTACCGCTTTCACACCCCTGGCTAGTAGAGCTTCAGGGTGTTATTTGAAAGTGCCATAGAAGTCTGAGAATGCACTAATCGCACTAGTGCAGGCTGAGCGTGCATGTTTATACGACTATAGTCATTCATGAAGGAACAAGTCTTCTTATGAGAGTGACCCTCCCATGCACTTAGAATCTGAGTGTCAATAAGCATAGTTGACACCTACCAGTAGCACACTTGTTCCAACTGTCTACTTCCTCTATTACATCTGTATGAGTCTCCTACTCTTCATCAACCTCTAAGTTCTCTTCCACTCCAACTAAACTGAAAGGACAATTATCTTGGAGGCATACGGGTGGCTGGCAGCTGCGTTTTCATGGCATGTTGAAGTAGTACCTCAGCAGGTACTCTGTACCTGTCTATGCGACCAGCCGCTGCATTATATACTGTATACAGTATTCCATTATTATGAAGTATAAAGCAAACCTGATGGCTTCTTTTTAAGGGAGAACTTTACAAATCACTATTTCAAACTAAGGTCTTCTTAGCCACTTTAGCTCTGGCCACTGTGCCTCTACTGCGGCACAGTGGCTCGTTATCGTCCAGCGACGTAGACCTACGTCGCTAGACTCCTCCCCCTGTAGGTGCGCTCCCGCTGTTTTCAGTCACAGCGGGAGTCGGGCCAGGGGAGGAGCGGCGGCGATGGCCGCTGCTCTTCCCCGATCGTCGGGGAATCTAGTTTGGAGATCCGCCCGCATGTGTAAACAGAGTGGGCGATCTCCTAAGTGACAGGGAGTGACAGATCGGAGTGTTCAGCATAGCTGAACATCCGATCTGTCCCTGACTCACTCAGTCACTCCCCCCCCCACATGTCAGTAAGCACCAGGCATACATTAACTCCTCCCTCTCCAATAAAATTAACCCCTTCCCTGCCAGTGTCATTTTTACAGTAACAGTGCATATATATATATATCAGATCGCCACCATTACTCGTTAAAAAAAAAAAAACACCAAAAATTACAGAAATCTTTCCCTTAGTTAGTAAACACAATAACTTTTGCGCAAACCAATCAAAATACGCTTATTGTGATTTTTTTTTTTTTTACCAAACATAGGTAGCAGAAAACAAATTGGACAAAAATTTTTTAAAAAATTTGATTTTTACATATTTTTTGGGAGGAATTTCATATAAAAAAAAAAAGTTAAAAATATTGTTATTTTTTCAAAATAAACGCTCTTTTTTTTATTTATAGCGCAAAAAGTAAAAAATCGCACAGGTGATCAAATACCACCAAAAGAAAGCTCTGTTTGTGGGAAAAAAAGGACATAAATTTTGTTTGGGTATGGCGTCGCCCGACCGCGCAATTGTCAGTTAAAGTAGCAAAGCGCCGAATCGCAAAAAGTGGCCTGGATGTAAGACAGCAAAATCCTCCGGTGGTAAAGTGGTTAAGTCATACAACACAATAAAGGAGATTTACTAAAGCTGGTGCACACAGAATCTGGTGCAGTTGTGCTTAGTAACCAATCAGCTTCCCGGTTTTATTGTTAAAGCTTAAAGTGATATCAAAGTCCTTTTTTCCTTGTTTAAAAAATAAACATTTTATACTTCCCTGGTCTGTGCAGTGGTTTTGCACAGAGCAGCCCAGATCCTCCTCTTCTTGGGTCCCTCGCCGACTCTGTGGCCCCTCCCTCCTGTGGAGTGCCCCTAGAGCAAGCAGCTTGCTATTGAGGCACCCAAGCCAAGCTGCAGCTGTGTCCATTCAGACGCAAAGTCGTGGCTCAGGCCCATGTGCCCCCCCTCCCCTCCTCTTCCCATTGGCTCACTGACTTTGACAGCAGCAGGAGCCAGTGGCACCCACCGTGTGTCTCAACCAATCAGGAGGGAGAGCCCCAGACAGCCAAGTCTCTCCTGTAACATCCCTGGAAAGAGATAGGCTGAGGGTGGCTGCTGCACACAGAAGGTTTTTTCATTTTAATGCAGAAGGATGAAAAACCTTGTGCCGTAAGAACCACTTTAATTGAGAAAGCCAAAGTTCTAAACTGATTGGTTATTATACACATCTGCACCAGTTTTAGTAAATGTCCCCCATTGTATATGCCTCAAACCGTCATACACACATACATACATATATATATATATACATACATACATACATACATACACATACACACACACACACACACACACATACATACACAAATAAAGACTCACCTTGTTGTCACTTCCCTAGCTGAGCCAACATTTTCTGTACATACTATAAAAAATGTAGATCATTTCAAAAGGTAAGAATCTAATTAAAAGGGCCAGAACTGCTGCAATCCATGTAATGACAGCTGTCGGAGCTGGTTGTTATAGTGTACATTTGTTGTATCAAAAATTAGATGCCTTATTAGAGGTAATTCTATTATTACTAATGGCAGCAGTATCTTTATAATAGACATTAATTGAGGAATTAAAAACACTGCTCTTTTTTTCTTCTTACCTGCAAACTAAAGGTGACATGTGCTAGTATGCATCGCATACTAGCACATTATGTGACACTTCCCTAAAAATGATGCCCTCATTGTCTGCCCTGGAGGCTGCATCCATCTTTGCCTGTCTTGCTTCTTGGTCTGCAGACTCCTTCAGAGCGCATCGGTGCAGTATACAGTAAATATATCCAAAACTGTGCAAGCTTAGGAAATTTTTACAGTACCTATTAGGTAAGCCTTTTTATACCAACATTAGAGGGAAGTCTGCTTTTGTGCCACACATTAGGGGGGTGTCAGGGACGATCAGGGTGACACCCGGGGCCGGCCGCCAGACTACTTCCGCCGCGGAGGAGGAACTGTTTAAAGCAGTCAGAGGATGTGAGAGAGACTCACTGTCACTCCCCGAGCCCTGAATACACAGCGATCGGTGGGCGCTGCCGGAGTTAATTGTGCTGGTTAATGCGATTGGTTGCTAGGACCGCCTATCAACCAATCACCTGCTCATTAACTAGCACAGTAACTTCTGCAGTTCCCGCCGAGGCGCCGACCGCTGTGTATTCAGGGCTCCGGAGTGACAGTGAGTCTCTCTCACATCCTCTGACTGCTTTAAACAGTTCCTCCTCCTCCGCTCTCCTCCTAAAAAGGTAGGAAGGTGGGGGGTTGTATTGTAAAGGGGTTATTTTGAGGGGGGGCTTTGTATTGTAAAGGGGTTATATTGGGGGGCTGTGTAATGTAAAGGGTTGTATGGGGCTGTGTAATGTAATGGGTTCTATTGGGGGGCTGTGTAATGTAAAGGGGTCCAGGGGTACGGGGGCTGTGTAATGTAAAGGGGTACGGGGGCAAGGGGGCTGTGTAATGTAAAGGGGTCCAGGGGTAAGGGGGCTGTGTAATGTAAAGGGGTCCAGGGGCTGTGTAATGTAAAGGGGTCCAGGTGTAAGGGGGCTGTGTAATGTAAAGGGGTCCAGGGGCTGTGTAATATAAAGGGGTCCAGGGGAACGGGGGCTGTGTAATGTAAAAGGGGGTCTCCATACATTTTACACGTGACACGTCCATGGGCAGTTCATCACCTGGGGGGGGGGGGGGGTGCCAGATATAGGATCCCCCTCGGGTGCCAAATGCTCTAGGTACGCCCCTGATAGACACAGTCTGCTTAAACTAATAACACACAAAGAATGAAATGTTGCCATGTTTTTATTGAAAACACCATGTAAACATTCACAGTGCAGGTGGAGAAAGTATGTGAACCCTTGGATTTAATAACTGGTTGAACCTCCTTTGGCAGCAATAATATCAACCAAACGTTTCCTGTAGTTGCAGATCAGACGTGCACAACGGTCAGGAGTAATTCTTTACCATTCCTCTTTACAGAACTGTTTCAGTTCGGCAATATTCTTGGGATGTCTGGTGTGAATCGCTTTCTTGAGGTCATGCCACAGCATCTCAATCAGGTTGAGGTCAGGACTCTGACTGGGCCACATCAGAAGGCGTATTTTCTTCTGTTTAGGCCATTCTGTTGTTGATTTACTTCTATGCTTTGGGTCATTGTCCTGTTGCAATGCCCATCTTCTGTTGAGCTTCAGCTGGTAGACAGATGGCCTTAAGTTCTCCTGCAAAATGTCTTGATAAACTTGGGAATTCATTTTTCCTTTGATGATAGCAATCCGTCCCGGCCCTGACGCAGCCCCAAACCACGATGCCCCCACCACCATACTTCACAGTTGGGATGAGGTTTTGATGTTGGTGTGCTGTGCCTCTTTTTCGCCACACATAGTGTTGTGTGTTTCTTCCAAACAACTCAACTTTGGTTTCATCTGTCCACAGAATATTTTGCCAGTGCTGCTGTGGAACATCCAGGTGCTCTTGTGCAAACTGTAAACGTGCAGCAATGTTTTGTTTGGACAGCAGTGGCTTCCTCTGTGGTATCCTCCCATGAAATCCATTCTTGTTTAGTGTTTTACATATTGTGGATTCGCTAACAGGGATGTTAGCATTTTCCAGTGACTTTTGTAAGTCTTTAGCTGACACTCTAGGATCTTAGTAAGGATGGGCTGCACCTTAATGGGGATGGTACAGCTCTTTTGGGGAGAAAGATGGCCACCAAGTTGGAGGGGCTTTTAAACTAGGAGACGGGGGGGAGGGCTCAGAAGTAGAATCAGTCAGGAGGGAGCAGAGGACTGAAGGCAGTTGTAGGGTCAGCAGCGACAGTAGGTCGACAACGTCAATTGGCAGGTCTGTGCGGGAAAACCGCAGACCAAACAGAAATAAACATAACCGCCAATCACGTTTAACTTCCGTAAAACTAAGAGGGGTATATGCTAATGCCAGGAGCCTAGCTAATAAAATGGAAGAATTGGAAATGTTAGTACATGAGGAGGACATAGACCTTGTGGGAATAACAGAAACTTGGTTCGACCCCTCACATGACTGGCTGGCCAATATCCAAGGGTATTCGGTGTACCGGAAGGACAGGGTAGGAAAAAGAGGGGGAGGGGTATGTCTCTATGTCAAGAACAATATAAAGGTGCTAGAAAGGAGTGACATTACGGATGGGATGAGTATGGATTTAGAATCTGTGTGGGTTGAACTCGATAGGGAAGAAGATAAGGGAAAAGTAGTTGTGGGGGTTTGCTATAGGCCACCTAACCAAGGCGAGGAGGTAGAGCAGGAATTTTTAGCACTAATGCGTAAAGTGGCAAAACTGGGATCAGTCATCATATTGGGGGACTTCAATTATCCCGACATTGACTGGGAAGAGGGGACTGCACACTCACATAAGGCCTGTCTATTCACGGAAACCTTACAGGACAACTACATGTCACAATTGGTGGATTCCCCTACCAGAGAAAACGCAATCCTGGATCTATTGATCACTAATGACCCAGACATAATCTCGGAGGTAGGAGTCCAGGACAACCTGGGCTCTAGCGATCACAGGATGATCACATTTAGTATAAATAACAATATAAAAAGGCAAGTGGGGAACATAAGAACCCTAAACTTCAGACGGGCAAACTTTCCAGAATTGTACTCATTGATGGAAAGGGTAAACTGGGACCAAACCCTGGGATCCCTGACCACAGAGGAAAAATGGGAATGCTTTAGGAACATATTAAGCAAAGGCATCTTGCAGTGCATTCCTATGGGGAATAAATTTAGAAGAGACAGAGCCAAACCTGGCTGGCTAAACCGTAGCGTTAAAAAACTTATTAGGGGAAAAAAATTGGCCTTCAAGAAATATAAATCAGAGGGCACAGTATCGGCCTTCCAGCAATACAAGGAGGCAAATAAGAAGTGTAAACACGAAATCAAGATGGCTAAAATCAACTTTGAGAGACAAATAGCGGAGGATAGTAAAAAAAAACCCAAAGAAATTCTTTAAATATATCAACAGCAAAAAAACTAGGGCAGAGCATATTGCACACATAATTAACGATGATGGGAGGATGGTTACATAGGACACTGAAAAAGCAACCGTGCTGAATGCTTTTTTCTCGTCAGTCTTTACACAGGAAACGGAGGGGTACACTGACCACGACTGTTTGGTTAGTAGTAATACACAGGACTTGCCTCTATGGCTAACAGAGGGTGAAATCAGGGAAAGACTGGATAAACTTAACACAAACAAATCACCAGGCCCGGATGGCGTACATCCGAGAGTGCTCAAGGAACTCAGTATGGTTATATCTAGACCACTGTTTCTGATCTTTGCTGACAGTATTAGGACAGGAGATGTACCAGGGGATTGGAGGAAGGCTAACGTGATTCCGATATTCAAAAAGGGCCAGAGACATATCCCGGGAAATTATAGGCCTGTCAGCTTGACATCAATAATTTGTAAACTTTTGGAGGGGATGATAAGGGACTATATCGTAGAATATGCTAAAGACAACAACATCATCAGTAGTAACCAGCACGGGTTTACAAATGGGCGTTCTTGTCAAACCAATCTCTTAGCATTCTACGAGGAGGTAAGCTGTGAGCTAGATAGGGGCAGACTAGTGGATGTGGTGTACTTGGATTTCGCTAAGGCGTTTGATACAGTTCCCCACAAGCGCTTAATTTATAAAATAAGGTCTGCAGGTATCGACAGCAGGGTTTGCTCTTGGATACGGAACTGGCTAAAAGGCCGTGTCCAAAGGGTGGTAATAAACAGCGCATACTCAGACTGGTCTGAGGTGGTAAGCGGGGTCCCCCAAGGCTCAGTCTTGGGACCAACCTTGTTCAATTTATTCATAAACAGCATTGAGGACGGGATCAGTAGTTCGTTATCAGTTTTTGCAGATGACACAAAATTGGCCAGGGCAATAACTACACAGCATGAAGCAGATATCCTACAGAATGACCTGGACAAAATTACGGAGTGGGCAACGACATGGCAAATGAGGTTTAACGTGGAGAAGTGTAAGGTTTTGCACTTGGGGACTAAAAACATAAAAACACAATACACGTTAGGAGGGGAACCCTTGGGGGAATCAAAAATGGAGAAAGATCTGGGAGTCTTGGTTGATGATAGATTAGGCAACAGCATGCAATGTCAAGCGGCAGCTTCCAAAGCCAACAGAATATTAGCATGCATAAAGAAAGGGATGTATTCCAGAGATAAGACTATAATCCTTACACTTTATAAAACTCTGGTCCGACCGCATCTGGAGTATTCTGTCCAGTTCTGGTCGCCAGTCCTCAGGAGGGATGTGTTGGAGCTGGAGAAAGTCCAGAGAAGGGCAACTAAACTGATTAGGGGGTTGGAGGACCTTAAATATGAAGAGCGGCTGCAATCGCTCGATTTATTCTCCCTGAAGAAGAGACGTCTGAGAGGGGACATGATAGCAATTTATAAATATCTTAATGGGGATCTCAGCTTAGACAAAAAGCTGTTCATTCGAAGGAATTGCATGAGGACTCGAGGACATACAATGCGATTAGAGGAGAAGCGTTTTAACCTCAGGCAACGTGGGGGGTTCTTTACTGTTAGGGCTACAAGATTGTGGAATTGTCTACCACAAGAGGTGGTTTCTGCGGGTAGTATGGTGACTTTCAAAAGGCTCTTAGACTTGCATCTCAAGGATCAGGAGATTAAAGGCTATGTTAGATGATTACAGTCACACACACCTACACAGGTTGAACTGGATGGACTATTGTCTTTATTCAACCTCACCTACTATGTAACTATGTAAGGATTCTTCTTTATCTCATTGAGCAATCTGCGCTGTGCTCTTGCAGTCATCTTTACAGGACGGCCACTCCTAGGGAGAGTAACAGCAGTGCTGAACTTTCTCCATTTATAGACAATTTCTTACCGTGGACTGATGAACTGCAAGGCTTTTGGAGATACTTTTATAACCCTTTCCAGCTTTATGCAAGTCGAAAATTCTTAATCGTAGATCTTTTGAGAGCTCTTTTGTGAGAGGCATCATTCACATCAGGCAATGCTTCTTGTGAAAAGCAAACCCAGAACTGGTGTGTGTTTTTTATACGGCAGGGCAGCTGTAACCAACACCTCCAATCTCATCTCATTGATTGGACTCCAGTTGGCTGACATCTCACTCCAATTAGATCTTGAAGATGTCATTAGTCTAAGGGTTCACATACTTTTTCCACCTGTACTGTGAATGTTTGCATGGTGTGTTCAATAAAAACATGGCAACATTTAATTCTTTGTGTATTAGTTTAAGCACTGTGATTGTCTATTGTTGTGACTTAGATGATGATCAGATCACATTTTATGACCAATTTGTGCAGAAATCCATATCATTCCAAAGGGTTTACATACTTTTTCTTGCAGCTGTATGTTATATGGTACAAATACCTAGTTGGAATATTAGTGGCAAGGTATTTGAAAGAGCTAAATGCGAGTAATGAACATGTAAAAATGGATTAACATCAGTCTCTCTGCAAAAAAAAAAGCAGTGATTGGCACTAATTGCGGTAACACCCAAGTGTTAACAATAGTATGTGGCTTGTAAATATACAATAGATAGGGAGGTTGCCATAACATGTAAACACAGCTCATAATAGCCAGCATCAAGGCCCAGTGCTCCTATTTCTCTGATGAAGCCACGTAACAGTGGAATAACACGTAAGGGGCAGAGCCAGTGACATCAGCATGCCATACAGGATGTCGGGCAAAGGGTACATTGAGCCCAGGGAACACACAGTATGCAGTTATCCACTGTCATTAAGGGGAGAGGAAAAAGGTCTATGTAGTGCTCCTGACCAATGCACAGTACCATGCAAGACTCCATTCACACTACCGCGACTAGACAGGCGGCTGGTCAGCCTGACAAGTCGTGGTCCATTGTGTGCTACGGGAACCGTTCTAATAGGAGCCATTCAAGTCGCTCCGACTTAGAAAAAGGTTCCTGTACTACTTCAGAGCGACATCCGAGTGACTTGCATAGACATTCATTATATGAAGTCCGTGCAAGTCGTGCCGATACACGCGACTTCACAGGTCGCCTCCAAAGTCGTGCCGCGTTAGTGTGAACCGGCACTAAGTGTTTATTAACAATAAAATAAAGAAGAAGTCGAATGTTTCTATTTATATGTAAAGCCCTATGATGGTGTAATTTTTTTATTTTGAGCACTTGTGGAGAATAATGGCATCTTAAAGGATCAGCAGAGTTATAAGAGGCCGATGAAGCGACATATGGTTCCATCTGGGCTTGTAAACCAATCCAGGTTACAATATCCCCCTAAAGGAGAAGGTGAATCCTAACAATCTCTAATATGTCAAAGCACGAGGTGAGCAGTTCGTGGTGGAGGAGTGTGGAGCACACGGTGACTTTACCATAGATTGTAAACAAAATGAGGTGATTGGCTAGAATGGTGGCACCACATCCACTTTCCTCATTTCCCACAAGAAAAACCACCTTATCCTGAACACAATTCTTCCATGTTCAGGAGAGCAAGGTTTAACCTCACCTAAACTCTCCTAAAAGCCTATGTGCACATGAATCCAGGGGTTGAGTTACTAAAGGCAAATATACTATGTACTGGAAGTGCATTTGCTTTAGATCCGAGGTGAAGCTCTGCTGGTTCCTATTATAAAATGCTGTTTTTTTTTTTTATTATTTATTTTTTCGTTACATATGATTGGGTATTCTTTGCAAAGTGAAGTTTTACCTCATTTATTAAGCTCTGAAGTAAATAAACCCCTCAGGCTTTTATGGCGTTTGAGTTTAGGCGCTTTGGCAAACAGGCACCAGTGTACATGAAGCTTTAGGGAGATTCACCCTATGTGCTCAGTTTCCGGTTATTGTTGAAAGTAAAACCAAAATTTTGCGTTGAAACCGAAACAGTAACAGAGGGTAAATCTTCCAATGGGCACACTAGTTCTGGTGACCCTGGGATTCACTCACTTGTGGGATTTTCTCACTTCATATTATGCCTATGGGACAGCAAGTGAAGTGAAATTTCCACTATGGGACATTTATGGCAAACACACACACACACCCTCCGCTACTCAAACTAAAATAAAAATGTTGATTCTTTTACATTGGGGTAGTGACATTATGGATGTGGCCTAAAGGCTGAAATTTACAAATTAGTCACAGCTCCACCTGTTTGTAAAATCTGTACAGAGGGACCAAATATAAAAAAACTTTATTGCATAAGCACAAGGAACATTTCTGATGTACTTACTGACTCTCCAGCCATACATCGCTGACAAATCTGAGGGGATATAACACTTGGATGACTTTGTGGAGGCTGAAATAATAAGAAATATGTTAAGAAAAAAAAAAAAACATGCATTAGGACTAAAACGCTACGGCACATGGGTAAATAGTGGAAGGGGACTTCTTGTACCATGATGGTCGGCTGTGTCCCTTTCTTGAAAATGAAGCCATTTACTGGCTCTCGTCTACCATTCGAGACCTCCATCTGCCAGTAGGCCATGTCACAGTCAGCCATTGGGCTCAACAAGACACCATTTCCATTGGTCATCCTTTGTAATCCATGGCATGCCCGTTTCTGTAAGACAAAAATATGGGAAATTGTAAGACTTTCAAGCCCATTTAGGGGGTTTTTTTTTTTTTTTTAAAGAGAGCCTGTCACCAGGCTATTCATTTTACCCATCTTCTCATAAGATTACATGTGCATTTTGCACAGAGCTTATTTTTTCCAGCCGAAACGGCGTTTAGCCACCTCTGGCTGCCCTGCACTTTTCAACTTGTCAAACAGAAACCGGTAGAGGATTTTTTCCATTCATTTCCTCCACCAGCTTTTTTTTGCGGTGGGTACCCCGAGTTCTGGCACTGCAACCACCCATATTTTTTTTTTTTTTATTACATTTATTTACTTTCAAAAGACTGACACTGCTATGGCTGCTGCTGCTGGTTAAAAAGAAACAAAACCAGGCGCACATCCAACCTAGTGTATTCTAGTTTTTATTAAAGGAAAATGAATCAATATGAAATGCACTCACATGGTACAGCAAGTACTGGGCATATGTAGGTTCCTCTCCTCTGTATGGCCTCTTCAGATCCCGCACTGTACAGACTCAGTGTCCCCTGGAAAGTGAAGCTCCCCTCAGGACGAGCGATCCGCTGCACCTCCGGCGTCTCTGCCTAGTGCCCCTGCGCCCGACTCCGCTGTCCCTGCCATGAATCCCGCACATGCGCACAGGGATCCAGGCAGAAGCCAATAACTATGGGGACGGAACAACTCCGGCAGATGGTAGTGGAGGATGGAAACTATGGGCCAGCACTGGTTGCTATGACAACATGTTTAGGAATTATTTAAAAAGTAAGGGTCCCAACACTGAACCTTGGGGTACACCACTGATAACCTTAGACCATTCAGAGTAAGACTCATTAACCACTACTCTCTGAATTCTATCTTTTAGCCAATTTTCTATCCAATTACAAACCGATCTTTCCAAGCCAGTTGACTTTACCTTACACATTAGCCGTGTGTGGGGAACTGTGTCAAACACTTCTGAAAAATTCAAGTATACTATGTCCACAGCCACCCCTCTGTCCAAGGTTTTTTTTATATATAATTTTTTTTTTTTTTAATATTTAAATATAGTCACCACATTGGCCCTACGCCAATCAAGTGGTACTATTCTAGTCCTTAACGAGTCCCTAAAAAATTAGAAACAAAGGCTTAGAAATTACAGAACTCAATTTTAGGATGCGTGGGTGGATGCCATCTGGTCCAGGCGCTTTATCCACCTTTATTCTGTCTAAATATTTCTGGACCATATCACTTTTGAGCCATTGTGGATCATTTGGGACTGTGTCAATACCGTCCTCATTATGGTCATGAGCTCCCCCATGCTCCTTTGTGTATATATATATATATATATATATATATATATATATATATACAGAGCTGAAGAAAGTATTTAATAAATTTGCCTTCTCTTTGTCCCCAGTCATCCACTCCTGATTATTTTGTAAAGGGCCTACATGCTCAGACCTAACCTTTTTACTGTTAATAAATTTGAAGAATTTTTTGGGGTTTGTCCTACTAGCTTTTGCAATCGGTCGTTCATTTAGAATTTTTGCGTCCCCGATTTCCTTTTTACATATTCGGTTATATTCTTTGTAACAAACGATGAATGTGTTCCCTCATTTTTATATTTTTTAAAAGCCCTTTTCTTTTTATCTATAGCTTTTTTAACTTTTGCCGTGAGCCACAAAAGGTTTTATTTTTAGGCTTTTAAAACGTATTACCCACGGGAATATACTTTGCAGTGAGTTTGCATAAAGTCTTTGAAAATTCCCATTTCTGTTCTGTGCTCATCGATGTCAATATTCCCTCCCAGTCTAAATCCTGGAGAGCAGCCCTCATTCTTGGAACATTTGCCCTCTTAACCACTTTACGACCGCTCACTGTGCCTCTACTGCGGCACAGTGGCTTGTTATCGTCCAGTGACGTAGTGCTACGTCGCTGGACTCCTCTCCTTGTGGGCGGCGCTCGCTCCGGCTGTATTCATTCACAGCGGGAGCCGGGCCAGGGGAGGAGCACCGGCGATCGCCGCTGCTCTTCCCCGATCGTCGGGGAATCGAGTTTGGAGATCCGCCCGCTTGTGTAAACAGAGCGGGCGGATCTCCTAAGTGACAAACAGTGACAGATTGCAGGGTTCAGCATAGCTGAACATGCGATCTGTCCCTGTGTCACTCAGTCACCTCCCCCCCACACGTTAGTAAGCACCAGGCATACTTTAACCCTTCCCTCTCCAATAAAATTAACCCCTTCCCTGCCAGTGTCATTTTTACAGTAACAGTGCATATTTATAGCACTGATTACTGTAGAAATGTCACTGGTACCCCCAAAAGTGTCAAAAATGTCAGTCAAGGGTCCGATCTGTCCGCCGCAATGTCGCAGTCCCGCACAAAAGGAAAAAAAAAAAAAAAAAAAAAAAAAAAACCACACCAAAAATGACAGAAATCTTTCCCTTAGTTAGTAAACGCAATAACTTTTGTGCAAACCAATCAAAATACGTTTATTATGTTTGGTAAAAAAAAAATCACAGGTAGCAGAAAACAAATTGGCCAAAAATGTAAAAAATTTTTTGATTTTTACATTTTTTTTGGGGGGAATTTCATATAAAAAAAAAAAAGAGAAATATTGTTATTTTTTCAAAATTTACGCTCTTTTTTTGTTTATAGCGCAAAAAGTAAAAATCGCACAGGTGATCAAATACCACCAAAAGAAAGCTCTGTTTGTGGGGGAAAAAAAAAGGACATAAATGTTTGGGTATGGCGTCGCACAACCGCGCAATTGTCAGTTAAAGTCGCACAGTGCCGAATCGCAAAAAGTGGCCTGGACGTAAGACAGCAAAATCCTCCGGTGGTAAAGTGGTTAAAGTTAAGTATTTTTGTATTTCCTATATGCGTTTTTTGCTTACAGCCAACATTAAATTAAATCAGGTTATGGTCACTGCTACCCAGATGTGCTTTTATATGAACATTGTTAATAAGCTCTGCATGGTTTGAGCTTACCAGGTCCAACAGAGCATCATTTCTAGTGGGGTCCTCAATAAACTTCACCATAAAATGGTCTTGTATTAGGTTTATAAATTTGTGCCCTTTACCTGTTCCAGCAGTGCCATTACTCCAGTCAATGTCTGGGTAGTTAAATCCCCCATTATTAACACTGCCCTAGCTCTTGTAGCCCTATCTGTGCCAGGAGCTGAGTCTCCACCTCCTCATTAATACTGGGAGGTCTATAACAAACTCCAATGATAATCTTTGTTTTACGCACACCCATGTACATTTCAACCCATACTGCTTCAGATTCAGCACACTCTCCATCAACTAGGTCCTCCTTCACACTCACTTTGAGATCACTTCTCACATAGAGACAAGCACCACCACCCCTCTGTTTTACTCTCTCTTTCCGAAAGAGAGCATAGCCAGGAATATTACTAGCCCAGTCATGTGAAGAATGAAGCCAAGATTCAGCAATACCAATTAAGTCATAGTTCTCCTCGTGTACCAGAGCTTCCAACTCACCTATACCAACACCCCCTTGCATTTCCAGCAGTGGCCATCTTGAGTAAGGGCAGATGATTCATGTAGCATTTATTTCCTGCAAACCATCTGCCCCTAGCTCAGGCATTGGCTCGACTGAGAACCTTGCTTCCCCTCATGAAGACTCCTGGGTTGTATGACACAATTTGCTTAGGCATGGAAACCAGAAAGTAACATATGTTAAAAAAAAAAAAAAAAGTTATACAAGTAATTAAGTTCTATAGCGCCAGCAGTTTACGCAGCGCTTTACAATATACTTGTAAAGCGCTACGTAAACTGCTGGCGCTATAGAAATCCTTAATAATAATAATAATTATGATATACTTCCCTATCCATTTGCTAATGCTAGCAGCATAAAGATTAACAATAATTAATCTTGATTGAGAGAGTGAAGATTCACTTTAATGACCCAGCTTGTCTCGACTACTCCTGAATTCCACCTGCGCTGACCACAGCCTGCCTCTGACCTCACTTTTGCCTGTGCCCCTTGCTGCTGCTCCACAGATCTGTTATTGACTCAGCCTGCAGCCAACTTCGCTCCTGCCTACACATTTGATCAATCTGCCTCCATCCCTGCTCGCCTGCCTGCTGTGAGCCTCTGCCGATATTCCTATGGCTTCTGATCATCACCTGTCTGCTTCCTACCTGTACCGGTCTGCTGTCGACAAGGCCAGCCTGCTGCTCACTGACATCCGGCACTCCTGCTCCGCTGTGGTCTACGGCTGGTCTTCCGCTGCTTGATCCAGAGAGCCCGTCCAGCCCTGCTGCTAGCAAGACCAACAGGCACTCATGCCACTCTGTACACCTGCGCCTACCATCTGCTCCATCAGGGGCCCAGAGTCTGAGGTGTAGGAGAGGCCTTGCTCATTGTGTCAGAACAGCGGTTTGTTCCACTACCTTTTTTGGATACGGATTCTGATTGGGTGTGACCAATTCGTTTTTTAATCAGCTGGTGCACTTTCTAAGATCTAATGAGAAAAAATGCAGTGTCATCATCCCTTTAGAAGTGATTGAGGAGGGAGTACCTCAACAAAAATGTATCTTACAGAGTTCTTAACCCAAGCAGGAAAAGACATTGCTGGGGAAGTTACATTTTTTAAGAACAGTCATGCAATTACAACATGGCTTTGTGTAGCAATTGTATATGCCAGCATTTCTCTTCGACCCCCCCCCCCCCCAAAGTTGACGTTTTACAAACACAAACATGGGGATTTCCCCCTGATGAAGACATGTGGTCCCCTGTGTCGTCACGCGTAGGGGAGGGGCAAGGACGGACGGAGCGCTTCACTGTCAGTGAGACTGTCGGGCTGTGTCAGCGTAGGAGGACACACACAGCCGCGGCGTCTCCCACTACACCACCACGGTACCCATTTGGTGATCGGCTGTTACCATATGGAGTTTTAAAGGTGCATGGATGCACCCATATATGTGAGTGCAATAGATTACCTGTCTATCTGAATAAAGTTTTTTAAAAAGTTATAAGCACTATTGGAAGCTTTTTGTCTCTACATGTCACGCTGGTATTGTGCTTGATTGACCTGACGAGCTACTGAAATATCACCCGGATGGGTCATCTCTAAAGATCCCCCCCCATTTGTGCCTGATTGCAACCTATTTGAGGTGAGCACCCACTCACAAGGGGGTGCACAGCTAATATTTGATCTGTGACACTCTGGTCACTCACTCTCCTGGGGAAGCACCAGCCATCCTCAGGTGGCCTGAGCACCTACTGAGGATTTTTGATTATTTGCACTTTTCACAAAGAAGATTTAAACTTTTTATCTTTATTGTTCACAATTATTTTTGATCTGGTATATATTTTTTTCATCATCACTGAGATTAGCACATTGAAGGTTTTCCAGACATTTGTTTGCACTTTGCACCTTTTTGGCTCTCAAAATTGATTTTTATTGAGGAATTATTGTGCCATATTTTTTCATAGTATTTTATACAACTACTTGAAGTACATTTTATATGATTGTATTTTATACACCAATATATATATATATATATATATATATATATATATTTTTTTGCCATCACTTTATGCTTTACAGGTATTTATTGTGCAACACTATTATTACACTTGTTTACTTTTTGCACTTTTTATGAGAAGTGAGGTGTCTGCAGCACTTAATATCTATTATAGGAAGGTTGCTCGCAGGAACTTTTCTTTGTTTTGAGTATAACAAGCATGCTTTACAGCATATATAGACTGATTTTACGGTTGTGGGTTTAGTAACACTTTAATGCTAGGCATCTTGCTACCACAAGAGGGCATGGATTTATCCACTTGATTGTGCCAAGTCTTCACCTTTAACTGGTAATATGTTTCAGGCCCAGCATTGAGCAGGATTTCACAGCGTACTCTAGTCCCCTTTGTAATTGGTCAAGTGTGGCTTTCTAAAGACCAAACCCACCCCCCCCCGACAGAGTTACCCCTATATATTCTGTATAATCTGACTACGATAGCCTTGGTCCAATGTAATTGTTGCACACGTGTTTCAATAAAACAAAACAAAAAATAAAAAAAAGAGAATGGGGAAGGAGAACACAGGAGACAGAAGACCAGACGAGGACAAACGGTGTCAGAACAGACCTTTGTTCCTGCCGCCTTGTCCTTTTAATGATGATGTACAAGTCGTCATGCATCAGTCAAGGTGAACGAGAACACTGCTCCTTCGCAAATTTATCACATGCGGCCGACGGAGCAGAACTAACGTCAGCTATATAAATAATAGGGCAAGCATTGCAGGGATTATACGGCGAAGCTCTTCTCTTTTTGGACAGGTGACCCTTCTGCTTTGGATTAGATGTGAATCATTTAATCCACTGGTGGCCACCAGCTCCCACAGCAAGCACTAATGGAAGTTACATTTGCACTTAGCATTGGAAAATGCTTTGAGATACCATCGACATTAATTCTGGTCTACTAACTGCTGTGACCAGAAAAGAAATGTATCCCGACCCTGAGCACACAGAAACAACCTTATTAAAAGGAAGAGGTACACTGCATTCTGGGGAGAAGGTTTAAAGACGGGATTACAGGATCAAAATATGACTTTACACAAAATGGCTAAAAAGCAGGATGACTGAAATGCAGGCAAACACCTTGTTCATAGATACTTCATTTAGCTCTCACTCTTCATTATAGGAGATCTGTAGGCTAAAATGGAACAGTTGATCGGATTGACGCATTGCCATCGGCCTAATTTTAAAGGTTATTCACCTTTTTATCGTCCTTAAAAATATATGGAAATGCTGCCAGGTCACTCTTTCTGGGAACTGTGACAACGCAGATTCCCATGACGTGAACTATTACTGTTGTCACTCTGATGGACAGTATAGCAAGGTCTACATTCCCTGGGGAGAAGCCTGGCAGGACCTCTTCTATCCCTTCTACGGACATAAGGGGGTTGATTTACTAAAGACAAAACAGACTAATAGTGCACTTTGAAAAGTGCAGTTGCTCCAGAGACTTGGTAAATGAGCAGAAGCTCTGCTGACTTCCATCATCCAATCAAGTGCAAGCATGAATTTCCTTGCATGCGATTAGGTATTCTTTGCAAATTCTGTGAAGCTTTACCTTATTTACTAAACTTTGGAGCAACTGCCTTTAGTAAATGAACTCCTAAGGGTCACTAAACCCACATCATAAAAACCCACAGAAATTATGCATTATATGATGTTCATACTCAACTCACTATTAGATTCATTTTCTGTATTCTACAAAAACCCTGGTTGATCCTGCTGCTCCATCTCCACCTTCTGCCCATGTCCCCCAAAACAGCTAGGGATTTTGCAGCTGATGTGGCTAATCTGTACATGCTCCGTTTTCAGTGTATTTTCTACTCTGAGCATTCCCTATCACATCTGAGCAGCCCATGGGACCATAGAGTCACACATGTTGGAATATACACAGTGCTAAATAACAGCCCACTCCCTCCCCCATGTCCACTAGACAGCTAAACACTAATGGGGTGAGAAATTACATGTAGATTAATGGTGGCTTCACCTCCCTCTTATTCCAAGACAAAGGTTTTGATTACAAGTTTACCATTTGTATGCAAACTTTAAAAAAACAGTTTGATATTCTTTATTTTTACTCTGTATTCCAAAAGGGTTTTTTTTTTTGAACATGCAACCAACAGCAGAGGACTAGAAGTGTCACTAAACTCACATCATAAAACGGTGTATTACATGCTGTTCATACACACTCACTATGAGATTCATTTTCTGTGTTCTGCAAAAAACCTGGTTGATCCTGCGGCTGTCTATTTCCACCTTCTGTCCATGTCCCCAATTCAGCAGTTGTGGTGGCAACTCTGCACAGACTCAGTTTTCAGTGTATTCTCTGCCCTTAGCTTTTTCCTCCCCATCACATCTGAGCAGCCCATGTGACTATAGAGTCACACATGTAGGCGTTTACATGGTGGTAAATGAGAGTCCACTCCCTCCTCCATGCCCACTAGCCAGCTAAAACACAATGGGGGGCAGGATACTACATGCAGATAATTTGGGGCTTCACCTCCCCCTTATTCTAAGACACCGACCTATGGGGCATGGCACAGACTGATGACTGCCAGAAATATTAACCCCCCCCCCCACCACGTTATTTCCACAAAATAATAAAGGTTTGATTTCAAATATACATTTGTATTCCAATTTAAAAGCCAGTTTATTGATATTTTTAATCCAAAAAGTTTTTTTTTTTTTTTTTTTTTTTAAAACTATAAACTACAATGCCTATAGCTACAGTGCCATCATCCATACACAGAAATCGAAGGGACAATGTAAATTAAATAGTATGCATTTGATGGTGGAGGAAGCATTACCCATATATATATATATATATATATATATATATATATATATATATATACACATATACATACATACATATACACATACATATACACACACACACACACTTTGTATTCTGACAATGGATCCAGCCACTGTCAAAATACACTGATCACAAGAAGGGACGTCACTGAATTTTCCCCAACCCATTTGGCTTTGCATTTCTTGGCTACTCCAGCACCCACTGTGGATGTTCCAACCCCTTCTGTAGTATTCAACAATCTAAATTAAATATAAAAAAATATGAGGGGTACAGTGAAAACCCCTAATCATATGCACAGGCTTAGGAACACAAGCTCAGATTCGGTCATCAAAGCCCCCCAACAGATATTAGAAAACCTAATGGGGTTTAGCACTCCAGCATACTCATTAAATTATAGGTCAGATTCAAACACAACTGCCTGTATTGCCCATGCCACCATGTTACATAGTTACATAGTAGTTGAGGTTGAAGACAATAGTCCATCCAGTTCAACCTGTGTAGGTGTGTGTGGACGTAATCATTTCTCATACCCCTGAATGTTTTGATCCTTGAGCTGTACGTCCAAGAGTCTTTTAAAAATAGCCATACTTCCCCCAGTTACTACCATTTGTGGCAGGGAATTACAGTCTAGTAGCCCTTACAGTAAAGAACCCCCTGCGTAGCCTGTGGTTAAATCTCTTCTCCTCTAAACGCATTGTATGACCTGGTGTCCTTAGGCATGCCATGTGTTGGTAACTTACCTCCAACCATGGGTTGCAGGAAAGAAATTTGCATGATTCCCCCATCAACACAGTGCTGACAGGGGACTCCCTCCTGCCAAGCAATGGTCTGCTCCCGACACTCTTCTCCTCCATTGTATATTAAAAATGTCCCAACTTGAGTTCTATTCACGGCACTACCTGCCTGGAGTTTCATGTTCAACCTGTGCCTGTGTGGATTTCCTCCCACATTCCAAAGACATGCTGATAGGGCTGATTTGGGCAGGAGCCAAATAACCCGGTATGTATACTGCAAATTTACACTGTTATACAAGCTGTACACTCACTACTTTACATTGTAGCAAAGTGTCATTTCTTCAGTGTTGTCACATGAAAAGGTAAAATAAAATATTTACTAAAATGTGAGGGGTGTACTCACTTTTGTGAGATACTGTATGTGCACCTACTGTTGGAGATGAAGAATTTAGTGTGACTACCCATATGAGCCATTAGTAGAGCTCGTGGCTGCTCGATCCGCAGTCGCACAGCTGAGAGTAATTGTCCATAGAAGTGATCTGCACAGTAATGAATAAAGTTGTGTAGGATGAAACGCGTTAAATGACAAACTTGTACACAGTGGTTTTTCGAATAACAGCAAGCAGCAAGATTTTAGAGCAACATCAGTTGTGCAGATCACTTCTATGGACATATGGACCTGCTGAACATTTTCTGTTTAGACGATGTAAGACATACGGTGAAATAAAAGTATTAGATATACAATCATGGCTTTCCCACGAAAGCTAAAACAAAGTAAAAAACAAGCATTAGAATGTTCTACCATTGGATGAAAAAAAATAAAATATTGGGCAGATGGCATGCCGTTTACAAGTTCTCGCCTTAAGTGTGCCGCTTTGGTTGAAATTTTCACACTAAGGAAAGCAGAATTCCAGGGTGTGTAAATGTGTTAAGGCGACTAAAGATATGAACTTTGAGCCTGACAGACAAGTCATAGGAATCTCTGAATGCACAAACTGTAAAGTGCAAACTGATATCTCAGGGGCATTTTTTTTTTTTCCCTTCTTCAAAAAAAGTTGAAATTGGGTGGCTGTTTTTGCCACCTTTTTTTTTTTATGAGCTGAACTAACTCAAATATCTAAGACTTTTCAATGTACACAAAAGGCCTATTTCTCTCAAACATGGTCACATCTGTCTGAATCTGTGTTAGTGAAAACTTTTGCCGAGATAATCCATCCACCTCACAGGTGTGGCATATCAAGATGCTGATTAGACAGCATGATTATTGCACAGGTGCGCCTCAGGCTGGGCACAATAAAGGCCACTCTAACTAAAATGTGCAGTTTTACTGTATTTGGGGGGGTCCAAAAACCAGTCAGTATCTGGTGTGACTGCCATTTGCAACACATCTCCTTCGCATAGAGTTAACCAGGTTGTTGATCATGGCCTGTGGAATGTTGGTCCACTCCTCTTCAATAGCTGTGCAAAGTTGCTGGATATTGGCAGGACCTGAAACACGCTGTCGTATACGCCGATCCAAAGCATCCCAAACATACTCCATGGGTGACATGTCCGGTGAGTATGCTGTCAATGCAAGAACTGGGAGGTTTTCAGCTTCCAGGAATGGTGTACAGATCCTTGCAACATGGGGCTGTGCATTATTATGCTGCAACATGAGGTGATGGTCGTGGATGAATGGCACAACAATTGGCCTCAGGATCTCGTCACAGTATTTCTGTGTATTCAAAATGCATGTGTGTTTGTTGTACATAACATACGCCTGCCCATACCATAACACCACCGCCACCATGGGCCACTCAATCCACAACGTTGACATCAGCAAACTGCTCACCCACACGACGCCATTCACGCTGTCTGCCATCTGCCCTGAACAGTGAAAACTGGGAATCATCCGTGAAGAGAACGCCTCTCCAAAGTGCCAGACGCCATTGAATTTGCCCACTCAAGACGGTTACGACGACTAACTGCAGTCAGGTCGAGACCCTGACGACGAGCATGCAGATGAGCTTCACCGAGACGGTTTCTGACAGTTTGTGCAGAAATTCTTTGGTTATGCAAACCAATTGTTGCAGCAGCTGCCCGGGTGGCTGGTCTCAGATGATCTTGGAGGTGAAGATGCTGGATGTGGAGGTCCTGGGCTGGTGTGGTTACACGTGGTCAGCAGTTTTGAGGCCGGTTGGATGTATTGCCAAATTCTCTGAAACACCTTTGGAGCCAGCTAATGGTAGGAGATATGAACATTCAATTCATGGGCAACAGCTCCTGAGGACATTCCTGCAGTCAGCATGCCAATTGCACGCTCCCTCAAAACTTGTAATATCTGTGGCATTGTGCGGTGTTATAAAAACTGCACATTTTAGAGTGGCCTTTTATTGTGGTCAGCCAAAGGCACACCTGTGCAATAATCATTCTATCTAATCGGCATCTTGATATGCCACACCTGTGAGGTGGATGGATCTCAGCAAAGGAGAAGTGCTCACTAACACAGATTTAGACAGATTTGTGAACAATATTTGAGAGAAATATGCCTTTTGTGTACATAGAAAGTCTTAGATCATTGGAGTTCAGCTCATAAAAAAAAGGGGGCAAAAAAAAAAAAAGTGTTGCGCTATCTATATACACACACCTCAAAAAATGTAAAGGAACACTTTGAAAACACATCAGATCTCAAATGGGGAAAACATCATGCTGGATAGCATGACAGGCTAACCCCCCACCCCTTTAACCTCTGCTATGATGCTGGCAACACTTCTATGTCTATTTCCCAAAGACAACCACTGGATATGATGCAGAGCACATGCACTCAACTTCTTTGGTTGACCATGGCGAGGCTGTTCTGAGTGGAACCTGACCTGATAAACTGTTGTATTGTCTTGGCCACCGTGCTGCAGCTCAGTTTCAGGGTCTTGGCAATCTTCTTATAGCCTAGGCAATCTTTATGTAGAGCAACAATTCTTTTCAGATCCTCAGAGAGTTTTGCCATGAGGTGCCATGTTGAACTTCCAGTGACCAGTATGAGAGAGTGAGAGCGATAACACTAAATTTAACACACCTGCTTCCCAATCACACCCAAGACCTTGTAACACTAACGAGTCACATGACACCAGGGAGGGAAAGTGGCTAATTGGGCCCAATTTGGATATTTTCACTTAGGGGTGTACTCACTTTTGTTACCAGCGGTTTAAAGACATTAATGGCTGTGTGTTAATTTATTGAGGGTACAGCAAATTTACATTATTATACAAGCTGTACACACTACACTACTGTACAAACTACTTTACATTGTAGCAAAGTGTTATTTCTTCAGTGTTGTCACATAAAAAGATATAAAAAAAATATTTACAAAAATGTGAGGGGTGTACTCACTTTTTTGAGATACTGTATAATGGTATGGACTGTGCATTGTGTTGGGAATGAAAGAATGCCACATAGTTCAATGGAAATAAACATTTTCAACCTCCAGGGGGCTAAATTTAAAGACAAATAAAAAAAAAAAAAAAAAAAGAAGGATGCACCAGGCTAGTCTATTTTTCTGAAATTTCATTGCAGCAACTCAAAAATAGTAGTTTGTATGGCCCCCACGTGCTTGTATGCATGCCTGACAATGTCGGGGCATGCTCCTTTTGAGACGACGGATGTGTCCTGGGACGACAGATGGTGTCCTGGGGCATTTCCTCCCAGACCGGGACCAGGGCATTACTGAGCTCCTGAACAGGCTGAGGTGCAACCTGTTGGTATCAGATGAACCAAAACATAATGACCCAGAGGTGTTCTATTGGATTTAGGTCAGGCAAGCATGGAGGCCGTTCAATGGTATCAATTCCTTCATCCTCCAGGAACTGGCTGCATACTCTTGCCACATGAGGCCAGGCATTGTCGTGCACCAGGAGAAACTCCGAACCAAATGCACCAGCGTAGGGTCTGACAATGGGTCCAAAGACTTCATCCCAATACCCAATGGCAATTAGGGTGCCACTGTCTAGCCTGTAAGAGGTTGGTGCATCCCTCTATGGATATGCCTCCCCAGACCATCACTGACCCACCACCAAACCTGTCATGTTGAATGATGTTACAGGCAGAATAATGTTCTCCATGGCCAGACCCTTTTCACATCGGTCACATTTGCTCAGGGTGAACCAGCTCTCATCTGCAAAAAGGACAAGGCACCAGTGGGGGGGGGGGGGGGGGACCTGCCAATTCTGGTGTTCAATGGCAAATGCCAATAGAGCTCCATGGTGCCGAGCAGTGAGCACAGGGCCCACTAGAGGACGTTGGGCCCTCAGGCCACCCTCATGAAGTCTGTTTCTGATTGTTTGGTCAGAGACATTAACACCAGTGGCCTGCTGGAGGTCATTTTGTAGAGCTCTGGCTGTGCTCATCCGGTTTCTCCTTGCACAAAGGAGCAGATACAGGTCCTGCTGATTAAAGGACCTTCTATGGCCCTGTCCAGCTTTCCTAGAGAAACTGCCTTTCTCATGGAATCTCCTCCATGCTCTTGAGTATGTGGTGGGAGACACAGCAAACCTTCTGGCAATAGCACATATTAATGTGCCATCCTGGAGGAGTTGGAATGCCTGTGCAACCTCTATAGGGTCCAGGTATCACCTCATGCTACCAGAAGTGACACTGACCCTAGCAGATACAGAACTGGTGAAAAACAGTCAGACGAGAAGAGTAGGGAAAAAAACATTTAGTGGCCTGCACCTGTAAAACCATTCTGTTTTGGAGGTTGTCTCATTGTTACCCTTCTAGTGGATTGGTTAAAGAAATTAACACCAAAAGCAGCTGAAACGGATTAACAACCCCCTCTGCTACTTAACTGACCAGATCAATATCCCAGGAGTTTGACTTGAAACTATACGCTGATTAAAAAAAAAGTGTTCCTTTAATTTTTTTGAGGTGTGTATGGCAGGGTCGAAGCTACCCATTCCCTTTTTATTTTTTTAAACAAAAATGAAGTAAAGTGACTTTAGGACAGTTGTCGTGTTTACTGGATACAATTAGTAACTCATTGACTGCTTTGGGCACTGATCCATAACAATATGAATTGGGCACTGATCCATAACAATATGATTTGAGCCTACAATGGAAAGGCTTGCACCCGATTTACCTTACACCTTTGCACTATAAAATGGTTTAGACTTTTATGCTACAACACTATTACTGTGCAACCAACTGGAAGTCACCACTCCAAACTACTGGTGGGGCAGCTTCTTCTGCACATTTGGTAAATGATCCCATTTACTCCTATAGGGAGACTGTGCTCCATTGGGACACATAATATCGAATCCGTTCCGTCGACGGAGCCATTCTGCTCAGCGAGGGGGGGGGGGGGGAAATCGATCCACCGATCCCCGCTGAGCAGGCGGATGACAGCTCGGTCTCCACTCTGTGCGGAGACGGAGGTGTCAGATCCCTGCTGTCCCCTATGGGAGAAATCAGATGAGAACGGACTGCCTGTCCGTTCTCATCTGATCCGCCAGACGGATGGAAAATAGGGTTTCCATCCATCCGGATTTGACGGACAGGATGGGATCGGATGTCAGCGGACATGTCTCTGCTGACATCCGCTGCCCCATAGAGATGCATGGGGCAGCCGTTCAGATCCGTCTGAAAAACTGACAGGCGGATCTAAAAACGGACTGCATGTGTGAAAGGGGCCTAAAGGGATTCTGAAGCTGGAAGTCTTCTTGCGATTTTGGATTGTCCTGGTGACCACACGGGTGTGGAGGAATCTTTCCAATATGCACAAAAAAAAAAAAAAAAACCCACACACCAAAAGTTTCTAGCCTTTCCCAACTAATAAAAATAAAGATGTAGGCCTAAAATATTTACTGGTGAATAGAGATATCCTTTTCAGCACACACAAATACATAGAAATAAATAACGTACATTAAGCGGGTGGTCCAATACTCCATCCATACATTGACGTTTCCGCATATTGATCACTTCTAGGTCAACCGCCATATCTTCACACACCTCCATCTCTTCTTCTGTTGGCTCTGGGTGAAAAAGCATATACAACAATTAGATGGTTTTCTTCCACAGGAGCATAATGGTACAAAAAGCGCTTTAGACTCCCACTACCTCCAGGTACAGGGGGTGGCAATGTGCACCCACTTATGCCAACCTGCACCTGGGGGGGGGGGGGGGGGGGGGGAAATCGATATCTACTATCAGGTGATATGCATGTGAAGTTCTGGGACTGTATACCGCTATGGTATAGATATATGGATGATGTCATTTTTTTCTGGACAGGATCCTTGGAGGATCTAAACGATTCCCGGATCCAGATTGGACAAGAATTTCAATCTAAAATTTACCATGGAGTACAGCCCTGACCATATCACATTTCTAGATATTGAGATTAGAAAAGAAACAGGATGGAGTGATGCAATGCATCGTAAACCCACAGCAGGTAATACCCTCCTTCACGTGCAGAGTTTTCACCCTAAGCCTTTATTTAAAAAAAGTATACCGTTTAGTCAATACTTGAGACTGCGTCGCGTATGCTCTGAGAATGATTTCTTTACCCAAGCTAATGCGAAAGGCTGTTCAAACAACAGCGGAAAAGCCGCTCAGGTGAGGCACAAATGCCCAGGTGCTGGTCGGATCCGCCATCCAGTAATCAAGCTTCCAAAGAGAAAAAGTGACCGCACTCAGAGGTGAATGAACTTGAAGTGTTTATTCCCATTCATAAAAGACAACGGTGCATCGAACAGACATGGACACGGTTAACGCGTTTCACAACACTCTTTGGAAGCTTAATGCGAAAGGCTACTACAACGAGGCTATTCTCCTAAATGCCTAAAAAAGGCCTTTAATAAAGTTAAAAAAGCTACTCGGGAGGAGGTATCATAAGCTGAAAAAAAAATACCCTCAGCGACGGTACGAGTAATCACAACATTCAATCGCCAACACACTCATGTCCAGAGAATTCT
The DNA here is from genome assembly GCF_965119305.1 of Pelophylax lessonae. Taxonomy (NCBI): domain Eukaryota; kingdom Metazoa; phylum Chordata; class Amphibia; order Anura; family Ranidae; genus Pelophylax; species Pelophylax lessonae. The sequence continues at coordinate 70,655,153 of NC_138776.1, forward strand.
TCAAAAACCCTGGTATCTTGACCAATGACTCCATTCTCCAGAAATATATTAGGGATAATCCAGAAATTATGCATCAGAGGGCAAAATCATTGAAAGATAAAATAACTAAAAAGTCATTTTGGAGACACTCAGGAATCTATCCCCAAGCAGGAAACTAGAGGCACTTGGTAATGGGGATCGTGTGAATTTTGCCCATGGATATTTAAAAACCAAACATTATATCTTCCAAATGGCAGACTTCATCGGGTTCCCTACTATGTTGACTACCAGACCATAAGAATCATATTAGGTTTTGCAACTGTGGAGCGTTTTATATAGACCAAACGCCAATTGAAATTTATGGCGCAGGATCAAGGACCACATATACTATGGGAAAAGCAACAAACTATTCACCCCTATTGGACGACATATCACTGACACATAAATGGGACAAGAGTGACATTAACTTTGCGGCTCTAGAACGGATAATTCCAGATTCAAGGGGAGGAGATTTTGATAAAATAGTCCTCCAACGAGAAGCCGGACAGTTCTACAATTTACAGGCCACTGTAGCACCAGGGCTAAATGAAGCCATGAGCTTCGAACCCTACTTATAAAAGTGGGTAGGTTGTTTTGCTCCCTGGTAGGATTGGTCCTTGCTCCCGATCTTCCCGCTTATCCCTCCCTCAAACATTCATTCAAGGGGTGTTCCTTCCCCCCCTTGCCCTCCCTCTTTCTTATTAACAGTTGGACATTGTGAAATTCCATTTTTTCTATACATGCATGAATTAACTAGTATATGTCCTTTTTATAAGGCTAGACTGGCTGATATAGTCTCCTTAATGCTATAGTGAATATTTTACACTGTGAATATTGAAAGCAATTATGTCAGCTGCTGATAACATAGTCTATGTTTGGAAATGTATTTATTTTTTTTGTGATCGTTTTTTGTCCCCACATCAGTTTTTTCGACAACACTGCTTTTTGATGAATTGTGGCTGTTGGTGTCTCCTGGGGCGGGCACATGTGTTCTACACGGACAGAAATATACCACACTATTCCTGTCCATTGCTATATGTAGGTTTTTTTCCTCCCTCTGCTGTTTTTCAGGCGATTTCTGTAGAATGTCATCTAGAGTGAGCAAGAGCAGAGATCTTTCCTGTTCTACAGCAAGGCTTGGGCTCCACCGCCAATTCGCGCATGCGCGGCGGGTAGAACGCACACAAGGCTGTGACGTCAGAACGTGGAAGTGCTGGGTATGAAGTGTGGCCTTGCGGGGACATAAATAGGACTCCCCAGCACTGTCTCAGCGTCTTACCTTCCTGGGAGACCTAAAACACAGGAAGTGGTGCTCATCATTGGTATGTACCGATACTTTGACATCCAGCTTAGGAGCATAAACTTCTTGGAATATTTAGGAGATGACTAGTTCATAATTGTCCCTTTGGCTGCATGTTTCTTCTAGTTGGCGGCCCTATACAACAAGACAGTTGCATATACCCATCGACAATGTGTGCTTGCTTTCTGCCACAGTCATTCAGCAGCATAAGGCGTTGATCCTATACCTGATTGTATGACAGGATTTTTTCAGCACTTATTCAATAGAAACATACTTGGGATTGGGCCAAACTTCATAAAAGCAGACAGATATGAGATGATGAACTACCAACATTAATTTAGCAATGTGGCCTTGCTGGGGGGTGGGGTGGTGTTTTCCTATAGTCCCTGTGTCAGCCCGGGAGGCATATGATGATGACCCAGTGTATTCCATCAGTGTTTTTGGAAGTAACAAGTTGGGGACAATTTTGTCTGCTTTCTACAAAAATTTTTAAAAAAAAGTATGACTGTTTATATGGTTATTTTATATATACCTAATTGATGGTTATTGTGTTTGGCAGAATAGAATTTCCTCCTCCCTTTTTGGGTCCTGAAAAATCTACACTTACGGCAAAACGCGTTGACCTACGGAGGCTCTCTCTACTCAGACATCCCCATTCTGGTTTTCTCCTAGATACTACCCCTACCTGGGGAAAGTGTCACAATTGGCCCCTTGAGGTCATATTTTTTGTATTATTGTCATAGGTTTTTATTATGTATCGATGCTTAATTAGATATCATGTGATACATTTTTAAATGTGTTCAAATAAAAATAATTTTTGATACTTCAACATGTTTGATATAGTCTCACACCTATGCCAGTAAAGTCCTCCTGATACAGGATGGGGTTCGGTTTTCTTTTTTGCTCTTTAGAAAACAGCGATATTGCCATCATTTACTCTGCACCCCCAAATTCTGATGGCTTGCCGCTTGGGATATAAATACTGGAAATAATGTCTGCACAGTGGGGTTGATTTACTAAAACTGGAGAGAGCAAAATCTGGTGCACCTGTGCATGGACGAGACATACTTGCCTCACACCCGGTACTGGAGGCCGCCATATTTTTTTTACTTCCCTTGATCCATGCTAGTTCCAGGGCAGAGAACACAAACTTCAATGCCCCAAAAGTGCAATAAAAAGAAGCCTTGGCGGACCGGTTACAGCTGCCCAGACAGAAACAATGTGAACAAGTGTTTAAAGTGATAAGACAATGATCAGGATTCAGTCTGACCAACTACCATCTGTCCAATGTCAGTCAGTAGGAACAGCTGTGACAACTAGCTGGTTGGATGCCATAGTGCATATGCTGAACTGTGAAGAAGAGTTATGAGGGTTTATGCGGTCACATAACTGTTTCTGCAGAACCCGAGTGATAAGAATGTTGTCAGCTAAGTCCTAATGTCAAGGGTTGGTTAACCTACAATCACTAGGAATGATAACTTATTATGGTGTACTTTGTGTTATTTTATGAGCGTATGTGCGTTATCTTACTTTTCCTGGCACATTTTCTATGCACTGTAAAGCAAAGGTCTCATCATACTCACAAAGAAAAATGTGAAAGGGTACTTGTGATAAAATTCTTTGGTCTATGCGTGTCCTGGTTCTATAAGCGGTGCAACCAGAAGAGTTAATACCTCATTGTCAAAAACACAGGTAGGGTCTATAATACTTTTGTTTTTTTTTTTTGTTTTTTTAAGAAGGGTATAGGCAAGATTTTAGTTGGAACAATGAAGGGTTATAACCCGTCAGATTTTTTTTCACCATCTGGGTCTCCTTGCAGAATTCTACCTTCACTTCTCTTGGGGTCCTCCAGGTCACCAGAACTAGTGTCCCCATTGGAGGATTTCCCCTCTATTACTTTTGTGGGGACAGCTAATTTGATATTTTTTTTTACTTTTAATGATAATAGTAAACAGGACAATTAGACTCCATTCACACCAGCACGACTTGTCAACCTGACAAGTCGAGCTTCCTCGCGGTCCATTGACTGCTACAGGACCCGTTCTAATAGGAGCGACACCGACTTAGAAAAAGGGTCCTGTACTACTTCAGGGCGACCTCGGAGCGACTTGCATAGACTTCCATTATGTGAAGTCCTTGCAAGTCGCTCCGAAGTTGTGGTGCATGGGAATGCACAAGTCGCCCCCGAAGTAGTACAGAGTCGTGCCGCCCCAGTGTGAACCGAGTCTTAGAGAGCGTGAATCTCCTTAAAGCGGAGTTCCACCCAAAAATGGAACTTCCGCTTTAGGTATTCTAACCCCCTGACATGCCACATTTGGCATGTGATTTTTTTTTGGGGGGGGGGTGGGGGAGCGGGTACCTAGTTTTGACAGGTACCCGCTCCAACTTCCGCTCGGAGCGCCGCGGCGCCCTGAACGGAAGTTCCCCTCTCCCCCTCCCTCCCTGCAATCTTCTGGGACATGTCAGAGGTCCCAGAAGATTGCCGGCCAATCAAGACGCGCAGCGCGACTCGCGCATGCGCAGTGGGTACCCGGCTGTGAAGCCGCAAACTGTCACACCTGGGTGCCCACAGCAGTGATGCCGGTGCTGAGGGAGAGGATCGAGGCTTCGGGCGGCCACATCGCTGGACCGTTGGACAGGTGAGTGAAATGGCTGGAACTATGCTTTAACGCAATTGTAAAGTCTTTTTCCCTATAAAAATGACAAACAATGTTATACTTACCTCCTCTATGCAGTTGGTTATGCACAGAGCAGTCTGGATCCTCCTCTTCTTGGGTCCCTCATCTGTGATTCTGGCCCCTCTCTCCTGTTGAGTGCCCCCACAGAAAGCAGCTTGCTATGGGGGCACTCGAGCTGAGTCACAGCTCCCGTGTCCATTCAGACACGGAGTCCGACTTGGCCCCATCCCCTCTCTCCCCTGTGAATGGCTAGCCAACTTTGATTGACAGCACCGGCAGCCAATGGCGCCGCTGCGGTGTCTCAGCCAATCAAGAGGGAGAATCTCAGACGGCTGAGACACTCGTGGACATCGCCAGACAGAGGGACCTCAAGTAAGTGTTGGGAGGGGAGCTTCTGCACACAAAAGGCTTTTTATCTTAATGCATAGCTGCGTAAACTGTCTGCGCTATATATAAATCCTGAGTGTTCTAATCCCAAAAGGTTTGCTTTTAGTTATACTTTAACAGATACATTTCCCAGTTTTCAGGGGTCAACCCACTTCTTCTAGGGTACAACCAGTACGGGGACAAGAAAGTTCATATCTTAGAAAAAGGGTGTTGATCCCCGAATGCATGCCCAAAAATTGAAAATGTGCAAAAAACTTATAACACACAAACTCCTGAAACACGTCATCCTGGCAACCACTATCCAATCAGGCCCCTGGATATCCAGCAGAGGTGGAGAGGGTTGATGCCAACCTCGCCCGAGCAGCGCATGCACTGAACACTTTAGCCGGCAGCCAGGAGCGCGGCTGCTCCTAGGCTTTGTAGGTGCTGCCTATAGAGTCTGCACCCCTCCGCTGGATGTCAGGAGTCCAATTTAGTACCCAGCAGTACTTTTTTTTTGTTAAAAAGGAGTCCACTATTGCCAACAGCTTGGGAAAACTTTGACATTAACGCCAGCTGTAATTTTTAAGGAACTACGGGGATTTGTCCAGCCCTGCTCTAAGGTTACATGTGTGGTAGAAGGATATATAGCGCACCAGCAGTGGAGGACGTGTTGGAACAGGCTTCAATCCCTCTGGACATAAACTTAAGTAAGAAGAGCCACAAGCACCTCCATTGTGCTTTTTATGTTTGTTAACCCTTATACTTCCAAAAACCCAGTATGTACAGATGTCCTATGACTAAAGTTGCTTGTTCAGCCAAGTGAGGATTGTTATGCGCAGTGCTTTTTTTTCTCTGGAACGTGGTAGTAATTTATACCACCACCTCCAGCATTGGCAATGTGCTCACCGATTTGTCACTTGTAAGCACATAAGCCCGAGAACTTTTTTGCGGTACTTACTTTCTCTGCCGGCTTCTGTGTTTACAAGGGACGGCGTGCCTCTTCAGGAGGCTCAGGCACAGAACTTTCCTTGCCCCTTTCATATGTCAGAGGAGATCGGCGCACCAGACTCCTGCTGCTGCCCTCACTGTTTAACTGGCACTTCTCTGTGCCAATCTCAGGTGAGATCTAGCTACTCTTCCACAGCAGCCCCCCTCTGTACCTGGGTGTGCACTCCGGAGCCCTGGCTGGTCCACATGCACTCTAGACACCAAAAATTAACATGGAAAGGTGCTGGACTGGCTTGCAAACCACAGAAATGAAGATGGATGACCGCACTCTGATATATGGAAAAATCCAAAGGTTTATTAGAAATAATCCATCAATAGAAGCACATCACAGTCTCTCAAGGCAAGGAACAAACGTTGATGCATTTCATGTTACAAGGGATTAGTTACTTTTCTGAAGGATGGGAGTACCTGCACTTATTATCCCTGGGTATGCATGTGCCAACAGACACAACTCACCCATATCCTGTAGAAGATAAAAAAATAAAGATTAAATATACCATATGCTATCCAAGAGGAGGACAAGCTTTGCTGCTCTACTATACAACTTTGCACAGCCAACCCATGTAAGAATGCTTCTTTCTCTGAGCAAATACTTAAAAACCAGAAAAACACCCAGGATGCCCTCCCCTCCCCCTCCTAACCTATCCTTCTGACCCTAACCCTGCCAAAATCATCCCTACCCATCCCATTATCATTCCTTTTCATGTATCTATCGCTCTTCTATTTCCACACCACAATACAAATCTGATCTCCTATATCATACTCTTATGCAAGGTCACCAATAAGGACATCATATTGTACATTGAGTTTCCTTTGACAGCTCCTAGTTTGCAGTGAACTTTGAAAAAACATCACTACAAATCCTGGACAAGAAAAACCTGATAATGTGCAAATCACCCCTGGACCCCAACCATTTAAAAATGTTTTTTGAAATTTTAATTCTTACCTGGGCAGCCCGGCGGTTTGATCATTTGTCATTTTGATACATTACCTTTTTACAAACTTTCAAAAGTTCTCCCATCTCAACCTAAAGGCATTTTAGGGAGTTACAGGGCAATCTATAGAGGTGATCAGGCATTCTTTAGGAGTTACAGGGCAATCTATAGAGGTGATGAGGAATTCTTTAGGAGTTACAGGGCAATCTATAGGGGTGATCAGGAATTCTTTAGGGGTTACAGGGCAATCTATAGAGGTGATCAGGCATTCTCTAGGAGTTACAGGGCAATCTATAGAGGTGATCAGGCATTCTCTAGGAGTTACAGGGCAATCTATAGAGGTGATCAGGCATTCTCTAGGAGTTACAGGGCAATCTATAGGGGTGATCAGGCATTCTTTAGGAGTTACAGGGCAATCTATAAGGGTGATCAGGCATTCTTTAGGAGTTACAGGGCAATCTATAGAGGTGATCAGGAATTCTTTAGGGGTTACAGGGCAATCTATAGAGGTGATCAGGCATTCTCCAGGAGTTACAGGGCAATCTATAGAGGTGATCAGGAATTCTTTAGGAGTTACAGGGCAATCTATAGGGGTGATCAGGAATTCTTTAGGGGTTACAGGGCAATCTATAGAGGTGATCAGGAATTAAGAGTTACAGGGCAATCTATAGAGGTGATCAGGAATTAAGAGTTACAGGGGAATCTATAGAGGTGATCAGGCATTCTATAGGAGTTACAGGGCAATCTATAGAGGTGATCAGGAATTAAGAGTTACAGGGCAATCTATAGAGGTGATCAGGAATTCTTTAGGAGTTACAGGGCAATCTATAGGGGTGATCAGGAATTCTTTAGGGGTTACAGGGCAATCTATAGAGGTGATCAGGAATTAAGAGTTACAGGGCAATCTATAGAGGTGATCAGGAATTCTTTAGGAGTTACAGGGCAATCTATAGGGGTGATCAGGAATTCTTTAGGAGTTACAGGGCAATCTATAGGGGTGATCGGGAATTCTTTAGGGGTTACAGGGCAATCTATAGGGGTGATCGGGAATTCTTTAGGGGTTACAGGGCAATCTATAGGGGTGATCAGACATTCTATAAGAGTTCCAATGCAATCTATAGGGGTGATCAGACATGTTATAATTGTTGTAATGTAGTTTATTGGGGTGATCGGACAATGTAGAGGCACGCTGAGCCTCCTAGTGCCACCCCCGGTACATCCAATCTTCCTTCTCATATCCATCAATAGAGGTGGAGTGTCCCCTGGTACCCCGATCCCCTCTCCTTACCTTGCGATGTCCCCGGGGGATTGCTGTCCCCGCACACCGATCTCCTCCCTCCGTCCGATACAGGACAGAACGTGCTCAGTGTTACAATGTATCCATTGCCCGCCCAACCAATCATCGTGCGGCGTTCAAAAGCGCGTGACGTCACTCAGCATGCCAGAGGCGGAAATAGAGCAAACATTAACCCCATGTGTTCTGTGCAGCTAGAGGAACTGGTATAGCAGGCTATGGGATGTCCTAGTGATGGTATTGGAATGATAGGACAGCAATACATCCATCAAACACCTACACAGGGAGGATTTACCGAAATTGGAACAACTGTGTATAGGAACCAATCAGATGTTAGCCTCAGCTTGTTCAACTAAAGCCCCGTACACAGGTCCCGAATGTCGGCCGAACGATCGGCCGTCTTTTGTCCAGGGCTGTCCTGTCGGTTGAAAACTGCAAAAGACTGCACATGAATTTTGTCGGCCAACAACAGCCGACTGCAGAAGTGATGTCATGTGATGGTTAACTTTCTGTGTGTTTTTTCTTTTCTGAGCATGCCCAGTCTTGCTCATCTGCTGATTGTTGGCCGAATTCTGTACTGACTGAGGAACAGTCGGCCGTTCTGGTGTTGGCCAACAAAAATTTTAATGCCTGCACAACAGATTCTGTGCGGCCGAAAAGTCGCAGTCGGTTGTCAGAAGCATCATACTAACAAGCCGAATATTTACGGCCGACAATCGCTACGTGTGTACGGGGCTTTAGCCTTGAAAATGAAAGCTAGAAGTTGATTGGTTGTCATGCACAGCTGATCCAGTAAATTCCCCTCTACAGTGTCAGCTCAGATAAAAATTGCCTGGAATAGGAGAAGAGAGATAATGACAGAGAAAAGGACCAGGGAACTCTGTAGATGGAGGACATCCCCTATGATGCTGTCTGGCCACGTCTGCCGATTACCAGAAAAAGCAATGCAACAAATAATTTTATTCCATCTTTTTAAAATACTCAATTCAATTAGAGAGGCTGGAAAAAGTTCAGTGAAATATGAATATTGGACATGGCAGATGTTATGGCTTGCTTTCAGGTCCCATGCTGAGCGGCTGCCCTGCCACAGGAGGTTGGCTGCTTGGCACAGGCATCAAAAACTGAGCACACTAGGCATGAGAGCACAGCGTGGCCAGTTTTCTAGCTGTGAAAAAACTAAATTAATACCCGCGCTTGGTAGATCAACCGAAATATGTGAGTCAATAAAATAAGTGAATAGTGTAAATTATTAAATTATTATAAAGTGCAAATTAGTATGCAGCAGCTGCTACACTAAGCAAATCTTAGGAAATATTCAAAACCAAAATTAAGCAGCGCTAGCATTTAGTGATAATATAGATCATGTGAATAAATTCAATTCATCAAATGTGAAATAAATATGAATAAATTTACGAATAAAAATGTCCTTAATCATGAACCAAATAAAGTGCTCAGGTGCTGAAATTTTATACAAAATTCATCAAATCAAACCACAATGTGAATAAATATGAATAAAACAGTCCTTAAACGTGATCCAAATAAGGTGCTCAGGTGCCAGAGGTTAAACAAGGTGCTTCAAAGTGATAGGTGACCCCTCTCGGTTCCCCACTCACCAAATGGCCAGAATTTTTAAGCCTTGAAATTATATTGCACATTAGCCCTCATTGCCAGGATCTTAAAGGTGTTTCTCCATATAGCCTTGAATCAGGATAGGTAGGAATCCATTTCCGTGTCCACCATTAAAATAAATAAAGGCCATACATAGTGAAGTATGTTTATACTATTTATTACGCTTCATAAGCCGAAAACATACTTACAAACAAAATTAGCAAGAGCGCATATACAAGATGCCTCGTGTAGGCAGCGCTTGGCGTGCGTTCCACGACCAGGAAGTGCCTGACCGGAAGTGACGTTCCGTCTCGTCCGTAACAGGAAATTACGTCAACGCGTTTCACTGTCCTCCATGGCGTTTTCAAAGACCTTCAAAGACCTTTCAAAGATCTTTGAAAACGCCGTGGAGGACGGTGAAACGCGTTGACGTAATTTCCGGTTACGGACAAGACGGAACGTCATTTCCGGTCAGGCACTTCCTGGTCGTGGAACGCACGCCAAGCGCTGCCTACACGAGGCATCTTGTATATGCGCTCTTGCTAATTTTGTTTGTAAGTATGTTTTCGGCTTATGAAGCATAATAAATAGTATAAACATACTTCACTATGTATGGCCTTTATTTATTTTAATGGTGGACACGGAAATGGATTCCTACCTATCCTGATTCAAGGCTATATGGAGAAACACCTTTAAGATCCTGGCAATGAGGGCTAATGTGCAATATAATTTCAAGGCTTAAAAATTCTGGCCATTTGGTGAGTGGGGAACCAAGAGGGGTCACCTATCACTTTGAAGCACCTTGTTTAACCTCTGGCACCTGAGCACCTTATTTGCATCACGTTTAAGGACTGTTTTATTCATATTTATTCACATTGTGGTTTGATTTGATGAATTTTGTATAAAATTTCAGCACCTGAGCACTTTATTTGGTTCATGATTAAGGACATTTTTATTCGTAAATTTATTCATATTTATTTCACATTTGATGAATTGAATTTATTCACATGATCTATATTATCACTAAATGCTAGCGCTGCTTAATTTTGGTTTTGAAAGTTTTCTAGCTGTGCTGAGAACTCAGTCTTCTCTTCTCCAATGATCAGACTTGTCCTGAGTCACCCCCTCCTGCACAGCTATTCACTGGGAAGACCAGTGTAATGCTCTTTCTCCTCCCCTACTTCTCTAAACTCCTTATGCACTTATAAAAAAAATGGGGGAAAAGTGTGTTTAATCATTTTTTTTTTTTTATAGCTATACACAAACAGTTTGCCTTTCATTTATATTTTAAAGTGAATGTGTTGTTTTACAAGATGAGAATTCACATGTACTTTAAATGTACTCCTCAATAACCACAAAGGATATAAATCTACATTGTTTGCACCCAATATTTTTTAAACCCAGATATTACCATGTAAAAGTAGCAGTGACATCATCACTGTGCTGTACATAGCCTGTGTGGGGATTAGAACCCGTGGGAGGGACCTACTACAGACTGTCTGCAGAAAACTACAGGAGTGGGCGGAGACAAGACCAGTCACCGTGCACAAGGAGAGAGAGCAGCAGTGAGCGGTCTTTATTACTGGATGCTGCTGTACAGAGGTAACACTTCCCACTGGAGTACTGCTCAGATTTGGAAGAAATACTTAAAGCTCACCAAGGTTGAAGTAAGTAGGAATACACGCCTCTTGTATTTAAAAAAAATCGTTTGCTTATCCTGGATTTTGGCTTTAAGCTGCCCATACAGCAACTAGATAAACCAGCTGAATGTTCAATTCCGTTTTTTTTTTTTTTTTTTTTTTATGGGTGCTGGAGTTAAAATCAGCCTGTTGAACATGGCAGAAAAATCCAACAGCCATCAATTAAATCATTTTTCCTGTTTTGAATTCAATCTTTCAATAAGCTGTCAATGTATAGCCAAGTTATGTTATAACATCCAACCGGACCTTCTTGGGGGGTCAGTCAAACTTGTAGGTTGCTGAGATTCTGGTGATTATTTGCGATTGTAATTGTGATTCCTGTTGGCTTGAAAGTGATTGCAATTGAGTGAATATTGCGCCATGCGTGGCCAACCTGACGCTGATGGTGGGATTCCAGGGAAAGGCTGGGACCTGGAAGCACACACACGCCTGGCTTGTACTGCAATGTAATAAACATCACTGAGCTCTGCAAAATACTCTTCTTCCATCTGGAGCAATCTATGTTAAGAACATCCGAAGGGTCACCATTCATGATGACATGGTCACAGTCCCCAAAATAGTCCCCTGCAACTGATATCCTTTAACCACTTAAGCCCCGGGAGATTTTACTCCCTTCCTGACCAGGGCCTATTTTGCGATTCGGCACTGCGTGACTTTAACGGACAATTGCGCGGTCGTGCGACGCTGTACCTAAACGAATTTGACGTTCTTTTTTTCCCCACAAACAGAGCTTTCTTTTGGTGGTATTTGATCACCTGTGCGATTTTTTGATCATGCGCTATAAACAAAAAAAGAGCGTAAATTTTGCAAAAATAACAATATTTTTCACATTTTTTATATGAAATTCCCCCCAAAAAAATGTAAAAATCAAAATTTTTTAGCATTTTAGGCCAATTTGTTTTCTGCTACATATGTTTGGTAAAAAAAAAAAAAAAAAAAAAAAAATCGCAAAAAGCGTATTTTGATTGGTTTGCGCAAAAGTTATCGCGTTTACTAACTAAGGGAAAGATTTTTGTAATTTTTGTTGTTTTTTTTAACGAGTAATGGCAGCGATCTTCGATTTTTTTGCGGGACTGCGACATTGGGGCGGACAGATCGGACCCTTGACTGACATTTTTGACACTTTTGGGGTTACCAGTGACATTACTACAGTAATCAGTGCTATACATATGCACTGTTACTGTAAAAATGACACTGGCAGGGAAGGGGTTAACTTTTTTTTGAGAGGGAGGGGTTAAGTGTGTCCCTAGGGGCGTGCTTCTAACTGTGATTGGCTGTGGCTACTAGTGTAAGAACAGAGATCAACGGTTCTACATAGCAAAACCGTATGATCACCATTCTTACACAGGGGAGAATGACAGACAGCTTTGTTTACACTAGCCGCCTGCCTTTCTCCCGCTGTAACGGACAATCGCTAGTGACCGGCGGACATCGGGTCCGCCGGGCACACGCGCGAGGGGGGGGTCCGTGAGCGAGCGGGAGCACGCCTCCGGCGGCGCGCGCTCGCTCCCTAGAGCCTCACAGGCTAGCGACGTAGACCTACGTCGCTTTGCCTGTGAGGGGCTGACCGCCGACTAAAATAGTCGTTAGGCAGTCGGCAAGTGGTTAAGCAGTGCCATGAATGTACCTTTTTATGGATCCCATTCCTAGATCACATAACGGCACTAAAGCTGGATACACACTATACAACTTTTGTTTGATTTTCTTTAGATTTACCTTCAACTATGTAGTGCAAGGGCCTGCCTGATTGCATACAAATTGAAAGTGTCTAAGTTTGACCTCATATTATATGGTTTGGTAAATCTAAAGGAAAAAGTTGAAAGAAAATTGTATAGTGTGTATCCAGCTTTAGAGAGAAGACAGCACTGATATGGGGCAACAACACATTCAGACAGCAAGTCAAATCAATCACCAAACCACTCACTCTAGCTGTCAATGCTGCGATTGTGGGATAATATTGTTGCTTTTTGGGTGTCACTATTTTGTCACCAAATACTAAGAGCTGAAAACGTTTGCGTCATGCAACAATTATCTACCACACTAAAACAGTACAAGAAATTTGTCATTTAATCCAACCTACCTGAATAAATCCGAGGTGGTTTTTGATTTCCCCTATTTATTATAAATATGTATTATCTTGTCTATTCCTATAGTTAGTCTATCAAAGCTCTGATAATATTAATGGCAATGATACAATACCAATGTTAGCTATAAAAATAAACGTGAATGCTTAAATTATCAAAGATCTCATTTATTTATAAAGAATGTAGAAATGCTAACATAAAACACTAAAAGAATACTACAGAGCATATAAAACACAAACATAGATGATACTTTATGCATGGCCATCCTCTGTGTTCTGTAGGTTGGCTGGGCTCCAGGAGAAAAGAGAGAGAGCTAGTTGACCATTATCCTTAAAAGTGCCCTCAGACATACCCCACACAAACACCCTCTGCCCACACAAACACCCTCTGCCCACACAAACACCCTCTGCTCACACAAACACCCTCTGCCCACACAAACACCCTCTGCCCACACAAACACCCTCTGCTCACACAAACACCCTCTGCCCACACAAACACCCTCTGCCCACACAAACACCCTCTACCCACACAAACACCCTCTGCCCACACAAACACCCTCTGCTCACACAAACACCCTCTGCCCACACAAACACCCTCTGCCCACACAAACACCCTCTGCTCACACAAACACCCTCTGCTCACACAAACACCCTCTGCCCACACAAACACCCTCTACCCACACAAACACCCTCTGCCCACACAAACACCCTCTGCCCACACAAACACCCTCTACCCACACAAACACCCTCTGCCCACACAAACACCCTCTGCCCACACAAACACCCTCTACCCACACAAACACCCTCTGCCCACACAAACACCCTCTGCCCACACAAACACCCTCTACCCACACAAACACCCTCTGCCCACACAAACACCCTCTGCCCACACAAACACCCTCTGCCCACCTGTATAGTCCTCTGACCAATGAAACTCCACAAGAGGCTGTCCGTCCTAATCACCAGGAAGTATATTTTCCCCCCATCCATTTTCCATGAAGCATGCTGTGGTCTCCACTAGCACTGTTATATCACCATCAAACTTCTTGACTTGACTTCAGCACTCCAGCAACAGTTGGCCTTTGATGTTGCTGTAACTCAGGAAATCAGTCATTTTAATTTGCACCTTCCCAGGAGGTCTGAGCTGATGCTCTTCTTGTCAAGGTCTTACCTTGCCTTCCTGTTGGCAGCCATCTTGGACATGTGCAGACTGCTGTCTTTTTATAAACTCTGTTTGCATCATCACTCGTCTGCTGCCTGAGTGTCGCTCATTGATGATGTTGCACACCTGACTATATGTATCACCTGTTGGCTAGCAGTTTTTTGCTGTTGTGTTTGTGCACCAAGGTGCATCACTGCTAGCAGTTGTCTGTTCTCCGTGTTCCTCCGTGTATGACCTGACTTGGCTGACTTGGCTGACGGCTTTCCTGGCTCTTGATTTCGCATCGGCAGACGACCTGCTACTGTATTGGCAGACGACCCGGCATCGGCAGACTACCTGCTTCTGGACTCGACCCCGGCTTAGATGACTACCCGCTTCTAAAACTCGATCCTGTCTTGGATGACTACTCGCTTCTAATCTCAATCCCGCCTTGGATGACTACCGCTTCTAAACTCAATCCCGTCTTGGATGACTACCGCTTCTAAACTCAATCCCGTCTTGGATGACTACCCACTTCTAAACTCAATACCGTCTTGGATGACTACCCGCTTCTAAACTCAATCCCGTCTTGGATGACTACCCGCTTCTAAACTCAATCCCGTCTTGGATGACTACCCGCTTCTAAACTCAATCCCGTCTTGGATGACTACCCGCTTCTAAACTCAATCCCGTCTTGGATGACTACCGCTTCTAAACTCAATCCCGTCTTGGATGACTACCCACTTCTAAACTCAATACCGTCTTGGATGACTACCCGCTTCTAAACTCAATCCCGTCTTGGATGACTACCGCTTCTAAACTCAATCCCGTCTTGGATGACTACCCGCTTCTAAACTCAATCCCGTCTTGGATGACTACACGCTTCTAAACTCAATCCCGTCTTGGATGACTACCCGCTTCTAAACTCAATCCCGTCTTGGATGACTACCCGCTTCTAAACTCAATACCGTCTTGGATGACTACCCGCTTCTAAACTCAATACCGTCTTGGATGACTACCCGCTTCTAAACTCAATACCGTCTTGGATGACTACCCGCTTCTAAACTCAATACCGTCTTGGATGACTACCGCTTCTAAACTCAATCCCGTCTTGTATGACTACCGCTTCTAAACTCAATCCCGTCTTGGATGACTACCCGCTCTGGACTCAAGGGAGGACTGGGCCAGTGGGCAGGGGGCCAATTGCCCCCTGGGTCGCTCTGATGCCCTGTAAAAATGCTGCACCTCTTCTGCCACAGACATGCCTAAATGATTCCTGGTGAAGAGGAGTAAAAAGTCCCCGCTGCTGACCTACTGAGTGCGGGATGAAGACCAGGACAGAGCGCAGACCCCCCCCCCCCTCCCCAGCATGGATGGTGTAAACTGTGTCTGAGCAGAGGCCCACTCCATGCCCCACTGGAGACTCTTCTGCCCCGGCCAGCCCCAACCGAGCTGTCCCAGCTCCCCCAACCTCCCCCTGCTGGCCAGGTCGGGAACCCAGATTCAGTCGGTAAGTAGAGATAATCTGGAGCAGGGCTTCAGCTTGGAATCGGGATCAGGAGGGGGATTGGGAGAGTGGGAGGGATTGGCCCAGTCGCTGCACCAATGGCCTCTGGTTTGTACTTGCCCCCTGGGCCGAAATTTGCCAGTCTGCCCCTGTCTGGACTTGACCCCGGCTGTTCCTGATTTTGCTCCTCACTCTTGCCTTGCGTTTATTGTTGTTGCTCTAATAAACTGCTTTATTTTACTTGCACCTTCGTGTGGTCTGGTTTCCTGGCACCCTGACACTTCTACCCCCATACATCACATCAGGAGGCCTATGCGAGAACATCCTATTAGGAGATGAAATCTTGTTTGTGACTCCTTGTTATACACACCCTGCTGGAAAAACTTGCTGTACTGGCATTCCAAGAAGACGATTTCCAACATAGGCCACAATGGCTTTATCAACCAGGAAGTACAAATCCATAAATATAGGATACTAAAACATGCTGCCTTCCAACACTACCCCTAGGCTTGGTTCACACCTACAGGTACGACCAAGCGCAGTCCTGTTTGCCTACTTTTTTCACACATCACCGTGCATCACACTGAACCGCATGGTTGACAGATGTGTAGGGGTGCCATTAACAATTATTCCACTGCCACGCATCTGCTGAAGAGCAACACATTCTTGTGTGTGTTGAGAAAGCACGCAATGTTGTGCACATTCCCAACATGCATAGATGGGAACCTAGCCTTAAAGTGATTGTAATACTCAGACATGAAATATGAACAAAGCACATCCCTCTGTTGTGTGTACTTGTCTCAATTAAGACAATTATTGGTTGAACTGGATGGACTTGTGTCTTTTTTCGACCAAACTAACTATGTAGCTGTGTAAGAGCACTAAGTGTTATTTCTGTCAGCTGCTTCGTTCCTCTGATAGCATGAATCACTTCTGAGAAGTTTTCCTGACACCAAGAGAAAAATGGTGACCGGGGAGGGACCTCCAGCAGATTGACAGCCTCAGATCTGTTCCTGTGTGCTGTGTAAAGGGGGGCGCCCTTCCCCCCAATTAACTCTCCAAGTTCTCCTCACTGAGCT
Source organism: Pelophylax lessonae (assembly GCF_965119305.1). Taxonomy (NCBI): domain Eukaryota; kingdom Metazoa; phylum Chordata; class Amphibia; order Anura; family Ranidae; genus Pelophylax; species Pelophylax lessonae. The sequence continues at coordinate 70,671,873 of NC_138776.1, forward strand.
CCGCAGAGTGTGACATTAGCTCTCAGAAGGTCTTCTCCTCTTTAGTCCAGAGGACACAGCGCCAATGGTTGCCCAAAAGAATGTCACATTTTGATTTGTCTGACCACCGAGCAGTTTTCTATTTTGCAACAGACCATTTTAAATGAGCTTTGTCCCAGAGAAGATGGTGGTGTTTCTGGATCACGTTCAGATATGGCTTCTTCTTTGCATGATATCACTTTACCTTGCATATTTGGATGGCACAGTGAACTGTGTTCACAGACTTTTGAAAAAAAAGGGATTTTCGAAAGTATTCCTGAGCCCATGCGGTGATGTCCATCACAGAATCATGCCCGTTTTTAACCACTTGCCGACCGCTCACTGCGCTGCTACTGCTGCACAGCGGCTCCCCTGGGTCCAGCGACATAGACCTACGTCGCTGGGCTCCTAGTTGTCTCGGTGGCACGCGCGCGCCGACACAGTTTAGACACAGCGGGACTCGGACCAGAGGAGGAGAGGTGGCGATCGCCGTCTCTTTCCCGATTGTCGGGGAAAGTGTGAGAAGATCCACCCGCTTGTGTAAACAAAGCAGGCGGATCTTCTCTGTGACAGACAGGGAGAGATCACAGGATTCAGCATAGCTGAACCTGCGATCTCTGTCTCTGTCACAGAACCCCCTCCCCCCACACACGTCAGTAAGCATGAGGCATACATTTAACCCCTTGACCACCAACAGTGTTAACCCCTTCCCTGCCAGTGTCATTATTACAGTAACAGTGCATATTTATAGCACTGATTACTGTAGTAATGTCACTGGTCCCCCCAAAAGTGTCAAAAATGTCATCTGTCCACCACAATGTCACAGTCCTGCAAAAAAACGCCATTACTAGTAAAAAAAAAAAAAAAAAAAAAAAACAATAAAAATGACATTAATCTTTCCCGTAGTTAGTAAACGCGATAACTTTTGCGCAAACCAATCAAAATACGCTTATTGTGATTTTTTTTTTTTTACCAAAAATATGTAGCAGAAAACAAATTGGCCTAAAATGTTAAAAAAAATTTGATTTTTAAATTTTTTTTTGGGAATGTTATATAGCAGAATGTGAAACATATTTATTTTCTTTTTCAAAATTGTCGCTCTTTTTTTTTCAAAAATGAAAAAACCACAGGTGATCAAATACCACCAAAAGAAAGCTCTATTTGTGAGGGGAAAAAGGACATAAATTTCATTTGGGTACAGCGTCGCACGACCGCGCAATTGTCCATTAAAGTAACGCAGTGCCGAATCGCAAAATATGGCCTGGTCAGGAAGGGGGGTAAAATCTTCTGGTCTTAAAGTGGAAAAAAATACGCTCATTGAGAATTTCTTTGCCTAAATATATGACAAAAATTGAATATATTGAATATTTTTTAACAGTCAAAATAGAAAATGTGAATTTTTCGCAAAATTTTCATACTTTTTAAATTTATATCGCAAAAATAAAAAGCGCAGAGGTGATCAAATGCCACCAAAAGAAAGCTCTGTTTGTGGGGAAAAAAAGGACGTAAATTTCGTTTGGGTACAGCATTGCATGACCGCGCGATTGTCAGTTAAAGTCGAGCAGTGCCAAGTTGAAAAAAGTGGCCTAGTCATTGAGCAGCAAAATCTTCCGGGGCGAAAGTGATTAATGCAGTGTCCATGTAGGTCCCAAAAATGATGTTTCGGCCTTGTCCCTTACGCACAGAGATTTCTCCAGATTCAGATCAAGATTCAGATCCAGATCCAGATCATGTTACTAACCTATCGCCAATTAAAGTGGTTGTAAAGGCAGAAGATTTTTTTTTTTTATCTTTTTGCATTCTATGCTTTAGGAGAAAAAGCCTTCTGTGTGCAGCAGCCTCCCCAGCACCCCTACAACTTACATGAGCCTGATTTTCCTCCAGCGATGTGCACGGCCATCCGTGCAGGGCCGGTGCTAGACTATTTTAGGGCCCTAGGCAAGACCAGCTACTTGCACCCCTCCTCTTCAAAAAAAGGGAAGGGGTTAAAAACTCCTCTATGTGACCCTGATCTGATGGTTCCTCCATGTTATGCTGTCATACCCAGTGACCCCCATATTCCTCCATTTCACACCTGGGGACCCTAATGTCCCTCCATGTCACACCCAGGGACTTTGATGTTTTTCCATGTCACACTCTGGGACCCCAATATTACTCCATGTCATGCTGTCATACCCACTGACCCCGATGTACCTCTATGTCAGATCCTGATGTTTTTCCATGTCACATTTGGGGACCCTGATGTTCCTCCGTATCACACCTGGGGACCCCAATCCCTCATGGCCCACTCAGGGACCCCAATTCCTCATGGCACACCTGGTGACCCCGAACCCCTGTTAAACGCGGTGGCTCCTGGTGGAGGGAAAAGCAGCAGTCAGAGAGCTCCGCACGTCCATCACCAACCTCCTCAGACCATTCTGGTGCCTCGTCGCTTCTGCCCCAGTAAAGATTCCACCCTCCAGTGCCGAGCTCTGGCTCAGGTTCAGCTCTTCTCCGCTCCCTGCTTAATACCGACCCAGGGAAATAAACGGCTGCCCACCAGCTCAGTGCAGAGAGTCACTTCCTGCCCGGGGTTAAGGCCACTCAGTTCCACCTATAGAGGATCATCATGCACACAGCACTCTGGGGGGCTCCCTTCTTGCCTTTTGGGGCCCCTCCAACAGTGGTGGAAAGCCAGGGCCTGGTAGTTCCACCACTGCCCAAGACACTTGGCATCTTCCGCTGTCCCTTCTCACCTCCGCCCCTCGCCTCAGCTCACAATAATCATTCATGATGGAGAGAGAGTGCCGACACCTGGCTGCGCCCCTAGGTGGCAATGTGCCCTAGGCGGCTGCCTAGTTTGCCTAGTGGAAGCACCGGCCCTGCATCCGTGACTCTCCCTCCATTGGCTCCCACTGCTATCAATCAAAGTCAGTTAGCCAATCAGGAGAGAGAGGCGACGGGGCCAAGCCACAGCTCTGTGTGTAAATGGACAATGGATAGCAACTGCAGGTAAGTAGAACATGTTTAAAAAAAGACTTGACTCTTCAATCACTTTAACCTAATTAGTTGCAAAATGTTCTTCTAGCTCTTCCTTATTAATACCAAAGAAGCTTAGTCAACAAAAAGTTAGCTTTGCTCTAAAACATACCCAATAAAAAAATGTAAAAAATCTAATGTCTTCATCAATTTAGATCAATATTCTGCTACATATTTTTGGTAAAAAAAAAATCCCAATAAGCGTATATATTGATTGGGATTGGTTTGCACAAAAAGTTCTCGCGTCTACAAAATATGGTACATATTTGTGGAATTTGTATTTATTTTTACTAATAATGGTCGCAATTAATACCTGTGCCAATACCTGCCAGTACCTGTGACACTGTCCCAATATTTATGGACCTGACTGTGTATACATAAAAAAAGAAAACATAACAATACATTCATCCAATAAAATAACAATCCAGTTGATTTGTTTATTGTTGTGCAAACATAACCTCAATCAACTGTGATGAC